>NC_069662.1:58939352-59260093 GCF_027244095.1 Hemicordylus capensis
CCTGTGGTGGCCAGTGGAGGAGGAACAGGTATGGACCTGCGTTACATGCACATCCCTATTAATGACTTATGACTTGCAACTTACTTCAATCAGTTTGTTCTTTGACCACATAAGCAACTTGGAAGCCAAGCCAACTTGAAAAGGAGGCATTATCTTGGAACAACCAACTGGGTAGGAAGCACCATCTGCGAGTGCAATAGAAAGAGGCACATGAAGATGAAGTGGTGTCAGACCAAATCTGGTTTCTTCTCCAACCTCTACTGTTGGACCATCCTGATGTCCTTGTCTTTTATTGTGAAAGGATAAGGGCTGAGTTAAAGGTTTCTTTTTGCCACCAAAAAGGTTTCTTTTTGTACATGGGAGCTCCCATGCAAACTGAGAATTTGCACTAGAACCCTGTATATCATCATAACAGGTTTTGTTCCACACTTTCATTTAGTGCCAGGTACTGGGAGCAACACAAAAACCTGGACCTACATGTTGCCCTGCCACTTAATGGTGCAGCAGGGAAATGACTTGACAAGCAAAGCACAGGTTGCCCGTTCGAATCCCTGCTGGTTTGTTTCTCAGACTATGGGAAACACCTATATCGAGCAGCAATGATATAGGAAGATGCTGAAAGGCATCATCTCATACTGCACAGGAGATGGCAATAGTAAACCTCTCCTGTATTCTACCAAAGTAAACCACAGGGCTCTGTGGTCGCCAGCAATCAACTCAACGGCACACTTTACCTTGACATGTTGCATGATCCACTAGTAATGTCTTTCCACTTGGAGGTGACTCCACCCTCTGTGGTGACTACCATACAATAGATAAGAGCAGCAGATTTTACATGGGAAACACAGATTGATGATACAAATGGGTTTGTCCTGTTTAATATGAAAGAGACCATTGTAGTTTGTGGGTATGTGAACTTAGAATTTTTATCTTTGCTTTAGCAAAGAAAATATACCTGTCTGTAGGTCAGATAATTGAAAATCATGAATCGCTGCAGAAATTACACAGAAACGGCAACTGGTTAATGTGGACAGGTTTGTCCTGTTTGAAAGAGATGTGTATGCACTGCCTATGGGAATGAATGACTTCCTCTATCTTTGCCCTTCTTTTTATCAATGACAGATATCTATCTTGGGACCAGGCAACTGAGATGAATGAAAGGATGAATCCCTATATTTCTACAAAGAATAAAATCTACACACAAGAAGGCCATCATTAATAACGTTTTATAGAGGTAAGCTGAAAAGAAAATCAATGGAAATTCTAAAGTTCCACTCAGCAGAAAACGTTTTGTAAGTTGTACTTCCTTCTCTTACCGGCTTTCTCCTTACCTCTCCATGTACATATGAATGATAAACATATAGAGACAAAAATAATCACAATTTAAATTTTAATATTTGAATTCAATCAGATAGTATTTCTACAGAAATATTTAATGCTGTTTGTCATTGAGGACTACTGAAATATCTACTGAAGACGACAAATATTTTTACAAATATTTAGACTCAACTACACATAGTAGAACAAGAGAAAGGGTAATTATTCAACAGGCAGTGCAGGTTATTCATAGAACAGACTCAATCACTGGATTGTCACATATGAAAACTATACAGCCCCAAATACTGGAAAAATACTCATGAAGACGTGAGATCACTAAATTGTCATTCTTCCTCTTCCATTGATTCTCTCCACCCCTTTGCCTCTCTGTCTTCATTTCCATACTGTAAAGTTGCTTATAGTTTTTAAAACAATAGAATAATGAACATTC
This sequence comes from Hemicordylus capensis, assembly GCF_027244095.1. NCBI lineage: Eukaryota > Metazoa > Chordata > Lepidosauria > Squamata > Cordylidae > Hemicordylus > Hemicordylus capensis. The sequence goes on from NC_069662.1 coordinate 58,941,121, forward strand.
GAATGTCAGAACAGCCCTGCTGGATCAGGCCCAAGGCCCATCCAGTCCTGCACCCTTTCACACAGTAGCCTCCGAGAAGCCGACCCCAAAGGCAAGAGGTGAGGGTATGCCCTCTCCTGCTGTTGCTCCCCTGCAACTGGTATTTAGAGGCTTCTTAGGCTGGAGGTGGCTTATAGACCTCAGATTAGTAACCACTGAAATACCTGTCCATCCTCTGACTTCAGTCAAGTTTATGTCCATCATAGATTGGACATAATTAAAAACAACAACTAATGACATCAACAACATATTTTTTTCAGATTTATAAAGAGAAAGTAGATACCTTACCCATGCAAGAAAAATACAGTGCTGTGGAAATGTTTGTCAGCCCCCTAGGATGGTCTGTATGTTGGCACAATTCTTATTCAAACATTATTAGATCCCAAGCTAAACCCTGATAAGAGAGAAAGGCAACCCCATTGAATAAGTAACTCAGGCAAAAAGGATATATTTTGAATATTCCTCCAAAAGAAAGATTCAACAACAAACATCCTTGTGTGGAAAAGTATGTGAACCCTTCACTCAGTAACTGGTGGCACCTCCTCGAGCAGCAATAACTGCAACAAAACATTTCCTGTAATTGGAGATCAGTCTCTCACATCGGCTTGGAGGAATCCGGGCCCATTCTTCTATCAAAAACTGTTTCAGCAATGTGACTTTTGAGGGCTTTCATGCATGGACAGCTTGCTTCAGGTCTTGCCACAACATTTAAAGAGGGTTTGGGTTGGTATTTTGAGTTGGCCACTCCAACTCAATGAAATCTCTTTTTCTTCAATCATTCTGTGGTAACCTACTTGAATGTTTAGGGTCATTTTCTTGCTGCATGACCCACTTTTGGTTCAGCTTCAGTTCACAGACAGATGGCCTGACATTGTGCTCTAGAATTTTCTGATCTGCAGCTGAATTCATGGTTCCCTCAATGATGGTGCTGTATTCTTTCTAGTTAAACGCAAAACCTTTGTGTTTTGTTGATTGGTCATTTGTCCCAGTGAGGATCCTGTAGAGAGTGTGGGAAGGAGGAGTCAGAAAGAAAAGGAAGAGAAAGGAGAAGGATAAAAATGGAGTTGCTTCTGAATAAAATCTTAGTTAAATCAGCATAAGATTTTTTCGTGTTTACAAGGGAAACATTTATAAAAGATGGCGAGCCGTCTAGGTCCTGATGCAGCAAAGCAGCCCAAACCATAATGCCTCCACCACCACGCTATCCTCCCATGAACACCATTCCCATTCAGTTTTTTCCTGATGAATCCTCTCATGAACCCTCACATCAGCCACACAGAGAGAGCCCTGCAGATCTTGAGATGTTAGTCTGGGGTTCCTTGTGACTTTATGGATGATTTTCTCGGTTGATCTTGGGATGATGTTGGCAGGACGTCTGTTCCTGGGTAGAATCACTGAGGTCTTCAGCTTTTTCCACTACCTGTCTGACAGTGGATGGATTGAACTTCAAATGCTTAGAAATGGCTTTGTAACACTGACCAGACAAATGAGCCGCAACCCCACTTTTCGTAGGTCCTCTGGAATTTCTTTTGATCGTGGCATGATGAGTTCCCACTGACTGTCATGGTACAAACCTAACTCTGGACTTTTAGGACCTTTATATAGGACAGGATGCCCAAATGTTGCCATGCAGCTTTCCTCTGCAGGATTGTTTGCTTGTTACCCAACCCAATTAGTTAGGCACCTGATAGCCCATTAACTGTTCTAACAGCACTAGGGGTTCACTTACTATCTCATAGACTGATCCTGAATTAGTTTCATTGTTCCCACTTTGTACATTATTGTGTCTCAATAAATACAGCATTGTTTAATTCATGCCCTTTTATTGCATTAAGAAAGACTGGTTTCAGTTATGCAAGGGTATCATGGTAAGACCTTGCAGTGTGATTCTTGTTATTGGGGTTCACAAACTTTTTCTCAGCACTGTACTTAGTTTAGTGGACTGCCCACGTCTTGGGACCATTGGATTTTTCTGCCCAACTGGGAATCCGCTGGGGGACAAATGGTAAGCCCCAGGAGAACAGATTCAGCTTCCAGGCTATTACTTGCCCGAAAGTAAGTATTAGCCTCCAGGCAAAGGCGTGTCACAGCAGTTTAAGTAATTGTGACGATGTTCCAACAGAACAAATTTCCCGTCAAGTGTAATGACAGTTCAAGTGCAATTATACTATCTTTAAAAAAATCTTAGTCACTTGATGCATTTGCCCTGGGATTCGTAAGTCTTGAGAGAGATACAACCCAGGGCTGATTCAAACTTGATGCAGCTACAGAGAAATCATGTCAAATGACAAGTGTAGACATACACAGACAGTGATTTTTCATTGTTAGCCATCATACTTGCAATAACATCAAAGTGCCCCACTGCTTTGGAAGAAAATCCCTGTATAAAATCTGGCCTAATTCTGCGCCACTGTCAGACTCAAGTTGAATTCTGGGTAGATAATGAGGAAATGTCATTCAGCTACAAAACAAATTTAGCTGGCTTTCATTTCTATAAAACAACTTTTAAAAGGTGATTTGAGTAAAATCACCAAACTACAAAAACAACAACAACAGAGACCCATAAAGTAAGAAAGGCATACATAATATACCCCATATCAAATAATGAGAACACTATAGATGTTGAGCTATTTATGCAATACTAGCTGGGCCGGGCTCAGACCATCTGCGCTTCCGCCGGCCTGCTTCATCGCCTGCCTGCTCCCCCCTCCCCCACACGCTGCTTGGCCCTTTCTGGCTGGCGGGCTGGCCAGAAAGCCGGCCTGCAACCACCTCCCACCCGCCCGCCCGCCAAGTCCCAGTGGCTGGGCCGGGCCGCTGCCGCCTACTCTCGGTGGCCAGCCTGCCACTGCCGCCTGCTGCTCTTGGCGGCCAGACTGGGCTGCTGCTCCCTGCTCCCGCCGGCCGCCCACTAGCAGGAGCAGCCCGCTTCTTCTGCCCCCACCCCGCCTGGCGTTTTCTGGCTGGCGTGCCGGCCGGAGAGCTGGCCCGTCGCCACCTCCTGCTCCCAGTGGCCAGCCCAGCCCGCCGCCGCCTCCTCATCCCTAGTTTCGTCCCCGTCACTAGTCCGGCAGCTCCTTGTAAACTCTTGCGAGAGCTGCCATGCATGGAATTAGCGATGGGTATGCGTAGGAGAAATAAATATATAGGTTATGTTCCCTGTGAATCTAAGCATTTCATATTGATCTATATGTATTGATCCTAGGGTATATAGTTAATGGAGAACTGAGCTCTTGCTACACCTTTTTGATGGTAGCTGAAGAGAGCAAGAGTCCCCTCCATCTTATATTCCTGAATGTATGTCAGTGGGAAAGAATCTGCTCAGTATGCTTTGGTTCTCAGACACTGTGCCTTGAAGACCTTGTAACTTGCAACATAGTATGGATTCTCTATGCCTTGCTTTGTTCTGGCCTACTGGTCAGGAGAGGTGATGATGCTGGTATCTGAACTGCCTCCTAGAGGCTGCATAAACACTCCTTTAACAATGGTAGTATTGTAAGCCGGAGTTGTACTGCCGGACTGCCTGGCTGGCTTGTTGTGAATGATGATGTATTCAGATGTATCAATTCATGTATAAATGCTTTGGACGGAAACCATCTTGGGTCCATCTTGTTTTGGGGAGCGATCCCCTTGACGGTCGCTTTGTTTATTCTGCAGAAATAACAAAGCTTCTTTGATCTTTCAGTCTCCTCTTGGTATGTATGGGAATCGGCTATCCACTACCAAGCAGAAATAACCCGTCGCAGTTATCAATTACATGATTTATATTTTATTTTAAGGTCTATTACTTGTTTTAGCAGTTTGCATTCATTTTATTATCCATTTTTATCATACACATTGGCCCAATTAACATATAATGTGGGACCATGGGTCCAATGGACCCGTGGTTCCATTCCCCACCCCACTCCAGCCCTCCTGTCCGATTTGGAACATTATGGAGAGCAGGGAGTCTGCAGAGAGCTAGAATGCAGAGAGGAGGCGAACTGGCTGTGCGGGCTTCCTTCTTGCATGAAGGAAGAACAGCCCACACAGCCAATCATGGCTGGAGAAAGGAAGGAGCTTCCTCCCTGAGGTTACAAGGAACGCAGCCTGCTATTCTGCATTTGGACGTAACACAGGCTGTGTTCAACCTCAGGCTAGGGTGAAGAAACTCATCACTACAGCCTGAGTGTACAAATCAGAGTTTTAAAAAGCAAACCTCAGGTCTCTCTCCTCGCAGAACCAGAGTTTCCTGCATTTGGATGTACAGGGTTGGGAACCTCTGGTCCCTTAAACTCCAGTTTCACATTACATGCTAATGCAGCCATTATTTGTTTTTGTACCCCTGAGGAAGACCTACAGTTGAAATGTGTTGGATGTTCTGCACAAAATAAAGAATTATCTTCTGGCATCAACTTGACATCTGTCTAACCCTAGATATTATTTAAGCCTGGCTTCTAAGAATGTTGCTGGCCTGTACTTTGAGAACGTTTGATTTAGTTCTATAGATTGCTAATGCCAATTCAGATTAATGAAGGAAACCCAAGATGTGTCTATAGATCAGCTCAATCAGTAGTGAATTTTCAATGACCCAAATTGTGCAATGGCACAGGCAGCCTGAGCAACAGGGTGGCCTCTACATGGCTACTGTCTGGCTGCTGCTCAGAGAGGCTGCTGCGAGAATCAAGGAATCTATGTCTCCATTGAGCCAAGCACTCTCACCTCCCCCATCCCATTTCCTCCTTGAGAAGGTGAGTGTATGGTGGGGGGAGGGCTCTGGAGGAGAACAAAAGTGCCTCAGAGGAGGTCCTGGGTGGGGTGTGTGTGTGTGTGTGTTGGTGCATAGGAGCACAAACACACTATGGCACTATGGTTTTTGTCTTTGCTGATGGGGGGAATTGTTGAAGCCTTCAGCAACGTCTCCCCTCTCCCATCAGTAGTCCACAGGCTTCCTCAGTTGCTGCTGTATACAGTCTTTTCAGCTGCAGCAGCCCGCTTGAAAAGTGTGAGGGAGAGGTGCATACAGAGGCGTAACTAGGGAAAATAGCGCCTAGGGCAAGCACTGAAATTGCGCCCCTGTCCAAACAGGAATGATGGGACTTGTAGTCAACAATATCTGGAAATCCTTCTTAAAAGGAACACTGTACCATCTAGACATGGTTGTTGATCAAAACCTGAAAACATGAGCCATCTCTGTAAAAGACTTAGAACAGTGAGGAGTTATGCGAGGATTCCAAGTGTCATTTTCTCTGTCTCATCTTATTCTTTTTTTAAAAACATGACTTTGTCTTAGAGGATCACCTGCCCAAATAGCCACTAGCAAAATAGGGGAAGAAGAAGGTGGTGGTGGTGGGGGGGGGTAAATGATTCCTGCCAGCCTTTGTCTTATGATGACTGTTGGCTCATGATGGGGTATATGTGCATTCACCACACCAGTGCTTACTTTGACATCAAGAGGTAAGGAGGATACATTAGTTTGCCACACTAGACAGAGGCAGTTGAAACAGCAGCAAGACAGCCAAGTTCTGCCAGGGCCAAAACCAGCCCCTGCCAAACTAAGAAATCGTTGTAATTTGCCTCTTCCTGTCACAAGCAGTGTGCTGTTCTTTGATTATTGACTCAAACTCTCAAATATCCCAGTCAAGGATGGAAAATTCAGGGTCCATTTACAAGAGACACATTTTCTACATGGAAGTTTCTTCTGTGCAGGTGTTGTGCAGAAACCCATGTGTAGTGACCGCCAGGGGCATAGCAAGGTTGGAATGTAGTGGTGTGCCCGAACCGGTCCGGCGGCCATTCCAAAGAATGGCCGAACTGCCGGACCGGTTCGGACTGGGCTGGTTCGGGTCCGGGTGGGGGGTATATCTTTAAGGGCGGGGAGGGCTTGCTTAGCCCTCCTGCCTCCTTGCCCCCGCCAGCGCCCGTATTTAACATTATAGGGGCGCTGGAAACCAGCCGCCACCCCCCCGCCGCCGCCACCGCCGCCGCCGCGAAATCACTCTTAAAAACATCCAGCCCTCCCTCCCTCCCAGCTAGCTGCCCGCCCGCCCCCCCACCCACCCACCCAGTCGCTCACCCGGTCGGTAGATACTAAGCGAGAGGAGCTCCGGCACAGAGCTCCTCTCACTAGGAAGGCCTCCGGGAGAATGGTGGCTTGCCGCAAACCACGCCGTTCTCCGGAGGCCCGGTCTACCCGCCGGGAAAGGGCCGGGTAGACCGGGCCTCCGATCGCTGGGTAGACCGGGCCTCCGATCGCCGGAGGCCCGGTCTACCCAGCGATCGGAGGCCCGGTCTACCCGGCCCTTTCCCGGCGGGTAGACCGGGCCTCCGGAGAATGGCGTGGTTTGCGGCGCGCGCATGCGCGCGCGCGCGCAAGCCACCATTCTCCCGGAGGCCTTCCTAGCGAGAGGAGCTCTGTGCCGGAGCTCCTCTCGCTTAGTATCTACCGACCGGGTGAGCGACTGGGTGGGTGGGTGGGGGGGCGGGCGGGCAGCTAGCTGGGAGGGAGGGAGGGCTGGATGTTTTTAAGAGTGATTTCGCGGCGGCGGCGGTGGCGGCGGCGGGGGGGGGCGGCTGGTTTCCAGCGCCCCTATAATGTTAAATACGGGCGCTGGCGGGGGCAAGGAGGCGGGAGGGCTAAGCAAGCCCTCCCCGCCCTAAAAACAAGGCCCCCCTTCGGTGCCGGTCCGGACTTCTCCGGACCGTGCACATCCCTATTGGAATGGGCCAAGATGAGATTTTAAAATGGGCCCCCAGCCCCTCAAAGTCCAGGGCCTCCACACATCCCAAGGATTTAAGTCTGATATTTCAAAATAAGTATGCTGTCTGGAAATACATTTCACTGAATAGACACATGCACACTTCACAGTATATAGTGATATACACTGAGTACTATATATTTGTGCTACTTTTAATGCCTAAAACACACTAGCAACGCTAATTATTAAAATGACCCCCTCGCTGCAGATTAGCAAAGGAGACTTTCAACCATGCAGGGTGAGCCTATGTTTGTTTTCTCAGAATTCTGAACAAATTCAGTCAAGTTTGATTCCAGGAGGTTTTTCACACCAGGCTTTTAAAGCCCTTTAACACACATCTCCTCTGGAATGGAGGTGCTGAATTCACATGTTGGCCAGATTGACCCTGAAGTCCCTGCAAGTTATTGGGGAGCAGTTCACACACAAGAAAAATAAAATAAAATAAAATAAAATAAAAGCACAAGACATGCTTCACAGTTCTCACTCAGACGTTCTGGGTTGCAAAACAACCTGAACATAAGTGCATTTATAAATGAATGAATGAATGAATGAATGAAGAAATAAATATTTGTTCCAGAAGGTTTTTGTAATTTTCTGACATGAAACAAGCCACTTATAGGCCTTTTTAGATAGTTTTTGTTTTTAAAGCCAGCACATTTTCCAGTCTGTTTTAAATTAAATATTCAGAGACTTCCCAGTCTCGCCCCACCCCCCCATATCGAAGCCCTATGGCAAGCAGATCCCTATATATGGGGGTAACCACAAAAAGGAATTCACAGCCTACCTAGCAATAGCTGTTCTGGATGGTCTGGTCTGGGCAGAGGGTCTGCTGCCTGCTTCCTCCCTCCTTGCTTGGGGCCTACTCGAGTTCAGGCTTCAGGGAGGCCTACTGGGAGGCCTCTCTGGAAGCCCCGCCCACCCGCCGATCAGCTGAGAGGCGGGGAGAGAAGAGCTCTGCAGTTTGCAGGCCTTGCCGATCCTAGGCCTCTTTGCCGATCAGCAGAGCTGGAGGCAAGTGGCTGAGGGGCCCTGGGGCTGGGCAGGTGGGCCGTGGGGTGGGGGTGGCAGGAACTGGCATGGCGCCCCCCCTAGTTCCACCTATGCACACACACACACACACTTGCTATTTGCCCCCCAGCGTCTCTGAAGATACTGGGGAGAGACATTTGATCTGCACAGTGCATCTAATTGGGGCAGGGCAACATACTGTATCTTGGACTAGCCTGCCATTTGTAACCTGCTGGCAGTGGTGGATTAACACACAGGCAAAGTAGGCACTTGCCGATGGCGGCAAATTTTGAGGAGCAGCAAATTTGCCTACGCATTAATCTGCCACGTGCACTTGGGGGGCAGGGGAACGTTGAATCTATGAAAACTTTGTAAACCACCGCTGTGTGAAGGCAGCAAGAGCTCCTAGTGGGCCTGCCTGCCTCCCAAATCATGGCAGGTTGTCAGGCTGTCTTCGTAGGTGCATGTGGCAGGATGGTGGCGGAGATGGCAGTGAGAGCTCCTCCCACAGGCCCACCTACCTCCCAAGTGGCACGTCCGGTTTGGGGGCCTCTGCGCACACGCATGCAAGGCCTGAAATGGGCTGAAAATGTTTTTAAAGTCGATTTAATTCCCCCCCCCCCACCAAGCCCTTTACTTGTAAAGAGGAACCCTTGCTGGAGTGGCAAATCTCTGGTCACCTATGGGCTGCATATAGCTTAATCCGCCCCTGCCTGCTGGAGCTTCTTCCTGCATTTTGCTAAGCTTGTAACCAGTGGGTCTAATTCCTCCCCACTGCAGGGTTCTCAACCATAATCCACTGAAAGTCATTGATGATACCTGATTTTACAAGCTTCCCTCACTGAAACTTCTGTAAGTACCTGAAATGAATTAGTTATTACCATGATCACTGATTTTTCTGCATCTTGGACAGACACTCCTCTTCAGGGCCACTGTGTGGTCCACAAGAACTCATCAGACCTTTCCCATATTTTTTTTTGTCATGGTAAAATCTGAGGGTACATTTCTGACTATGTGAAAGTACCTCTGAGTATATGCAGAGTATAGGGCATTTCCCTGTATCCTGTTTTTAATGCAGGACTTCAACTCTAAAATGTGTGATATAATTAAAAGAAGAAGCGAGTTTCTTGGAGTATGTGCAGATTGCCAAGTTTGTTTTGAGCCAAGATTTTGTGCCTGGAATGTAAGAATTAATGATAACGAATTAAGCTCCTTTGATCATGTGCAGGCTGCTTTTGTGTCATCACTGAATAAACTAGATCAGCCCTCATGCATTTGGTACTGGAGATCCAGCTTGCTGGTCGGAGGCATGATTTCAGGGCAGGCTGAAACTAGTTACTCAGTGGTGAGAAAAATACACTCTGCATGTGCTTTGAAGCACTCTTTTCTTTAGTACTGTTGACTAAACAGTACTCCAGGGCTAAGACTCCAGAGCTAAGCCATGATGCTTTCTCCCTTTTCCATTCTGCCTGATGTGGAGTTGTGTGGTTCCAAAGCAGCAAACCCAACAAGCTTCATGAAATTGAGACTCCCTAGACATTACTTCTGCTACACCACACTGGCTTTCTCTTTCTCTTTTGTATCTCATGATATCTGGCATTGGCATTGCAAAAATTCTCTGTCCTTATTTCAGAGACCTTAGTTCCACAGAAATGACCCCAAAGATACTGGAGGCCCTGCTCCAGTCATCCCTGCAATTGAAGACTCTGTAAGTACTATCTACACCCCTTTTCCTTTGCTGGTTGCCAAACGAGAGAAGAAAAGAGACAACTGGAAACGGGGAGTCAGCCTTGTTCTAACCCCCTCCTACTCCTCAGCCCTCTAAGTAGGTAGATGGGGCGACTTCAGAGGGTGTAGTTTTTCCTGCGAGGAGGACGGCTTACCAATACTCACACTGCTAGCAAGTTGTTAGCCAATCCACACTTCTTGCCCAACATGCTATCAAGTTTTGCTGTGGGAATGGAAGTCATGCTAGAGTGGTAGTTTAGAGAACAGGCATTCCTCAGAAACTTGACAGGGGCTTCTCAGCGAGGTGGTCAGAAATGAGAGACAAGCTTCCCTGAAGCCAGAGGTATAGTGGAGGGGGGACGCGCAGGGACGGAGTGTAGGTACTTCCCGGCTTCTCTGACTGTTGGGGTGTGCATGGCCATGGGGGCTGTCATGGAGAGTGCCTGCACTTCTGAATTTGCAATGACATCACTGCCTGAAGCTTGTCTACCACTACCAAACTTCCCCCTGAAATATGGAGCTACAGGATTGTTGGGTGTGTTCTAAGCTGTACGCTCAGTCTGTGTGGACCAATGGTGCGGGCAACAGCCCTGGCCAGCACCCTGTGTGGGTTGAAGGAGTGCAGGAACATTCCCCAGAATCCTCTGCAACACACAGGAAGTGGCAGATATGCAGGGAGTCTGTTGTAGACAAAAAATCAGAAAAGATTCCCTGATGGTAAAAAGTTTGAAAACCACTTAGCTAAAGTAATGAGTATCTTTGGGCATCATGTTGAGACATCTCCCAGTTCTGTCTTCTCCGGAAATATCTCTTCATTAAAAAAGGGTTCCTTCCTTCTTCTCCTTCACAGGCTGTGTGCTTTCCCTCACCAGCACTCAAACACAAATGGAGTGGGGCCATAGCTTAATGACAGAGCTTTGCACATGTGGGGTCCCAAATTCACTCTCTGGAACTTCCAGTTTAAATAATCTCAGGGAACAGAGCTAGGATAGACCTCCATCTGAAGCACTGAAAAACCATTGCCAGTTAGAGTTAGAAAGCACTGAACTCAAGGGGCCAAAGATTTGCCACAGTATAAAGCAGCTTCGTACTTCTTCGTCAAGTAAATATTTCATCAGAAATTATTATCTCTCACAGCAAAGGGAGAATATTATCTCCCTCACAGCAAAGGGAGGAAGATAATATCAATTATCTCCCTCACAGCAAAGTCAGCTGCATCTTCTTCAGTATATGGAGATGGGAATATCCCTTCATAGGGTAGTTTGGAGTTAGAACCATTTTCTGAAGAGATGTGGGGAAGAGGATATGTGGAGAGGCCCAAAAGTGTGGGTTGGCATGGCACCCTCCTGAAAGGACTGGATTTGGTGTGGGGGTTGCTGGTTACTGTCCTCTTCTGCAAGAAATGCCAAGAAGTTGTGAGGAGTTCTGTCTTTTTCCTCCACAGCATCTTGCCTAACAAGATGTGCTGCTGTCTTTGCGGTATGAAGGATGACACTGAAGTTTTGTCTGATACAATTAAGTTGGACTGCACCGACACATGTACCACAAACGAATCTCTCTGCGGTAGGCCAGCAGTAGTTTATGAAATTCTGTATTGTTTGAATGTTAAAGACAGGGGAATAACTATAGAAGGGCAAAGGGAGACAGTTGTCTGGGGACCCATTGCCTTGGGTGGGGGCCCAGAGGCAAGTCACATGACTGACTCCCCCAGCCGCGCACCCGCCCGGGCTTCCTTCAGTTGTATTCATCCTCCGAAACTGATGTGAGTGTTAATATCTGGAGCTACCAGAACAGCATGTCTTTCTCTAGTACCATTACATGACTTGTATTGTCCACAATTTACAAAACCTTTTTAAAAATAATTGAGGATGGTGTTCTTTTGTGGGACATATATACATTTTACTATGCTTTTTGTTACCACTATTTAGCCTCATTTAAGATTTCTTTACTTCATGAGCTGAGCTTCAGTGAGGGGGGGCATTTTAAAATCTTGTCTCTGGGCCCACTCCAACCTTGCTACACCCCTGGTTAAAGAGCATTTCACAATTTTCCCTCTAAGCAGAAAAAGAAATGTTGCAAAATGAGCTCATTGGCAGAATGTACTAATAAAGAACACCTCACATGGCAATGACCATAACTGCATAAAAATTAAAGCAGATCTGCGAATGTCTCCTTTTGGAGATAAAATAATTTTTGGACCTTTACAGGTCTGCTTTGATTTCGGGAGTTCTTCCCTTGGTAAAAAAATATGTATCTTTCCTCCTTGTGTTTTGTGCAGAGTGACCTCTGAAAGTGTAAGGGCAATGCTTTCTAGAGGCCCTTACTATCCTTTTCTGGGGGGTGTCAGCTGCCTGGGACTCTAATTATTTTTCATCTTCGATTGCCAAACCAGTAATCTTACTCCAGAGAGCAAGAGTAAGTTCTTATTAAAACAAGCAAACAAATTTGTTAATACTTACTGAAGAACTAAAGGGTGAACAGATATTAGGGCAGCTCACATGATCACTCCTTGGGTCAGAGAAGCATCCTACCTATATTCTGTAACCTTCCACGCTCCCACTTACTGATCATGTGTCATTAAAAAAGAAGGTGTGGGGTGAGGAGTGATAATCTGCTAAGCGATATCTGGGCAGGAGAGCTTCATCCTAACCAGCAGCTGTAAAGTAAACGTAAAGTTGCTCCGTCAAGTCAGTGTTGACGCCTGGAGACCTCAGAGCCGTGTGGTTTTCTTTGGTAGAATACAGGAGGGGTTTACCAGTGCCATCTCTCCTGCAGGATGAAATGATGCCTTTCAGCATCTTCCTATATCGCTGCTGTCTGGTCTGCTGTCAAGGCACATGTTTCTTTGCTGCTCAGTATCCCTATGCATGTTGTAACTCCGTCCACATTGGCCATGCTGCTTGATTCAGCAGTCACATGCGTATTGCTTTTGTTGGACCAGGATCCATGAAACTACAGCCCTGGGTGCCCTGGTCTCTCTGGTTCCTTTGACCACACTCCTGTTCTCTCTTTTCCCGGAGAGAAAACCGTCTTCCCCACTATGCTGTTGAGAGACAGAATGAACAATTGGGGAAGAGATGGCAGGTGGCGCTCTCTCTCTCTCTCTCTATCTCTCTCTCTCTGGACATTGTGTTAATGGAGCTACAAGGCTCTTTGTTGTGATTTTGCCAGTCACACTTATAGATTTTCAAACAGCTAGAAACTTCCTTTAAAACAAATAAAGCTGAGATTTATGCTGCTTCCAGCAGCAATAAATGGTAAAAGTTTAAGTGGATTCTTACTGACTACACATACTCCCATAGGCTTCCATGCTGCTACTTAGTAGCTGTTTTTTATTCTCTGGCCACACACTGATCACAGACCTTGTGCTATTTTCTCAGCGCCACCTGTTGGCCAGCACTTGCATTCCATTCTTTTACTATGTGGTGACTGCAAGCATTGGCTGGCAGGTGCTGCTGAGAAAATAGTGCAAGGTCTTTGATCAGTGTGTAGTCAGAGAATAAGATCTTCATAGAAAGCAGTTTAGAAGCTATTGGGAACATTTGTACTATCAGTAAGAACCCACTCTGAACTTATGCAGAAGCTTTCAGCATCACACAGTTGATTGTGTCTGGAAAGTACCCTATGTGCACACTAAGACTGCAACCTGGACATTCTCACAGAAGGCACCTTTTCTGGAATTTGGGAGTCACTTCGCCGGGTGCAGAAGCAAGCACACAGAGATCACAAATTGCAATTCCCTGCTGCACCGATGCAATTTGTTGGGAAATCCTGTTAGTTTGTTTTCTTGCTAACTGTTGCATCCTTGCTCTGCATGTAATTGACAGGATGATATGCACTAATACATTTGTCCCTTTACAACTTCTCTTCTTGCAACGTGCTAATCTGAGCATCAAGTGCCTCTGGACTTTGAATGATAATGTTCCTTTCTTCTTTTTTCTGAGCAGAGAAAGATGAGGCTTTGAACAGGATGCAAAAAGAAGTCATGAAGGCGTTGGAAATCAGGAAGCTGAATGCCAGCAGTACACTGAACATTTTGCCTGAGAAACTTTTACACAGCAACTTAACAATGAAGGTCACTGTGAGGCAGAGAAACACCAATTTAGGTGAACTCAACCCACACCTTTTGAAATCGGTCCAGGAATTAGGTAAGCTGAAACCTGAACAGGTCCTGCAAATCAAGTGGAATGACACGTCTGAACTGAAAAAACTGCACATGCTGGCCAATTTGCTACAGATGGCACTCAGAGAACAAGTTACAGAAGATAAGAGGGGCGGGCAAGGGGGACCTCGCCAAGTAGCACGCCGGTCTGCTTGGAAGCGGTCTCTTATGCAGTCCAAAACTAGCTTCCCCTTGTTGACAGCTTCCATCATGGTGGATAATGACGCTGCTGATTTGACTGGCCGAGTACTTATCATTCTGAAAAATGTCAATCAGTCAAGCCAGCATAGATGCAAGCAGTGCTGGATGTACAGTAACTTTGCCCCCAAAGCAAAACATCGCCCTGAAACCAAAAACTGCTTTTCTCCAGAATCCTCTTAGGATCTCTGCCAGCCAGCTCCAAACTCCAGCCATGGTGGCAGGGGGGCATAGCTTGGTGGGAGGGCACATGGCTTACATGCAAGAGGTTCAGTTCCTGTCTTCTCCAGTTAGAAGATCTTAGATCAGGCCTGCTCAACTTCGGCCCTCCTGCAGTAGTAGTTGGCCTACTACTCCCATAACCCCTGGCTATTGGCCTCTGTAATGGGGGATTATGGGAGCTGTAGTTCAAAAACAGCAAGGGGGCCAAAACTGAGCAGGCCTGACTTAGATGGTACGTCTCGGAAAGTGCGGTTTGCTTGAGATCTTGAAAATCTGTTAATCAGAGTACTCAGTACTGGGCTAAATAGACCAGTGGTCTCAACTCCTTATGAGGCAGCCGCCTTCATATATTCATAATGTTTCCAGCTCTCCTTGTACCCTAAATCCCACCGCCGCTTAGACCAGGCAAACGAGTTCCACAGCTTCTTCCTCAATTGCAGATCGGTTGACCATCCAAAAATCCAGGATGATTTGCTGCACTGACTAGCTGACACATAGAGCAAAGCTGCCCCAGTGCAGCAAGAAAGCAGCCTAAGAGAACTTCTCAACTAACAATAGTGGGGAAACTGCAGTTTTTGATGTCTTCCCCTGGAAGCCCTCTGTGCCAGTTGAAAACATGTCCCTGAGGGCTGTGCAATTCTCAGGGACATATTTCTGGGAGTCACAGAGGACTTCCTGAGGAAGGGGGAGGGGCATCAAAAATTGCAATTCCCTGCTGCACCGATGCAATTGGTTGGGAAATCCTGTTAGTTTGTTTTCTTGCTAACTGTTGCAGCCTTGCTCTGCATGTAATTGACAGGATGATATGCACTAATACATTTGTCCCTTTACAACTTCTCTTCTTGCAACGTGCTAATCTGAGCATCAAGTGCCTCTGGACTTTGGATGATAATGTTCCTTCTTTTTTCTGAGCAGAGAAAGATGAGGCTTTGAACAGGATGCAAAAAGAAGTCATGAAGGCGTTGGAAATCAGGAAGCTGAATGCCAGCAGTACACTGAACATTGTGCCTGAGAAACTTTTACACAGCAACATAACAATGAAGGTCACCGTGAGGCAGAGAAACACCAATTTAGGTGAACTCAACCCACACCTTTTGAAATCGGTCCAGGAATTAGGTAAGCTGAAACCTAAAGAGGTCCTGCAAATCAAGTGGAATGACACGTCTGAACTGAAAAAGCTGTACATGCTGGCCAATTTGCTCCAGATGGCACTTACAGAACAAGTTATGGAAGATAAAAGGGGCAGGCAAGGGGAACCTCGCCAAATAGCACGCCGGTCTGCTTGGAAGTGGTCTGTTATGCAGTTCACAACTAGCTTCCCCTTTTTGACAGCTTCCATCATGGTGGATAATGACGCTGCTGACTTGACTGGCCGAGTACTTATCATTCTGAAACATTTCAATGAGTCAAGCCATCAAGACCACTCTCTGCATGAGGAAGAAACAGCGGCTCCCAGTACCACTACCACCACCACTACCACCCCCACTACCACCCCCACTACTACCACAACTACTACCACTAGCACCACTAGTCCTACTAGTCAGAGTTTGCTGCTGGAAGGTACGTCCGGCTCTTCCCAAAATGAACCTAGTGAAGGAAACTCAGAGCAGACATCAGATAATGCACCATTAATGGCAAAGGAGGCGCTGCTCAACCAGCTCATGCATGGAACTCAGGAAGGTGGTGTGCCCCAAATTCCAGGAGATAACGCAGAGGCACCCCAAATCCCAGGAGATGACACAGAGGCCTCCTTAAACGAAATCTCCCCTGATATAACATTGTCCCATGAGACACACTGGGAGCATCATGAACTGAAGACCACTGCTCGCCACAAGCTGAACATCTTGCCCACTGATGATGACTACTTGCTTCAAGGGGACCTTTTTGAAGCTGAGCTGAACAAGCGGCTATCACCCCTTATCCCAAACACACCAGTGAGGAACCTCATATCCCACACACTCCGTATCCTCAAAATGGACTGCACAGTGTCCAGGGTCCAGCTGGCCTGTGCTAAGCTCATCTCCAGAACAGGTCTTCTCATGAAACTATTCAGTGAGAGAGAAAACCTCATGGATAACTCTGCCTTGTGGAAGTCATACTTCTTGTCTATGAAGAATGTCTCCAACTTGGCCACAGGAAGTCCAAGAAAAATGGGGAAATCTGAGGTAAGAGGCAAACCTTGTCAAGCCTGAGGGGTTGTCAAGACTACTAATGGGTTGTCGGGAGCTTGGGCAACAATCAGCTGACCTGGATGTGGCTCCAAAGCTGCTCACTGGGTGTGAACAATGGGAGGCAATGGGAGTTCACCTGGCACTGGCTTCTTGAAAGCATAGAGTCAGCCTATTAAACATTTGGGTTTGTTGTTCATGCTTTATTTTAAAATTTCAATAAACGCAGTTCTGATCTAGACACTGCCTTTAAAAAGTGGTTTGGTAACTGATTCGGTCAATTTGAATTGGTTTTGAATCAATTTAAATTTATTTCATGCAGAAAATACCAAACCCTTTTTGCAGAATATATTTCATGCAGAATAATGTCAAACTCTCATGCAGAATAAGAATATCAAACTCTCACTTGTATCTGTAAAATAAGTGCCATGATATCACTTGAGAAACAATGAGGTCATTCTTACGACCAGCTCTAGCTGGGCCAGTGCAGCCCAACCTGGGTAGAGCTGCTCATGAGAAGCACCAGGATCGGTCCCAATCCCAGCAGTCCTCGAATGGGTAGTCCTGGTGTGGTAGGAGGGTGTCCATGCACCCTCCTCCCTCACCATCTGGTCATGTGGGCAGCTGGGCTGCTGACAGCTCCTTTCAGGCTGCTGGCAACCATTTTAATGATAGACACCAAGGGAAGGAACAAGCCAGCCTCTAGAGTTTCTCAATGCACAGTGCTGCTCGTGTGGTGCACTGTGGAATTCCTGGAGACCAGGTTTTGCTTTCCCAGCCTCCAGATTGCTGCACTGCTCATTGCAGTGGCGGTCATGTGGACAGGCAGATGAATGGTGAGCCTGGGAGGGAATGGAGGTTGTGCAGGGAAAGGTAGTTGTGATCCTGCCGCTCCCGCCGCCCTCCCCATCCTCTGCCCCAGTGGTTGTGTGAATGATATATTTTTAAAATATATTTTCATATATATATATATATATATATATATATATATATATATATATATATAATCTTTTTAATGTATATTTAAAATTTTAACAGAATTTTTCATTTCTGTTAATGGTTTTTACAAACAAAATACATGGAACAGGATTAAAAGAACAGGAAAATAAAATATAAAATGTACAATTAAATAGGTTGTTTTGAACCGCATTATTTAGCCACTTTTTTTTTAACCAAAAGCCTTTTGTTGAAATAAGAGCCGCCCCATCTCTGGCAACTTTTAAAAAGTCACTGTGAAGACATATTTATTCGCCCAGGTTTTTAGTTAGATTTATAGTTTTAATATTTTTAATGTGGAATTTTAAATGATTTTAATGTTAATGATTTTAATGTTTAAATGATTTTAATGTTTAAATGATTTTAATTGTTTAATTGATTTAATTTCTAAATTATTTTAATTGTAAACCACCCAGAGTCACAAGTTTGGGGCAGTATAGAATTATGTTAAATAAATAAATAAACTAGTTGCCACTTTTTGTGATAAGGGGTTTGGCTCCAGTTCAAGGCAACCAAGAGTTTAGATTTGGGTGCTGTTTTGGTACACTGAACACAATTCTGAACCCGTTTTTCAGTTTAGGTTGAGTTTTGGTTTGACTCCTTCCTGGAAAATGGCTGAAAGTGGTTAGTGGGCCACTCAGCTGTGACTGGGTAGGTGCAAATTGGCTCAAGGGATCAGCATCTGTGGATATGCCCTGCAGCCAAGGGCCACAGCATGTAAAGAAGCAAGAAATCAAAGGCAAGGAGAGGCAGAGTCAGGTTGATCTGGGTTGAAAGGGACAAAGTAGAGTGGAATGAGGTTTTTGCACATACTAGAAAGCTGATAATATGGTTTTGAAGAGAACTCAAGGTGGAATGAAAGAATCCACATGGCCTGTGTGCTCTCATGCTCTCTCTCGCTCATTCGCTCTCCCTTTCTCACACTCACAAATACCTCCCTTGAATGGGGGCGATTTTTGCACCTTGAACTATAAACACCTGCAAAACCTATTTGACCAAAGAAGACACTGTGCCATAAAAATGACTTTGCACAGCATGAATGACAATGGCTCAATCATACCACTTTCAGCTCTCTGGAATCAGAAAAAAAAAATCTAACATCTATCTTTATCCTGGATTGTAGGATTTTGTAAATGTTCAGTATTTGCTTTTGAACTTTGGTTTGAGAGGTATTCTAAGAAGGAATGCAAATCTTAAGCCTTTTTCATGTATACCTGTTTTTCTAACATAGCAACATAGAGACTAATGGATGATGAAGAGGAACAAATTAAAATTAAACAACAGCAACGGGAAATTAGCAGAAACAGAGGAGCTCAGGTGCAGGTTACAAACTGTGGTGCTGGAGCAAAGAAGATTCTTAATTATACGTTATGACATTTAATAAGGAAAACAGAGGCCAAAAAGTTCATTCTCTAGGGCCTGCAAACACCCTGTGGCTGCATCTGAGAGGAAGCATGTGGCTGAGAGGCAGATCATGGGTGTTTCCAGATGAAGAAATATTGTGTTTGAAAATGGAGGTTCTTACCACTTCTGCATGATGCCTTCAGATGATGTCACTAACCATCACACAATTTCACAGCACCACCTGCTGGCCATTTGCTGCCAATCTGTGATGGTCTCAAAAGACTTGATTTCCGTCATAGATTGGTAGCAGATGGTCAGCAGGTCATGCTGTGAAATTGCACGATGGCCAACAAACTCGGCAGATCACCCCGTGGAGAAATTGTGTGAACTTCAATTTTCAAATAGAGTGGTTCTGTTTGGCAATTCCCCATGTCTTGCATTCAGGAGAGCTCAGGTTTAATCTCTAGCATCTTAGTTAAGGCTTCAGGGCTGAGAGCAGCTGTAAAATGGAGTAGACAGTACTAGGCTGAATGGACCAATGTTTGACTTGGTATAAGACAATTGCATATGCCCATATGAGAGCAAGCTCAACAGAGAGCAATACAAGTGGTCTCTTTTTTTATTCTGAGGAGAGAAAAAGTAGAAACACAAAAAAGCCTATTTTCCATTTTCCTTCTCTTTGTCCCACCTTGCAGATTGGAAGCCAGGGAATCCCAGAATATGGCTATGGCAAAAAGCTGTTGTTTGCTATTTCAGTGACTGCAGTGATAATAATTATCATTTCAGTAATTGGGCTGACTGAGGTAAGCTAAAAATGCATTTTTAAGTTGGAGTTATTAACTGCCATATCCAAGGGCTTGGGATGGGAAGCGAATGTCCCCCAAAGACACAGTCTCCTCCAGCTGAGGAAGAACTACTATCACATTGGATGTGCCAAATACTCATGCTTTGTAGAGAGCTTTAAATTGAGCCAGAGTTCATCCTACCTCATCCTCTGGTGGACTCAGCTGCTGTTTCTAATCCCAGAGCTCAGATCTGAAGCGTGCAAAGACAGTAGGTTCTCTGAGCACGTTCAGTGTCTTTCCCTCGCCGCTGAATAACCACAGGCATGTCCTCACAACAGGGATTAGAGTTGGGAGATCCAAGCAACAATGAGCTCCAACACCTCTCTTTTTTTTGGAGGACTATAATTATAGGAATGCTTACAAACCGATGTCTTGGTTGTCCACCCAAATCATTGGCTCTGGCCAGATGCAGGAAATCTTTACGTGGTGGTTGGTTGCTCATGATCTTTCCTCTCTTTTTCTTGACAAACAGATCTGCTCTCAGTGTTCTGCAGCTAAGCATGGCACCCCTCAAGAAAAACGGTAAGCCTTGTTCAGGAATGCCTGGTCTTCTGTGATTCTGCAGTCTTGGGATTCTAGACACAGGACCTGGTCTCAAATGCAGGATTTGGGTGTCCACTTCCATGTTAAAAAACAAAACAATTATTTAGCCCATAAGGCAGTAGATGAAAAGTTGAAAGTATGCGAATAGCATCTGCCAAATCCTCCAGTGTTTAATGGGCAGAGCTTCTGTATGCTGCATAAGCCTCTGGCCTATTCATCTAACCACACACTCCCCAGCCTTCATATTCCAAAACCTCTCCTCCTATTGTCATTATGCCTTTTCCATTTTTGACATTTCAGTGTACAAATCTATCCCATCTGTGCAATTTGCACAACCTTTTTCATGTGTGGGAAAAATTGGTACACCAACTGTGAATACCACTAAAAATCACGTATCACCCATTTCTTTGCGATAACGTTTCCGTTTGTTCCATTCTCTCCCTCCTCCATCTCCGAGCATTCCAAGGCAAATGATCAGGCCTGGGTGTTATTTAGGAGTGTGCACGGACCGGTTCGGAGACCATTCTACTGGCCTCCGAACCGGTCCGGACATGGGGTGGTTTTGGTTCGGGAGGGATAGGGTGGGTGGTTCCACTAAGGGCGGGGGGGGCTTTACTTACCCCTCCCACCCTTTCCACTTTTTGCGCTGTAAATATCCCAAAAAATCCCGGCGGCAGGATTCCTCGCCGCTCACTTCTATCCACTACGATGGGTCCGGCGGCGCCGCTCCTCTGTGTGTAAACAATCGGGCGGCAGGGTACTTCCCTGCCGCCCCTTTGAAGCCCCCTGTTGCTGCTGCTGAAGCCCCCTTTCGCCCCCTTAAATCTCGCCCGGACCGGCTGCGCTCTCTATAAGCGCGCGGGCGACAGCGATACATACTCCCGCCTGGCCCTTCCCTGCCGTCTGCGAAAGTGAAGCCTTCTCCTGCCGCCCGGATTTTTTGGGATATTTACAGCGCAAAAAGTGGAAAGGGCAGGAGGGGTAAGTAAAGCCCCCCCCCGCCCTTAGTGGAACCCCCCACCCCAGTGCCGGACCGCAGCTCCGCGGTTCCGTGCACACCCCTAGTGTTAATTTCTTCTTTTTATTCTCCTTCAAAGGACGTTTCTGGGCAGAAAGAAGAAAGGAGCAGAACAGGTAAGGAGATAGCTTATGTTCTCCAGTCATCAACAGGAATATGGATTTTCTGGAAACGTTTCTTGAAATTTATCTGAAAAAGTATCCCATGCAAATGTTCCCACATTTGCCTAAAATTTGTGGGAGGGTTTCTCTAAAAAAATAAATAAATACCGTAGAAATGTTCCTGATGCCCTAAATAGATTGAGGTCTAATTTTGCGTTATTTGATCTGATTTTGCAAGTTATTGAT
The DNA here is from genome assembly GCF_027244095.1 of Hemicordylus capensis. Classification (NCBI taxonomy): domain Eukaryota; kingdom Metazoa; phylum Chordata; class Lepidosauria; order Squamata; family Cordylidae; genus Hemicordylus; species Hemicordylus capensis. The sequence goes on from NC_069662.1 coordinate 58,962,476, forward strand.
ATAAAAAACCAACAACTCTACACCATGTTAATTTCCCTTCACTGTCCCTCATATGATTTTCAAGTAGCCAAACAGAAATTTTAGAAACAGAGATTTTTGTCTTCACCACAGCAGTATTCCTCACTTTACCTTTCTCTGTAGGAGGCTATCTTCCATTGACTTTTCTGTGAAAGTGAATTTTATGTGCATTTCTAAACTATTTTATGATGAGAACTAAACCTGCTTCTTGTCCCAGTGATTAAGACTCATCCTCCTTCCCACATAGCCATGTTTCTTCATCTGTATGGCCCCATTCTGGGTTTTTCTCTTTGGCATTCTAATGTCAAGAAATGGTGGGCGTTACTATCATATAGCTAGGATGTTTTCTAGACGTCAGTAAAAGATGCTACATATAGAATTTGCGAATAAATACAAGCCAAGAGTTTACAGAGAATCCAGACCCTCCCCAAGATTGGTGCTGCTTTTTCTCCTGGGATCTGATAGGGAGGTCACATGGGAAGAAGGCCCTTGGTGCAATTTTTGCTGCACCCCGCTGTTGGCCACTCCTTGCTTTTTGTGATTAGCTCACATTCACCAGAAAATAAATTTGAGAAGGGGTGGATTAATAACGAGAAGCAAGAGGTGGCCAGCAGGGGGCGCAGTGAAAATTGCACCAGCAGCCTTCTCCCCATGTGACCTCCCCATCAGAACCCAGAAGAAAAAAAGCAACAATCTGCAGGAGACTCTGGATTCTCTGTAAACTCTCAGCTTATATTCATTTGAAAGCTCGGTTTGTAGCATATTTTACTATCATCTAGAAAACCTCTAAATAATGGCATGATATCAACCCCAAAGCCTGAAGTTGGTTTGTTGTGACCCACTGACACATCCCCTTCTTCTGCTCAGTCTTCCAGTGCAGGTTCTTCAGTGCTCGATAAGCCTCTTTGGCTCAAGGATATGTACCAGCCTCTGGATGAAGTACGGAAAAAGAGCATGGTGGACAAAATGCACGATGAAGAATCCTCTGAAGATGAAGATATATTCAGCTGGGCAAGGTATAAATGAAAGGAATATTCTCAGAGCTGCATGGGTTGCATAACATCTCATCTTTGATTGCTCCCACACTAGCCCTTCCCTTCAGAATCACTATCTTTCATTCACTCACTTGGCGCATGAGGAGTGGCTTTATGACAATGTGGTTGATTATGATGCTCTGCCATTTTCTGGTCCTGGTGGCCACTATATGTCCTGCAATGTCTCTTCCACAATTACTTTTCAATAGAGGTTTGCCAGCTTTGTGGTGCTGATGTGGGAAGTGTCAACAGGGACTCCTTGGGCAGTTTGGTATTGTTTTGTTCTTTAGTTTTTTAAATAAAACCTTTCTCTAATGTGCAATAAAGTTGGGAAATGGAGGACAAAACAGTGGAGTTGCTAGAGCAGATTGCGATCACTCTCTCCCATCAATCACTCTCTCCCACCATTTCCCAGAACGAGCCTGCAAATGAGCTTTTCCTGACTCCCGAACTTGTGCTGATTATAAACAGCGGCAATCTACATTAACCCAATGCCTACATATATGTAGGAGTAAATGCCATCAAACGGAATGGGACTTACTTCATTCTGAGTAGACATGCATAGGAATGGACTGAGCTTAAGATCCACTTTCATAGCCTGTGCGCTTTCCAGACGATACGCTACAACAGTGTCACTACTGTCCATTAAGTGTGCTTACGTACTGCCTGTATTTCGACATCGTTGTCCTTCCGCTGTCAGCAAGGTGCCGTTCACATTAGGGATGTGCAAACAGGATTGGAGGTTTGCGGTTTGGGTTTGGGGGTTTGATGGTTCAACCCCTGGACAACACCCCCCCCCCAGTTCGGTTCTGCCTAGAACCAAACCACCCCGATGGTTCGGTGGTGGTTCATGAACATTTTCAAGTTTAAATTTTTTTTTTAACCTTAAAAGTGATCATCGAGGTGGTGGTGGGGATGGGTGCGCAGAGGTCAAATGCCCCCCTCGAGCCCTGTAGGCCTGTTTTTTGGCCCCTTCATGCCTTCCTAAAATGGCACGGTGGCCAAAACGTCAGCCGCCAAGCATGCCTGGCATGGCCCACAGGGGCCGTTTGCTCATATATGGTGGCCATTAAAAATATATATTAAAAAAAATAGCTGCCAAAACAAAAATGGCCACCTCGCATGTGCAAATGGCCTTTGTAAGGCCATGGGCCATGCGAGGCCTCGCAGAGGCCATTTGCACATGCACATTGGCTGCCATTTTGGCTGCCACGCCATTTTATTAAGGCCTGAACAGGCAAAAAATGGGCCTAAAAGGCCCGAGGGAGGCATCTTGAAGGCTGGAGGAGGGAGGGGGAAGCTCCACTCACCCCCCTGCCATCTCAACAATCACTTTTAAGGTTAAAAAAGAAATTAAAACTTGAAAAGGTTTCTGAATCCCCCCAGACCGAACCAAACGGGCTGCTGGTGGTGGTGGTTCGAGGGGTGCTGGACCAAACTGGCTCGGTTGGGTTTGAGGTGAGTTCAGCTTCGAAGCAAACTGGGCCAGTGGGTTTTGTGCACACCCCTAATTCACATTTCTGATGTCCAGGGGCGTACCATTAATGAGGCAAAGGGAGATGAATGTCTCCTGGCCCACAGCCTCTGAGGGCCGCTCCAAGGCCAGTCCTTGGCCTCTCAATTCTGCCATGCAGTATGCCTGCAAGGGAGAGCAAAGGCAGCTGCCTGCCTGACATATCTCTCCCTGCTTCCCGGCCCATGCAGCATGCTTGCGAGAGCGAGAGGGAGCTGCTGGGAGCCCGAGGTGATGGAAGGAGGGAGACAAGCAAACTTCCGGCAGGCTGAGGTAGTTGAGAATAATTGTTTGAATCGCTGCTGAGCTCTGTCCTGCTGTTGGGGGAGGGAGATGGTTCTATATGCCTTCTATTGCCCAGGCTGGACCTGGAGGTGGAAGAGGACAGGAGACACCACAAAGAAGGCATGAACAAGTAAGCCCCCACCCCACCCTGTTTTTGGCTTTTGTTTTTTTGCAACTTATGGAGCTTGGAGTTCAGTTTGCAAACTGTCTCTCTTCAAAGGGGAAAGGGGAAGAGTTTCATGTGTGGGGGTGTGTGGAGAATGGAGCACCCTTGTGGAAATCGGGTCTGTCTTGTGTATGTTTCCCTTTTTTGTACCAATGTCTGCTCTCTGTGCTTGCAAAACTCCTGAACTGTGCAAATGTCGTGAAAAAGCAAAAGCAGCAGAAGCAGGAGGGAAGCTGGGAGAGGGGGAAAATGCCTTCCTTCCAAACACTCCATTCAGCGATGACGAGGGAAAGAGTGCAAGCCAGGAGAGAGAGGCATGAGGGAGCAGCTAAGCAGCTTCTGCTTTTCTGAATAGTGGGTCTCTTTCCCACCCAGCCCCCAAGTTGCATTAAAAAACAACAAAAATTCCAAGGTCTATCACATCCTCGCTCAAAAAAAACCCATTACCTTGTGCGTAGGGTTTTTTTTAACATCTTTATATTGTTAGGAATTCAATTGTTTAAATATTCAAATATTCAAAATATTCAATAGGAATTCAATTGTTTAGAGACAGAGAGAGGAGTGGATAAAGAATTATGCAGGATGTGGGAATATGTTAAATTGTGTGTTGAAATGTTTCTGCTAATGCATATTTGCATGAATATACTTGTTTAATATTATTACATTATTGTGAGTTCAGTTGTTGTTTGTGCCCTCAAGAACCCAAGTGTGCCATGTTGTGTGTGTGTGTGTGTGTGTGTGTGTGTGTGTGTGTGTGTAAAGATGCTTGACTTCCCAGTCAGTGTACACAGGATTGCAGTTTTATTATAAACGTATGTCAGCACAAAATCTCAGGTGGTGTGGTTGTGTTTTGAAATAAGGGTCAAGGCTTTCAAACTGAGTCACTTGGTGACAACCCACAGACTGGAAAAACTCCGAAAGAACCACATCCAAGCACTGGTTTGCAGGATTGTATGGATGTTTTAATTGTAAACCTCCCGGAGCCATTTTGGAAGGGCAGTATAAAAGTTGAATAAATACATAATAAATAAAAATGTTAAATTAATTTGCAGTGCTCTTTAAGGCTTGTTATTTTACCATGGAAAACCTCTACTGTGAATAGCCAATATACTAAAAACGCAGCATCTAATTTCAACAAGTTGCCTTCCCCATATTTTGCAAATTGTTTTGTTGGGTTTGAGAACAACTCCCCATCATTGGGTCCATATATCTTGGAGTGGATTCAGATGACAGTTTGTGTTGTCTCTTTAATGTTCTTCTGCAGCAGAATCATGGGTCCAGGAGAAGGAGAGGAAGGCAGCGAGGGGCCCATTTTAAAATCTCATCCCTGGGCCCACTCCTACCTTGGTACGCCCCTGCCAATGCCTTCTTTCGGATTTCATCCTTCCATTTTAGTCCTACAGCGTTGCATGTGTGTCACAAATATATAGTTGTATTTTCCCATTCTAGGAGGGTTGCACAAGCTCTTTACGTTTTCAAAACGAACCTGCCAAGCCAAAGCATTTTACTGCTGAACAGAGTGTAATCTGGAAAGCACCCTGCTCCTATGCATGTCTATTCAGAAGTAAATCCCATGGAGTTCAGTGCAACTAACCTCCAGTTTAAATGTGCGTATGGTAACAGTCAAAATCTCTTGCTCAGCTGAAGGCCCCAGAAGAGAGCAGAGGCATCTGTCTGACTTGTATTGAGTTCCCCACTCTTCTCTGGGGCTGATCGAAAGGCAGAAGGAGCCTTCTTGGAGATTCTAGCCCTCAAAGCTAGTAGGAGAAGAGAAGGCAGCTCCAAGCAGCAGCATCCACTGTAGTGAGGCAAGAAGGGGATTCCAGCCAAAGAGGTTCCAGCCCTTTCTCAAAAAGAGGCTCCATCTCCAGCACTAGTACCTGAGGTCTGAGTCATTCTCCTCCTCCATTCTCTCTTATGGAAAAACATTTTAAAAGCCCGGTTGGTTCAATAAAGCGGGATTGCACTCCTGAATCTAAGTAACATTTAAAATTCGGAAAGTGGTGCTTCCTTCCCAATTGCTTCTCCACAGCAGGCATTTCCCCCCATTTGTCATGTGGATGGGAATTGTAAATCTATATTGCTGCACAGAACTTCTAGCCTATGGCTTTATGAGGACCTGGTGCCTAAACGGCTGTTCTTTCTTTAAACATAAAAGCAAATGCCAAAAGACAATTTTCTGTGACTTTCGGCTTCAAGCAAAATCTGCAAAATGTATGGAAGATTCCTGGAAATTATCCAGACATGGCTTCATGCCACGGGGTATCTGAAGAGTGAATTTGCTTTGCAGCAGATTCACAACAGTTTAATTTGGGGAATTAAATTGACGGTTCACATAGGGTCAGCTCCTCTCTTCATTCCCTGCAGATCTTTTCCTCTGTGTGTTCCCACAGCTTGCTCCTGGATTTTCTTCCCAACTAATCACCTCCCAGAGGAGAAGGCGAGAGACTTGTTGTTGTTGTTGTTATTGTTGGTTTGTCAGTTGGTGTTCTGCAAGATTGACTAGTCAAAACAACAGAACGCTAAACCCGAAGTATTATCTCAGCGAATGTTTCTGTGTGGATGCTCATAGAAACCACTCCCAATTTCAGGGGCTCATTTTTATCTTTATAGCATGCATAACAACTGAAGGATCCTCTAGGATAACTTATTTGTGTGAACAAAATCAATGGGCTCTATTTTTCAGCGATTCCTTCCACACCACACACATGAATTATCCCAAAGTTTCATTTCTTGACTTGCAAAAATGAATGAGAAGTTGGAGAGACGCTTGCCTTGGCTGAAATCTTGTCAATTCACATCTTGAGAGGGCTTAATTGTACTAGGGCCCACTTAGAACCATTCCAAACTATGTGAAGCAAGAAAAAGCCCCTTTGAGCATGTGCAGAGTGCTGTTGCGGTCACAACCAAAATTCAGACTTATTAAAAAATTTAAATGAAGTACAAAATTTGGTTAGTAATTGGTTTCAGTATCATCAGCTAAATGAAATTTATAAAAAGGATCTTAAAGTTGGATTTGTGGATCAAATGTTGAGATTTGAGAAGGAGTTGTGTGAAAATGATGAAAGATGAGTCTCTAAGATGTATAAGTAACTAACTGGGCAAAGAGGAACCTTTTACCGTGGTGATTTTCTTTATTTAGCAGGGGGAGAGTAACTGGCCCTATCCACCCCCAGCACAGTACCTCCAGTGACTGTTGCTGGTGTCTATCTTGTGTTTTTTTAGAATGTGAGCCCTTTGGGGACAGGGAGCCATCTTATTTATTTATTATTTCTCTGTGTAAACCGCCCTGAGCCATTTCTGGAAGGGCGGTATAGAAATCAAATTATTATTATTATTATTATTATTATTATTATTATTATTATTAAGTAGCTTTTGGAGGAGACAAGAGATGAAGTGTTTAAAACGACTATGAAAAAACGGGCTCAAGATGTGGGTCATAATATAGATATGGCTGCTTGGGAAAAATTATGGAAAACTGATTTAAAGTTTACTGCATATTATATTTTTAAAGAAAATTATTATAAGATGATGTATAGGTGGTATGTGACACCCAAAAAATTAGCATTAATGTATAAAAATGTTTCAAACAAATGTTGTAAATGTGGACAATGTGAAGGAACTTTTTTCCATATGTGGTGGTCATGCGGGGAGGCAAAGGCTGTTTGGGATATGATATGTAATGAGTTGAAGAAAAAATTTTAAATGACATTTCCTAAGAGGCCAGAATCCTTCCTGCTGGGAACAACCCAAGGAGAGTTTTCCACAAGAAATTTAACATTTTTTAATGTATGCAACCATGGCGGCCAGGATAGTATATGCACAGAAATCGAAAGACACTAAAATGCCCTCAAAAGGAGACTGGTTGATAAAAATGTTGGAATATGCTGATTTGGCAAAGCTTACAGCACTTATAAGGGATGAAAATTTGGAATCTTTCAAAGAAGATTGGGAACCATTTTTACTTTACTTAAATAAATATTTTTCTAATATGGACTTTTCAGCAGAGTTTGAAATATAGTAATAACAGCAGGTTGGGTTTGGTAAAATCGAGTAGTAAGTGGAGTATCTATATTTTGAATTATTATAGCAATGGTTTATATGTATAGTTAACATGAACTGTGCAGATAGGTAAGCGGGAAGTCAATATTTACTTAATTGTAAGCTGTTGTAAAAGCCAATAAAAATTTAAAATGCAAAAGAACAACAACCAAAACCCAGACTTGAGTCCCGGCACCTCTAATTTTTGAAAATTAAGCTCTGAGTTTCCAACACACAGTGAAAAGCCGCCCTCTGCATTAACCATCCCCCACAAACGAACCTTGCACCAATCCTTTCTTTATAAGGGTCCCCACCACCACCACCATTTGCCAACACTGTTCTTTGAGCCCAGCCTGGAACAGATTTTCTAGGTTCACCAAACTTCTTTAACACAGCCAGAAGCAAATGCGATCTCCCCCTACCCAAAGACTACTCGCGCAAGTTGTACTCCGTGCACCACAACTCTGCCTCCTCATCGCCAGCGAAAGCATGTGTGGCTGGCTCTATTTTGCCCACACTCCATCCTAGGTTTACACTGCCAGAGCTGCATGATTGATCACAGGTAGTTTCTCACCCCTCCAGCCTTCTGTTTCCAGCCAACTTGCTGGGAAAAGGCAGGTTACGGGGTAGGGAGGAGGAAGGCAGTAGGGTTGTGCATTTTGTTTTGTTTTCTGTTTTGTTTTTGGCCCAAGGAAGGCAGCCTAGAAGAAGTACACAGCAAGCAGTACTTCCAGTGGCCAAAGCCCTTTGCTATATTTCTCTTATTACACATTGCAAAAGGGCACTGGCTCTCCATTTAGCCCATTTCAATAACAGCTTGGATTCTTCTCCAGCAAAGCTAGCCACAGTCGGGAAAGCAGACAGACAATAAGGAACACAGCTATCAAATTCCCCTTCCTTGTGGAAGACCAGTGAGACAAGTTGCCAAGTAGCCAGCTCTGTTGACTCTTGGCATTCCGATTTATTGGCAATGGTCCCTCTGCACATTGTGGAGAAGCGTCAGGGCATACCAGAAATCCCCCCCCCCGAAAAAGTTGCTGCAAATAGAGGATTATTTTACCCTAGACATAATTTGGGCTAAGCCAGAATGCGCAGCCCTAACTCGGGGAAAGCCAGAATAGTGTTTGAATTCGTCCCTGATAGCCCACCGCGATTTTGGGGTAAATCCAGCTGATATGTGAATTCGGACCCTCCATTCTGGAGGAGATGCGAGCTAAAAGTCATGTGTGTGAAAGTCCCTGGTGTGAAAGTTCCTGTGCCAATACAGGAACTAGCAAAACCACCACAAGCCATAGAATGAGTTGTCACCTTTTTCCTGGCATAGCTCTTGTGCCTGGCAACTGTGTAACCTGTTGAGCAGGCATTCAGGAGATGCACTTGTATTCTCTTAGCTTCAAGATACAATTAATGGCTTCCCCATTTGAACAGTTTGCCTGTCATTCAGCTGTTAACCTTAATCCAATGTGGGACTTCAGCACTCGGCATAGATCTTTGTGCCCTCCCTCTGGCTAGTAGAAGCAGAAGGAATTACGCAAACATGGAAAGACATGCCAAACTGATTCATTTACATAATTTATTCCTGTTGCAGGATTTAGCCTTACTTAGCACACAATTTGGATTTGATCTTTCTAAATGTGTAGCCAGTACTCTGTTCTCGATACAAGCGGTTCATAGCTAAGGCTATCTCTTTTCGACCACTAACACAATCTTGGCCATGATATGAACCACTGCAGAGCAAATGTGTGCAGTGTCGCTGTGCCAATACAGTCAGGTTCATAACAGCCAAACAGTCTTGGATAAATGATACCAAGTTGGGAAACCATTTGAGACCCTATTAGTCTTCTGCAAGCTCCACATAACTTTGGCTCTTCTCTGTTTGTCAGAGTTCCCGGAGCTCCACCAGGTCCACCAAGCCCATCACCAGTAGAACAACCGCCTGCAAGAAGGCCCAGCTCAAGAAAAATGTAAGTAACGGTTGTATTCTGTCCAGTGAGTCTATTCTCACGATGGGGGTAAACAGGGCTAAAGGAGCCCAGCCCAGTTTTCTATCATCGTGAGAACCACCAGGCTTGCGGGCAAGCCCGGTGATTCTCTGGCAGCTAGGCCGCCAAAGTAGCCCTCCCCTTAACCCAGGTTAGTGGAGTGAGTGCTCCGCTAACCTGGGTTTTCTGATCGTATGCCACCATGGCAAGGCACTCCACCATGGCAACACACAAGGAGACCTTGGCCAGCAGGCTCAAACAAGGCTCCTGGTCCCGAAGGTTTCTCTAGGATGCCCCACACTCTCGCGTGGGGCATCCTGTGGCTTCTGGGGGCCGCCAATCTCCACCACCCCAACCAGAGCCAGTAATTGTGTGGGCAGCCAAACGGCCGCCCAGGGACGGCTTGTTGATCATCTGCAGGGAGGTGTAAGTTAACCCGCTCTCCCCGCAGACCTGCTGGAAGCTCTTCTCACTGATTGTGAGAAGAGCTTCAATATCTGTTATGTTTTGTTGTTTAGAAGTTTGTCCCAGTGCGGATCCTGTAGAGATTATGTGGGGTGGAGTCAGAAAGGAAAAGGGTGGGGAAGGAGAAGGAGAAAATGGAGTTATTTCTGAATAAATGGTTTTATGTATGTATGTATATATGTATCAAACCTTTGTCTCTGGGGGGTTAACATAAAACAATTAAAACACATATAAAAAGTTAAAACAATTCAACAATTTAAAATCAACCATAAAATTAAAACAGGCAGTTTTTAAAAGCTGGGAAAACTTGGGTGAAAAGGTGAGTTTTCAGATGTTTTTTAAAAATTGCCAGAGATGGGGAGGATCGTATATCAACAGGGAGCGCATTCCACCATCTCAGGGTAGTAACCGAGAAGGCCCATCACTGTGTAGCCACTAGATGAGTTGGCAGCAACTGGAGATGGACTTCCTCAGATGACCTCATTGGGCAGTGTGGCTCATAGTGAAGAAGACGCTCTCTTAAACACCAAGGGCCTAAGCCGTTTAGGGTTTTACAAGTTATAACTACTGTAGCACTTTGTGTTTTACCTGGAAAGCAATTGGCAACCAGTGAAGCTCCATCAGCAAAGAAGTAATGTGGTCTCTCCGAGATGACCCACAGACTAACCTGGCTGCCGTATTCTGAACTAACTGAAGTTTCTGGACTACGTACAAAGGCAGTCCAACATAGAGTGCATTACAAAAGTCAAGTCTGGAGGTTACCAACAAATGTACCACTATTTTGAGGTCATTGATCTCAAGAAACGGGCACAGCTGGAGTATCAACCAAAGCTGATGGAAAGCACCACTGGCCACCGCCTCAACCTGAGAAACCAAGGAGAGGTGTGGATCCAGAAGTACTCCCAGAGTAATGTCTGCGAGCCATGCAAAAAACCAAGTGTGCCTTAATATGCACAGCAGTAATTCCCAACCAATGTTTCTTTGACGTATTTATTTGATATATTTTATACTGCCCAAACATATGTCTCAAGGCAGTTTGCAAAAGGGTTAAAGTACAAAAATTAAAACATTAATAAGCATGTGCATTTTGAGCATTTTTCTAAAGGCTACCAGAAATGTTGACGCTCTTGTTTCGACAGGGAGTGCATTCCAAAGTTTTGGGGTGGCCACAGAGGGGGCCGAACTCTGAGTTGCCACCGGACACGCCGGTGTCAGTTGTGGGCCGACCTCCACAGATGATCTTAATGAGCGGTGGGGCTCTTGAAGTAGAAGGAATAATGTGCCACAAGGAATAAGCTCATGAGAATAATTACAGCTCCTGAAGCCCCAAGTGCTTCTCTGCAGAGAATCTGTTGCACTCCTACATGACTCACTGCTCGGGCACTGCCTCTGGGGAGGGGAGACCCCACTGAGGGCAGGCGATCCTGTCATGTTGGAGCTGTGTCACTCCCAGTGCAGTGGCATAGAAGAACTCCCCAGCCTGAGAGGGGCTGCCTGCTTGTTGCATCTCCGCAAGTCACCACTCTGAGCTTCCAGTCAGCAGGCTCCCCTAGCCACTAGCGTCATGATACAGGCAGTGGCCCATGGCCAGATTTTTTGATGCCTCTCACTGCCACCGCAGCTAACCTCTGCCTGCCCACCTGGCTGCCACCCTCTCTCCCTCCCTGCCTCCCTCCACAGCTTCCCACCCACTTGACCACCTGCCTGCCTCTGTCCCTGTGGCTGCTGGCAGCAAAGAGCCAGCATGTGGGCAAATGATGGCGCATGTCACTGAGCTGTGATGTCATTCTCCCATGCACCAGCCTTTTGCTGCTGATGGTGACGGAGAGAGAGAGAAAGAGAGAGAGGCAAGAGGGAGAGAGAGAGGCAGGTAGCGCGTGGCTCCCCTACCCCTGGTCCCACTGAGTGACGTTTTTTTGCTCCACACAGTCGCCCAGCGGCAGATCTGCCCCTGCCCCCATCTCAGTGACTCATGGAAAACACCACATGGGGTGGGATCCCTTGAGGGCAGGTGGCTATTACGCTTCCACATTCTAAAAGTAAGCCTTTGCAGACCTAGGAAGAAAGTGTGCCTCTCATTTTATATCAGGGGGGAAAGCATGCCTCCACTACTAGAGGTTTGGGGAACATCAATCCATGGTAAGATTCATGCCTTCCTTCCATTCAGCCTTTGGTTTCACCGATAACACAAGAAACCCTGAACAACAGAGAAATAGGTACACACAGCATAATACAAAGAATCAAAAAGCTGAACTATGAAAAATGTAAGTTCAGTTCCAGTTCAGGTTCTTCAGTTATTTTTTAACTTGTCCATTCAGGAACTAACTGTAAATACTGAGCACCAAGCTACACATGACATTAAACCTGGCATTAGTAGACAGCCTTAACCTGGAAGGCGCTTTCCAGATTAGACCCTGCAACAAGGTCAGGACGTATCTCTGAAGTGTGCTTCCACACTTCCTGTGTTGTGACACCGCAGCCCCTACGCTGACAGCAGGGTGCCGTTCATATGTCAGATGCCTCGCTTTCAATGTAATCACTGTGATTTAGTACTATGATGTTGTATATCCGGCGTAAAGAAGTTGCTGTTTTGGGGGGTTATTAGTCACCTGAAGTGGCTCAGCGGGGAAATACTTGACTAACAAGCAGAAGGTTGCTGGTGCAAATCCCCGCTGGTACTATATCTGGCAGCAGCAATATAGGAAGATGCTAAAAGGCCATAATCTCATACTGTGTGGGAGGAAGCAATGGTAAACCCGTCCTGTATTTTACCAAAAGAAAACCACAGGATTCTGTGAGTGCCAGAAGTCCAAATTGACTTGATGGCACACTTTACTTTACTTTACTTTTCGTGAGACTGCTCCCCATGCTGTTTACGTTTTGAATGCGATTTGCCTGAAGGGAAGCATTTTGCTGCAGGAAAGCGCCGAAATGGTTCCTTTGGAAATCACCACTTTGGGGGCAAATGGCCACTTTGGTGTGGTGGGGAGAATTTTCACATGGATAGAGCACAGGAGGAAAGTCTTGACTCTGCCCCTCGCTGCACAGCACCTTCCCAGATTGGGGCCCCCTGTGACTGATAGTTTAAAAGGGTCTGCTTCCAGGTTACACCTGTCTTCTAACCATGGATCTCATGTCATGTGCAGTTTGGCCATCATTTGGTCACCAGGGCGGTTCCAGATTGTGAGCCTTACACCGCAAAAAGCGGTGTAAACTGCAACGTTTTGTGGCCCCAAATTCAAACCACATTAGAGAGCCATTATAAGGGGGCAAGCCTCCTACAACGGGCAGATACAGCTCTGTGTGTGTGTGTGTGTGTGTGTGCGCGTGCAATGCAGATGCAACATTATAGAGCTGTGACACAGCAATAAAATCCAAAAGGCAGTGTCGGATATATGAATGGCATCTTCCTTACAACACAGGGGCTGTGATGTCAAAACACAGGCAGTACAGAAGCACACGTAAGGGACCCCTTGTGACACTGTGATAGCGTGCAATCTGGAAAGCGCCCTGTCCACACACTTTGAAACAGTTATACATTTCAAGCATAATGTCAGGAAACGCTTTTGGTTGCAGAATAACAGTATTGCTTGAGTGACCTGCCCTTCACCGGCCAGATGTCACGTCACCTGCCTGCCACTCCTGGCTCCCTGCCACCCTCCCTTCCTGTCTCCATGACCTTCTTCACTCTTCCCCATTGGGGATGGGATTTTAAACTGCAGGTTCAGCAGTGAGGAGGGTGAAAAGGGAGCTTGTTCTTCCCACACAGCTGATCTGCAGTTCAAAATCCATCCGCATGGCAGTGACGAGGAATGGGTGCATGAAAGAGGCAGCTCTGGCCTTGTCCCCTGATGCTGCTGCCAGTGTCAAGGGTGTGGCCAGCAGCGCACGGACCTCACCTCGGGCAGCATCAGCACTGGAGCTGACACTGTATATCTAGCGCTACAGCTGAGTGACTGTGAAAAAGCTGCTGTCTTTGAGAAGTAATTGCAATGTGGTGACCAAATGACTAGGGAGGAGAAGAATGCAGCCTTGAACCCCATTCATTTCTCTGACTTCTGCTTCTCTTGCTTTGACAGGTCACAAATGACTGCACCGTCCCCTGCTAGAAAGCCCAGTTCCAAGACACTGTGAGTAATTGCAGAGTTCCTTATTATAGGCTGTTACTTCTTCCCTTTCAACTAGTCATTTGGGACTACTCAGTGTAGTGACCTATACTTATTGGCAGATCCATCGACAGGACATTTAACTGGCTCAAAATATTCATTATATTCTGCAAAGTATGTAAAGCGTTGCTCCCAAGCTAAAATTTGATGCTCCCGATCTAAAAACCTAGTGTAGAATACTATGTGCATTCATGTCACTTGGAGGAGAGCTGGTCTTGCGGTAGCGAGCAGGGTCTGGCCTGGTTTGGATTTGGATGGTGACTACATGTGTGCGCTGCCTGGTATAGGGGAGGGGGCCATAGCTCAGTGATAGAGCATCTGCTTGCATGCAGAAGGTCCCAGGTTCCCTCCCTGGCATCTCCAGGTAGGGCTGGGAGAGATTCCGACCAGAAACCTGCGAGTTGCTGCCAGTCAGTGTAGAAAATACTGAACTAGATGGACCAATGGTCTGACTCAGTGGGAGGCAGCTTCCTATGTTGCTATGTAACTAAGTTTAGGCCTCTCTTGAAAAGGGAGGAGAAAGCGCAGTGGGAAGGCACCGCAGCCAATTGAATTGAAAACAGTGACTGACATCCAGAGCAGCAAGAGGTTGCTCCAGGGGCATAGCTAGGGGATAGGGGTCCCGTGTTCATCCCTCTCTCTGGCGGCCCTCCAGATTGAGGGAGATAATGAAGAAAATAGGGAGGGATGGAGCTGGAGGGTTCTCAGGAGCTGGGGGCCCGTGCTCTTTGAACCCTTTCGCTCAATTATAGGTATGCTCCTGGGCTGCTCCTAATTCATCCAGAATCTTCCCAAGCAGCAGAGTGTGCATGCAGCAGGAGGGAGGAGCAATGTTCACTGTCTTCCCTGCCTCTGTTAGTATCCTTTGCTTTCCAAAACTATGTCCTTGAGGGATTTTTGGAAGGTAAAGAGCACTTATGGGGACAGGAAAGAGCAGCAAAAATTGGCAGCTATTCTGGTTGCTACTCTGGATATCAGCCAGTAATAAATGTAAGATGATGATGATGATGATGATGATGATGATGATGATGATGAACAACTTTGTTAGCTACCCCATAACAAATTGTTCTCTGGGTGGCCCACAACATGAAATTAAAACATGAAATTAAAACACATGACACATTAAATCATAATGGACCAAAAAATAAGGGAGACCGCCTGTCCTCCTCCCACTGCCCGTCATCCTCTCACTCTCCTGACATACGTTCCTTCCTCCCGCCCTTGCACGTGACACCCCCTCTGGGCCCGCCATTGGTCATGGCTGCAGCGGGGGCAGAGCTTGCCACATCCCCACGCATCCCCTCTACAGGAATTAATTATATAGATAACACATTAAATCATAACAGACCAAAAAGGGGTTGGGGAGAGAAAATACAAAATACAATACAAAGCAAAATACAATACAACGCAACTCTTTTAAAATCCGTTTAAAAAAATCAAATTTGAAAATCATAATTTAAAAGGCTGGACTGAACAAAAAGGTCTTTACTTGGCATCTAAAAAAAAAAAAAATGATGAAGCCAGGCGAAGCTCACTCGGGAGGCTATTCCGTAAATGGTGTGTAACCACCAAGAAGGCCCTCTCCCTAGTAGCCACCCGCCTCACCTCGTTTGGCAGGAGCATTCAGAAGAGGGCCTTTGAAGAAGCTCTTAAGGTCCGGGTTGGGACATAGGGAGCAAGGCACTCTCTCAGGCAACCCGACCCCAAGCCATTTAGAGCTTTAAAGGTTAAAACCAGCACTTTGAATTGGGCCTGGAAACGGACTGGGAGCCAGTGCAGCTGATGAAGCACTGGCGTAATGTGCTGAAAACATCTAGTCGTAGTTAATAATCTTGCAGCCCTATTTTGTACCAGCTGTAGTTTCTGGACCATTTTAAAAAGCAACCCTACATACAATGCATTGTAATTCTCTAAGCGAGAGGTTACCAGATACAGATAGAACATTAAAAAGTTCTACTGGAGCAGGTGAAAGATTCATCTAGTCTAGCATGCTGTACCCATGACTGGCTAGACCACAAACAGAGCATGAAACCAATAATGTTCACCCAGTGTTTGTCCCTAATATCAAGTATGCAGAGATATACTGCCTCTGTATGTGGAAGTTCAATTGAGCTATCTTGATAGAGCTGTCAGTGGGCCTCTGCTCCATGAATCTGTATCCTCTCCTTTCAAACTCATCCAAGCCTGTGGCCATTGCCACATCTTGTGGCAATGAATTCCATGAGAATATGCATTGTATGATGAAGGATGTTCTTTGGTTTGTCCTGAAGCTACTGCCAATATACTCCTAGATGCCTCTGATCAGTGGTGCGCTCTTACCCCTGAACTTGGGGGCCGAAGTCCAGGGCCTCCACCAGTGTTCTTTCTAACAGAGATTCCCAGATGTTGTTGACTACAGCTCCCAGAATCCCCAGCCAAAGGCCATTGCAGCCAAAGGACATTGCTGGGTGTTGTAGTGAACAATATCTGGAAATCCCTGCTAGAGGCAACACTGGCCTCCACACCCCTGGCCTTCACTGCACCAGGCACTCAAGTGTAACTGTGACCTGTGCCAGGTGCTTTAGAGACAGAGGAGGGAGTGGGAAAAGAAATATGTGGGATGGGAATATGTTCAACTTGTGTGTTAACATTTCTGCTAGTGCATATCTGCATAAAGTATATCTGTTTCATATTCTGACATTCCTGTAAGTTCAATTGCTGTTTGTGCCCTCAAGAACCCCTGTATTAAAAATATTGTTTGTGTCACTGTGTGTGTGGGGGGGGATGATGCTTAACTTGTGGGGCAGGGGCTCCAGAAACCTTTGTGTCCAGGCTCCAAAATTACATAGGTGCACCGCTGCCTCTGACAGAGCACAGACTGTTTGGAGCAAAGGTGTATGTGGTTGGTTTGTGTAGTGCTGTAAGCAAATTTGCTCAGGCTGGCCTAGATGCAGCAGATTCTCTTTAATGTCTGCTTTCATTCTGTTAGGTCTGCACATCCGTCCCTCTTTGCACCTCAGTCCGCACCTCCATCTGTGCCTCCATCAATTCCCATGTATATGTCTCCGTATGTACCTCCATCTGCAACTCCATCCATACATCCATACGTACCCCCATCAGTATCTCCATCCATCCATCAATCCGTACCTCCATCCGAATATCAGTCCGTACCTCCGTCTGCACCTCATTCCGCACGTCCGTCTGTACATCAGTCCGCACCTCCGTCCGCACCTCCCTCTGCACCTCACTCCGCACCTCACTCCGCACGTCCGTCTGTACCTGCATCTGTGGAAGGAGCTCCGCACACACCATCACCAAAATCATCATTGACAAAGCCCCCCAGTGAAGCTTCAAAACGAGGGTAAGTACATGTAGAGGAATCTGGGCCTGCTTCTTCCTCTCATTATTCTGGTCATCTTAGAGCTGGTCTTTAAGACAGCCTAGTACAAAGTAGGATTGTCAGAAACATTTTTTTAAAGGTAGCTAATTTGCACAACCTTTTACTTATGCCAGTTTGCTCTACCCTACATCAACTACCCACTTCCCCTCTCAGCATACTCGCATGCCTAACTAAACTACCGCTGTGTTGTGCCTCTGTGCACTCTGCTATAATGAGAAAGGGATTCTCTCACAACTGAGAATTTCCAACAATTTTAGAGCTGGTCTGTAAGACAATGTAGTACAAAGTAGGATTGTCAGATACATTTTTTTAAAGGTAGCTAATTTGCACAACCTTTTACTTATGCCAGTTTGCTCTTCCCTACATCAACTACCCACTTCCCCTTTGAGCAGACTTAATATAGGATGCTCTGCATGCATTGCAATAGACTTAGGCATAAAACAATAACAAACTAATCAGTTCCCACTAAGACATAGTCAAAAAAGAAATGGGATCTCTGCTTGTTAAAGATGAGCCAGAGAAAGTTGTTTTGAGTACCTCACCCACTCCCAGTCTCTGTCCAGGCTGTAGGAAGGCTGGCAGCAACTCTGGACAGGCAGGTGCCTGCCCTTTTCCTGCCAATGCTGCCAGGCCTGTCCCCCTGCCACCCGACGATGTCTCCACTGTCAGCACCGGGTCTCCCCCCACACATACTGCTACTGCCACTGCCTCCTCCTCTGATGCCAGGCTTGTCCCCGGCTGTGCCATCCCCTGCCGGCCATACCCCTTCCACCCTGTGTCAGTACACCAATGCAGGAGGCGTTTCTGGGGCTGAGCAAGATGTATGGTGCATCCAACTGGAGAACGCTTTCTGTGTTGACCCAGCTGGGGGCTTCTCTCTCTTGCTTGCCAAGGAGAGGAAGGAAGAACCCTACTGGGCCGGCACAGAAAGCACTCACTGATTGAATGGGCCATGTCACAACGGGAAAAAAGATAGATGCAGCATCAGGTAGCAGTAGGTGGGGAGGATGCCCTGGGGCACCCTGGTGGGGCCCACGGCCCAGGTACAGCCCCCCGCCCCGTGCTACTCCATTATCCCTACTCACCTGGTCTCTGTGATGGAATTCTCAAACAAAATTTATGGGGTGGAATCCAGAGTTGCATTTCTAGCATCTGAACAGCCTTTGGTTTTTTCAGACCTGAGGACCAGATCCAGGAAGGAAAGAGAACAAGCCTGATTGCCACAAATTGTTCTTAAGTTTTGCTTTTCACTCTCTTTAACAGATCGACGGCAGAAGGTGGCACTAGCACAGAGTCAAAGAAAGCGTGAGTAGCTGCAAAGTCCAAACCTTTGCTGTTTCTTCTTCCCTCTAGTGTTGATCTGCTGCAAGATTGTGATCTTAAGAAGACATCTGCTTTTGCAAAACATTTTTCTGACATGTGTTTAGTTATTAAGGGACACGGGAGCACACACAGCTCCCAAACCTGGGCAGGACAAGTCTCCTGCTCTAATTAGAATTGTATAAACCAGCCCACTATGAGGAATTAAGGTTTTGCAACCATTTTAGTCTGTAGGAGACCAGGTTTAGAGTGGGAATGCTGCAAGACACGTTGTATGTGTACCTGCAATCCTGTAAAAGATATGTGAGAGCCAGAATTGGGCTGTGCTGGCAAACCACAAAGCAAGGTTGGAAGGTTATGGAAAAGCAAGAAATACCAAAAGAGCCAGAAGCTCAAAGGACCTAGAACGGCTTGGTAGGCTAGGTAAGATCCACAGTCTCCCTGTTGAAAAGAGGTATGTCTATATGGAAAGGTGCATCCTGATCCTATCCGTCAGTTGTGAAAACCAGCCCGCAGTTTCTAGTTTGCCATAGTAATGGCAACAAAGAAATGTTTCCCAGATTCACGGGGGGAAATAAAATTTACTGAGTGCATTTTAATTTAATAATTTAATCTACTTTATATTTTCAGAAGTTCGGGTGCAGGAAGCCAAGCTGGAGGAAGCAAAGCTGAAGGAAGTGAAAGTGGAGGAAGCGCAACGGAAGAAGATTGACCTTTGTTCGTTTGTAAATAATGTTATATTATCTGTAGAGCTCTGTACAAAGTTCTGTTGTTATTATTACAATAATCATAATACTATTATTATTATTATTAATAAATACATAACTCCAAAAGACACACCTCTTCTTCTTCTCCATGGTCTCTGCAGCAAGAGTTCTGCTTATAAACAGAACAACATTTGGAAGCTTCGGAGGTTTTGTAGAGTATTCTGGTTCCTGTTCTGAAATGGGGAGACCTGTGCATGGTGTGTGCCGAAGAATACTCCTGTCTCTCCATTACTTTACAATCATAACTCTAGCAGCAGCAGGGGCAGATCCGCCATTGGATACCTGTGTGCTCTGCACATGGGCTGCCGGGGGACCCTCAGGATGGGTGTTGAGGGGAGAGGCCTTGCTCAACCACCATTTGCTGCCTTTTGAAGGTCCATTGTGGATACGCCCACCTAACTTTTGAAAGGCTTTGGTATATGGGCTTAAGGAGAGGAGGCTGCTTGCTGGCAGCAGTTTCTTATTGCCCAGCCCCCTTGCCAGTCTTGAAAGGTGGCCAAGGTAATGAGAAAAGACTACCAGCCAGGAAACAGTCTCCTCAACCTGTGCCCCTTTTAATGCTGTGGAGGGTGTGAGGCAGTCACAGCTTGCCTCAGGTGAGCAAGAACCTGGGGCTGTTCCTACTTGGCAGGGAGAAAGTCCAGGAGGAGTAAGCCGAGTTTAGAGCAGGGCTGCTCAACTCTGGCCCTCCTGCAGATGTTGGCCTACAATTCCCATAATCCCTGTCTGTTGGCCACTATGTCTGGGGATTATGGGAGTTGTTGTCGAAAAACCTCTGGGGGGCCTAAGTTGAGCAGGCCTACCTTAGAGGTATTAAGTGTTCACAGCACCTCTGACCACTGGCAGAGTAATTTGTCCCTCAGAGTTATCCCATAGCGCCATGCCTTGACTTGCCCTGCTGCCACAGGATCAAAAGGAGAGCCTCGCTCACGCTAAACATGCAACATGCTTTCTCGTGCTACTTGTATAGGGCTTCTTTATGCCAAGTCAATAACAGACTGTCTGTTACCAGGGCTTTGTTTCTTCCCAGTTTCTGGCCTGCTGAGTGACTAACTTTAGCATAACAACTGGCTAAGAAAACATCACCAGAGTGGTCTCTTATCCTCTATGACTAATTTGAGAGGCCTCCTTTTTTCTGAGCTAGACAAACTAGACTAGCCAGCTATTTGGTCAACACCCTCAGCGTTTATTGAGCACTATGATTTGGGGAACAGGGTCAGAGCAGATGCCCAATATGGCTTCTCTGTCTTACAAAATATATTCTCCTAACCTAATTAGTAACCTACCTTCCGGTGCAGTAAGCTTGCTTGGCTCCTGCACAGAGACTGCACAGAGACTGCACAGAGACTATGAAGAAAAACAGGTTGCTTTACGAGCTTCAAATGTCCATCTGTGTAGACACACAACTCATCTGTCCTCCCACTCTGCAGTGATAGGGAAACAGAGCCACGTTGCAGGGATACAGTACTTGCAAATCTATTAATGGAGCAACTAACAAACCTGGAGATACAGCAAAGCTAGATGATATACCTAGAACAAATGGTTTCTCTTAAACCACCTAGCTGCATATGGAAAAATATTTTTTTGAATATTTCTAGTTAGGGTTGCCAAATTTCTTTTTAGTAGGGCCTCTCTGAAGCCACCTAATGGCGCAGCAGAGAAATAACTTGCCTAGCGAGCAAGAAGTTGCTGTTTCGATTCCCTGCTGGTGTGTTTCCCACCTATATTGGGCAGCAGTGATATAGGAAGGTGTTGAAAGGCATCATCTCATACAGTGCGGGAGGAGGCAATGGTAAACCCCTCCTGTATTCTATCAAAGAAAACCACAGGGCTCTGTAGTCAACAGGAGTCGACACCGGCTCAACTATTATTTATTGAAGAATTGTAGTAAACCAATCAAACAGCACAACACAAGTTGTGCATATTATAATCACTAGCCTCAAAAAGGAAAAAAAGGAGCTAAACATAAATAAATACTTTAACAATAAGAAGAAAAACAGCTCTCCCATGAACCAAACATTGATTGTGTGAGTATGTACTCTTAGAACCCAAATAAGTCCATAGTTCTTGAAATTTTAAGGATTTGTCCATCTTCCTGAAGGTGACTTCCTCCCTAGCTGCAAGCTCCACCACATCTGTCAACCAGTCATCCAGTTGTGGTCCAAGGTTGCAGAATTAGTCCCTTTGGGCTACTGATAAATCTGTAATCTGAGAGATTAAACCTAGAACAATTGCAATTTTTGAAGATTTAAAGGGAACAGTTGAAGCTAAGTTCATTCGCTCAACTATCTCATTCCAACATAGGTGTATAGTGATATATTCCCCCCAAAGGTGAAGTCAATGTGTCCTGGAACACTGCATACTCCAAAAGGTAAAGTGGTGCTGCCTAGACAGTGTTGACTCGGCTTTACACACATGGCTTTTGGTTCGAATCTCCTTCGGGATGAAGAGTGTGAGTTCACATATCAGCTGCCATTACTTCGAAGTCCCTTCGGGCTATCAGGGACCTTTACCAACAGAACTCTGTTTTTCCCCAAATTGAGGCTGCACATTTTGGCTTAGCCCAATTTATGTCTGACTTAAAATAGTCCTCTATTTTCAGTGGCTTTTGAAAAAAGCCTGTTATGCCCCACCACTTTCCTTTGATGTGTGGAGTGGCATTTCCCAAAACTTGGCATTTTTCAAAACTCAGTGAAGTGGAGTTTGACAGCTGTTGAGTATGGCCTGCTCTGAGTATTTGCAATTGCAAGCACTTGGGGGGTGGTTTGTTTTTTTTTAGCAGATTGGTTAAATTCTTTGGAGGGAGTCCAGGAGACGGGGAGGGAGAAATTCTTGTAGAAAAATCCAGAACCAGCTGGTGGGAACACACAGGAAGAAGATTTCTTGGGACCACAGAGCCATGTGTTTTTCTTTGGTAAAATACAGGAGTGGTTTACCATTGCCATCTCTCCTGCAGTATGAGATTATACATTTTCCTATATCGCTGCTGCCTGATATAGGTGTTTCCCATAGTCAGGGAAACATATCAGCGGGGATTCATACCAGCAACCTCTTGCTCCCTAGGCAAGGTACTTTCCTGCTGTGACATCATCATCATCATCATCATCATCACCATCATTTTATAACCTGCTCTTCCTCCAAGGGGCCCGGAGCAGTGTACTACATACTTAAGTTTCTCCTCACAACAACCCTGTGAAGTAGGTTAGGCTGAGGGGATGGGAGAAAACGGCCGCCAGGGTTACGAGGCGGCGGAGGGCAGGAGGACGGGATGGGCTGCTTTGAAAGCCAGCCAGAAACCACGTCCGGGTGGGGGGAGAAGCGGGCTGGCAGAGGCACAGATGTTCTGTGTCCAGCCCAGCTAGTAGTGTTTATAGTTTTATCCAATGCCCAGTTATTTCAGTGGGCAAAAAAAAAAAAAAGGCATTATGTTAAAACCTGCACTGTGGTAGGTTAAAACCTCTCTTTTTGAGGGGAAGGTGGAGCTTTTGCAGTGTGAAGGCAAGCATAGGAAGGTAAGAAAAATCTTCTCAATTTTCATAAAATAAGTTTGTGGTACCTTCAGCGGTAAGCCAAGCAAAACACAAAACATTCTAGATATTACATTAGATTTGAGTGCATTAATTTTGCCCTGTAAAGTGTAATTTGCCCTGGTGTTATACATTGATTTCAATTTTATTAAGAAGGGCGTCTAAATTTAATGTGATCGCTTGACATTTTACTTATTTATTTCTATCTATGTAAACCACTTTGGAAACTTCTGTTGAAAAGCAGTATATAAATAGTAATGCTCATTCACTCACTCACTCATTCATTCCGTCTTTGGAATTAGTAACACTCAAGTATGTAAACTGATATTTCTGTCAATGGACACCCAACATAATTAAAGAAATATCTTTTGGCAAGGACCCAAATTGTTGGAAGTGAAGGACTCTGTGTTACCTAATGCCTCAATGACACGACAGACTAGTGAGTCAGAGGGCTACAGGGATCAAAACATTGGTCATTCCTCCTCTCTACTGCTCTGACACTATGCCTTTAATTTGCTACTCTCAGGGACTTCCTGCCTCCCCTCCTTCCTACCTTCCTTTCTTCCCTCTATCACCCACAGGCTTGCCTCTCTCTCTGCACCATGTGTGCAGAGATGCAGACAGCATCTCTCTGCATCCAGCTAGCTAGCTAGATTAGAGATACTATCTCTCCACTTTCCTATCTAGAATGGAGTTCTCCAATAAAGACTCATTGATTTGAAACTATGAACTAGCTCCAAATAATTTCTTTTGCTCTCAGCATACACGCATGCCTAGGCAGACTCTGCTGTGTTTTGCCTCTGTGCACGCTGCTGTAATAGAAGGGTGTCTCTTACCAGAAAGACATTCCCAACACAAATATAGTGCATCAGATTTTGACCAATTAATTTTTCATCCTGAAAGAGAAGCATATTTAGCAATCAGTTTCATCAAGGGAAGGGCAGAGTTAGCTAGGTCCGAAAGTGATATTCATTCCTTCATTCCTTCATTTGATGAATGAATATCATCTGTATATAAAACCACTTTAAGCTCATCCTACAGCTTTGATCTTCTTTGGTGGAAGCAGAATGTTTTCTACTATGATTTCTGCAGCACTTAGATTTTAGAGTACCCCGTGTGCTAGATTGTTTCATTTGTGCTCCCATTGCCTTATGACAAATGTTTCTCAATTCAAGACTTGAGGAAAGGCTGACTAACTGGGATGTCCAACTTGGAAGGGGGGAAAGTAGCAGTGAGCACAAGATACAAGCTCAACTATATAGGGCTGGACTGGGGGCACTGAGAGGGCAGTGGGAAGTATGTGGGGAGGGTGCCAGGTTTTGAGCAGAATGGGTAGGTTTCACCATACCTTTTGGGTTTCATTTAATAATTATTTTTTTCTGTTAACTTTTGATATCTGACCTCTGTTTTCTGTTACTTATAGGTTACTATAAATACTAGGCTTGTGCCCGAAACATTTCGGCGGCCATTGAAAAGGCCGCCGAAACGTTTCGGGTGTCGGGGCAGATTCGGTGATTCGGCGCAGGCGGGGGTAGGGCTTTAAGGGCGGGGGACAGTGTACTCACCCCCCCGCCGCATTTCCCCTGCCGGCGCTCTCCAAATTTGAAGCCCCTCGGGGCGGCAGCGTTCCTCCTTGCCGCCCCGTTTGCCCCCTCGGCCGGAAGTGGACGGAAGTTCCGAGCGCGCGTGCACATCCCTAAATAAATATCGTGCACATCCCTAATAAATACTTCAAATAAAATATCACTTGTAACTATTAAGAAAGCACAATTCTATACTAATAAATTAGTTTGGATAGATGTGTTCCTATGTAGCCCAGTTCCTGCAGGATAGTTAGAAACGGAAGCAGATGGCATCTTAATTCACTCTATGAGTCACTCCACAATCTCCCCTTCAGTCCTACAATAGCACTGTTTTAAGTTCTCTCTCCCCACCAGTTTCCACGAGCTGCCTGCCCTCCCACCAGTGTTCCCTCTAGTTCTTACCATCAGTGAGTGGAGAGAGTTTTGTTCTGGGCAGCACTATCAAGGCAGTGTGTGTACATCACTCTCTCTCACACACGTAAATAATGCACCATGCACTGTGTGGCACACAAAAAAAATTTTCTCTCACCCCCAGTTCCCTACCTCTGGCTCGGACTTTATAAGAAGTAAGGTCTCCAGGATAGCTGAGGAGATAAGTATCAGCCTCTCAAGCTGTGTTATTTTAAGGCATATAGAAGAACAGGCTCATTTCACATGGGGTTATGAAATCTCATGGCTCCTCTCTGTCCCTTACAGATACATTTATACACATGCTACATGGAAGATGCTGAAAGGCATCATCTCCTACTGTGAGGGAGATGGCAATGGTAAACCCCTCCTGTATTCTACCTAAGACAACCACAGGGGTCTGTGGTTGCCAGGAGTTGAAATCGACTTGACGGCACACTTTACCTTTACATGTCCAGAACTGAGTGAGTGTCTGTGTGTGTGTGGTGGTGGTGGGGATTTGTGTGTATATTTTAACATATAAGTAAGGTTTGCATTTCACAGCAATTCACTGGCAAGCATGAACAACCACCTTCACAAAATTCTTCTTACTCCCCTCCATCTCATTATTGAAACTTACACAATATCTTTGTGCCAATTAGTCTCGAATAGCTACCATTGAGGATCTGTCTTCGCAATTGCTAATGCAAATTATATTTCCCATTTCACTCATTTAAATTAAATACACAGCATGCATTTAAAAAGTGAGGCAGGGACACACACACTTCTCTCATTCCTCAGCCACTATGACTGCAAGTACAAGGTAGTGGGCTTGGGGTGAGGAGGAGGAGGTAAAAAGTATGCATTAAGTCATCTTGAATATGTGATCCAAGCTGAAATTTGGATCCAGGAGAGAGAGCACGTGCCAGATTTCTAAAAAGGCTGTCCTTTATTTTTGGGATGACATAGATCTGCAGAATACCGGGGGGGGGGGGAGCTCAAATAGAGTGATGGTGACTAGCGACCAGCTCATTGACAGCCTCTTTAATGGAAAGGCATTTCAAAAGTAATCTCTTGGCTACAACATGCTTTTTCTCTCTCCCTTAGGTGGCTGGGAAGAGCAGGCTTCAGTAAGATGAGTTTCCCCAGTGGAGGTGCCATAGAATTTGGGCAATGTATGTTCAAACTATTTGGGGGAGAAAGAAGATGGAGAAACCCTACAAACCATTAAAGCCACCCAGAAGAGCCTACATGCCCCAACCTGAGGCAGGGGAAGTGGTGTGTGTGTGGTGGGGGGGAGGATGGTACAATTAGCTACTGACCCCCCCCTCCCCTTATCTGCCACATACAGGAAAGGCAACCAGGGTAGGCAGGGGCGTATCTAGGGTAGGGCAGGCAGGGCATGTGCCCTGGGCGCCACTTGAAAGGGGGCGCAAATTCCTAAAATTAATTTTTTTTAAAAAAAAATGGCCACCAAAAACAAAATGGCCACTGCACATGCTCAAATGGCCTCTGTGAGGCCCTAGGCCATGCCAGACCTCACAGAGGTCATTTGAGCATGCCTGGTGGCCATTTTGTTTTCAGCGGCCATTAAAAAAATTATTTTAAAAAATGGCCACTGCACATGCTCAAATGGTCTCTGTGAGGCCCTAGAGGCCAGCAGTGGGAGGGGTAACCTTTGCAGAGGCTCCCCTCCCACGGCCTATAGGAAGTGCCCTGAAGGGGCTACAGGTAAAAAAAAATTAATATAATATAATATAAGTCACTGTACACATATTCAGTTTAGCACTATGTACAGAGAATCAGGGCTTGTGAATACTGAGCTGAAGCTTATGAGCTAAGATTGTATCCATTTGCCCTTACTTTGCTTCTTATGATAAGTGAGTTAAATGTGGTGTCTTAATAATATGGCTATTAATGGTGAGTTTGTCTTTGAATCAGTGTGAAATCCTTAGTATTAAGGCTCACTGGGAATTTCTTGCTCTCTTTCTCTTATTTTAACTATCTTTCTGAAATACTAGAATATATTCCAAGCAGTGACACAGTTTACTCTGCATATCCTTTGATTATTTTCAGAGTATCTGGGAAAAGCCAAATTCTCCATTTATTTTTAAAACTTATGTAATAGTGATGCTACAATGCATAGTAAAGAATTAGATAGGCACTTCTGTTTAGTTTTCCAAGTACACCTCCACATAGTATTTGGGTATTTCATGATCCCCAGCATACTGATATTTGTAGTTTTCCAGCATTTTTTGGTCTGGCTACATCCACTGCTAAATAGTTTTTGAAATTTTAAAGATTAACGAGCTTGACTTATATTTTTCAGCTGATATTATAGTAAAGTTATCTGAAAGATGGGTGTCAGATGTTTGGACAGGGGGCGCAATTTCAGTGCTTGCCCTAGGCGCTATTTTTCCTAGATACGCCTCTGAGGATAGGTGAGATGTCCCCCCGCCCCCAATCCTTCTCTGTCGTTCTCTCAGCGCAAAGAGATTTCACTTCGCGGGGAGGGGTCTGTGCATGAAAAATAGGAAAGAGAAGCATAAAGGGTGGGGCAGTGCAGTGAATGTGGGGCCACAGGATACTCACCCTCTCACTCTCTTTGAGTTGGAAATATGTATCCAGCACATACACCCGTTGGTGCTCAACTCCCCCTCCTCCTCCTCTGGTGTTTGGACTTGGGAGTTAAGAAGCTTCCGTTCAAGCGCCCCCTTCGCGGGCAAGAGCTTGTGAGAATTCAGAGTGGGAGAGGAGGAGGAAACGGTTGGAAGTGGAGTTGGGGAGCTAAGAAAATGCCTCAAGGAGGGTTCTCTAGAAGAAACTTAACTCTTTTTATGTATGCAACCACGGCGGCTAGAATAGTATATGCGCAGAAATGGAAAGACAATAAAATGCTAGGGATGTGCATTTCGTTTCGGGCACAGATCGTTCTGTGCCCGAAACAACGAATTTTGGGTGATTTGGCGCCGAGCCGAATCACCCCCCAGGACCCCCGAAATTTTCTGTGCCCGAGCCGAATCACCCTGATTTCGGGGGGGGAAATTCGGGTGATTTGGACCTCCGTGGGCATGCAAGCAGCCTCCATTTTGTGGCAGCAGAATTGCCTTCTTCTTCCCCCTCCATTTTCATTCTGACAGCTCTTTGAATTTCCCGCCTTTTTTTCTCCATTGACTTCAATGCAAAAATTTCTTCCCATTCACCTCCATTGAAAATAAAAGTTGCTACCTGCAGAGGAAAATGACCAAATAAGGTTTTGATAGTAAATCACACCCTCCCATTGGCCAGGTAGAGGTGGAGGTAGGGTCAAGGGTGGGGGTGATTTTTGGAGGGCTTTGCAGGAGGGTATTTAAGGGGCCACCAGTAGCCATTTTCTTCCTTTCTGCTGCCTTGCGTGGGAGAAGAGACACAAGAGAGAGATCTGCTGCCTTGCTTACTCAGCCTTGCCTCCATTTTGATTTTGGATTTTTGTGGGTGCTGTTTTTCTGCATTTATGCCAGTGCTCTGCCTTGTTGGTTGGTTTTCTGCTTTATTTCAGCACTTTTTTAAATAAAGAGAGAAGAGGGGGGGAATTTTTTTTAAAGAAACCTCTGCCTTGCAGAGGCAATCCACTGCTCATTTTTTAATCCTTGTTGGGGCTAGAAGAGGGGGAGATTTTTTTTAAGGAAAGGAAACCTCTTCCTTGCAGAGCAAACCTCTTCTCATTTTTTAATCCTTTTTTGGGAAGAGAAGAGGAATAGATTTTAGATTTTTTTTTTTAAACATCTGCCTGGCTGCAAGCATCGCCATCCTGCAGCCCTTGGTGGAAAAGGAGGGGTTTTTTTCCTCCTTTTAAATCCCCCCACCCTATTTTTTGCCAAAAAAACTTCTTTGGCAAATTTTTCCTGCGGAGAGTCACTGCTGCCTGTCCCTGCCTGCCTGCCTGCACTCCAGGCCCGCCTGTGTGACCACCAGACCAGACCCTCAGAGGTGGACGACAGAGACCCTTCGTTGGAGAAACCTACACCTGAGTGAGATTGG
Source organism: Hemicordylus capensis (assembly GCF_027244095.1). NCBI lineage: Eukaryota > Metazoa > Chordata > Lepidosauria > Squamata > Cordylidae > Hemicordylus > Hemicordylus capensis. The sequence continues at coordinate 58,991,129 of NC_069662.1, forward strand.
CCCAGCCATTTATATTTTACACACGCACACACCACACAACAGACACACACAGACACACGCACGTCACACACGGCATTCTAATAATCTGTAGTCTTCCGTTCCATTAACTGTGTGTTTGGGGTTTATTATTTTTTCCCTGTTTTAAGGTTTTTGGGGTTTTAACTTTTCTCTATAAGTTTTGTGATAGTTGTAAGATTGGGTTTTAAATAAATAGTGTTTTAAATAAATAGGGTTTTAAATAACTAGGGTTTGTGTGTGTAGCCTTCCCCGGTAGCTAGCTATTTTAGGAGGTTCAACTGTAGAGTAGACTGTAAGAGTAGCCTGGCCTAGTAGTGCTGCAACTTTATATTTCTGTTGCTGCTTTCGTGTTTTTTGCAAAAATATTTTTTAAGGGCCTAGTCTGCCCACAGTTACTTTTCCATCTTGTTTGCCTGTGAAATTGACACAGAGATAATTTTTTGAAACATTTTTGTAACTGTGTGTTACTTTCAGACCACAGAGAGAGTAACTTCCCCTGTGGGTGGAGTGCGTTCGATACATTAGTAACAAGTTACTTGCAACAACTTCTCCAGTCCATTCAAAGCGACCACAGTCAGAGAAAGATATATAACTAAACTTACTTTCACTTCTACTGACTAAGTGCACTGCACACTGTGTGCGCAAGGCTCCAGCCTTAAATAACTCCTCCACGCCCTGCACCTGTGCACAGCAGCTGAGCTAATATTTTAATTTTTATATTTTTTTGTTGCACAGCCTGCTTCTGTTGTATTGCGCATCAAGTAACTCCCAGTCCCTCTGTGACTGTGTTGTGATACATTCATTGCACAGCAACTTCTGACTGAGATCTTGCAGCAACAGCATTTGTGCCAACACAACAAGCCTTAAGCAAGGAGGCATTGTAAAGTCACCGCAGCACATCCACTGTTTTTCTGGCCCTCTAGTATACCTGCCCCCTGAGACAACTACACCCCTTCTTCACATTTTAATTTTTTAAAAAAAGTTTTAAAAAGCAATGGTTGGGAGGACAGCAGGAAAAGGGAGGGCGCAAGTAATCAGGAGGCTTGTCTTCCCTACAGCTGGTCGTGGCAGGGGGCGGCAAGAGGGGCCTACTCCCCAAGTCACCCCCGGCCCTGCTTCAGCGCGCAGGCTTGATTTCTTCTCGATTTAGCCTGGCCCTATGCCAGGGCCTGCGGCCAAGCAGAATTTAGGGGGGGGGCCTCCCAGATTGCCAGGGAAGAAGATCTTCCTGTGGCAGCTGAGGAGGTGGTGCTGGTGGAGGAGGTTGGCAGTCCAGCCAGATCCACCTTGCGGACCCCCCAAATGGTCACTATGGGGGGTGGGGGCTCAGTCTGGCATCTGAGGGGGCTCAGGAGGAGGGGAGATCTTCTCCTGCCCCTGGGCCTTCCCATGCCAGCGCTGAGGGCATTGGTGGTGGTATGCCCGAGAAGGAACCAGCAAAAGTTCCACCAACAAAGCGACCTTGTGTCGCTGGGGAGTCTGGCAGTGTGGTCTGGGATCACTTTGAGCTTAGCCCTGATGATCCCACCCATGCTGTGTGCACCTACTGCAAGGCACTGGTCAGCAGAGGCAGGGACCCTATGCACTTCACAACCTCGGGGCTGTGGTCGCACATGCGTTGGCGGCACCCAGGTGTGGAGACCTCTGCTGGCACTGGCAGTAGGCCCGGTGCCTCACCTGGTAGCAGAAGCAGTAGTAGTGACAGCAGCAGCAAGCGGCCAGCGGCTCCTGCCCACAGGCAGGAAAAGCTGACCGATCATCAGTGGGTGCAATCTCTTGGAAAGTGGTCTGATCATCCAAAGCCTCATCTCGTGACTCGGGCCATTGGTGAGATGATCGCTCTTGATGACCAGCTGTTCTCCATTGTCAACAATGTCGGCTTCTGGCGTCTGCTCCAGCTGCTTTCTCCGGAGTACAAGATCCCCTCAAGGACCACTTTCAGCAGGAGGGTGGTCCCCTCCCTGTACCGTGCATGCAGGGGGGCCGTGTTGGCCAAGCTGCGTGCAGCTGGGCCAAACACTAGTGTGCATTTCACTGCGGATATCTGGACTAGCCGCAGTGGGCTGCACACTGCCTTCATGTCCCTGACAGCCCATTGGTGGGGGCATGGGGGTGAGGGGACATCTGGCGCTGCTGGTGCTGTATCCAGTTCCTCCCATGCATGCACGCCTTCTTGGGCAGTGTTGCATGTGGAGGCGATGGACACAGACCACACTTCAGATGAGTTGGCTGCAGTCATGGAGCGGCAGGTGGGGGCGTGGCTGGCCGGGGAACCAACCCTCCGCCGAGGCTTCATGGTGACGGACAACGCAGCCAACATCACCAAGGCTGCTAGGCGGGTTTACGGTGTGAACATCGCTTGCGCTGCACACACCTTGAACCTCGTAGTGAAGGGTGCGCTTGGCCTCAAGGAGGTGTCGAAGAAGGCCAAGGAGCACCAGCGTGTTCGGGGCTCTTCTAGTTTAGGTCAGGATCCTGCTGCTCCCATGGCCGCCCTGATGGAGCGTTGCCGCCAGGTAGTGGGCCACTTCCACCGGAGTGAAAAGGCAAGGTGCCAGCTCAAGGCCAGACAGATCAAGCTGGGCCTGCCTGAACACCAAATACCCCAGGATGTTCCTACCCGGTGGAACTCCACTTTTCTCTTGCTCCAGCGCATGCATGAGCAAGAGGGAGCACTCAACAGCCTGGGGACTCGTGGTTGCTTGGATCTGTGCAAGTCTCTCTATGATGACTGGCCGGTGATCCGCGAGCTGGTCTTAGTACTAGAGCCGTTCTATTCTGCTACGAATGACTTGTGTACTCAGACTGCCACGCTGAGCCTGGCTTTGCCCACTGCTATTCTCCTGGAGAAGGCAATGAGCGATCTCCAGACCACTCTGACCACTGGGGTTGCGATTGCCCTGGCAGGTCAGTTGAGGACTGGGGTAGTTGAGCGGCTCAAGACACCATGGGCCGCATCTGCATGGCATGTCCTGGCATGCATTTGTGACCCAAGGATGAAGGGCAGCGCTGTGCCTCCTGGCGAGCTGCCCAGGTGGAGGGGCCTCCTGGTCAAACACGTGAAGCGTGAAGAGGAAAGGAGGCTAGGGATAGGTGATGCAGCAGACGACCAGGAGGAGGGGTCTTGGTCGCAGGCTGGCACTGTGCATCCCACCCCCAGCAGCAGCAGCAGCAGCAGCACTGCCACCACCCCCACATCTTCCCAGTCCAGCGGCGTGGTTTCTCCGGCAGTGGGACCAGCAGAGCAGCCAGTGCAACCTCAAACCACCACCCGGTGGCTCAGGGGCTATGCTAGTCTCATGCCGGGGAGACGGGAGGAGCCTGTCCCTCGCCCCAGCCGTGCTGAGCAGACTGTTCTGCAGTACCTGGAGGAGGCGACGGAAGACGAGGAGAGTGAGCCGTTCCCCTTTTGGGCAACGCGTCAAAAAGTCTGGCCGGACTTGGCGACCGTTGCTGTCCGGTTTATCTCTTGCCCGCCAACCAGCGTCTCGAGCGAGAGGTTGTTCTCCATGGCCGGGGACGTGGTGACTCCTCTGCACTCACGCCTGGATGCTGAGTTGGTCGAGCAGCTCGTCTTCTTGAAGACCAACCTCCCCCTGCTGGGCTACCCCGAACTGGCCGTGGAGGGCGAGTGACTCGCGTCACCCCCCCTATGCAGTGCATCCCACGCCACGGCAGTTCATCCCGGCCAGAAGATGTGTCAAAGTCCATCCCTCTAAGACCACCCTGCCACTAAAACATGCCCCTTAGTGCTGCTGGCACATCCAGACACACATGCATACACAGGCACCACTGCACTGTCAGCCTGGGATGGTGGACTGCCAAGTGAGTGCTCCCAGCATGAGGGAGGGGTTACCACAGATGTGGCAGAGAGAGACTACAACTCCCATTTCCCACTGTCTCAATGGCTGGCCACCATCAAGACTAGGGACAATGGGAGCTGTAGTCACTGTCTCTGCAGAAGAAATCTGTGGTGGGCCCCCCCCTGATGCTGGGAGCACCCACTTGCCCAGTGCTGTAGGCTGGGCCATAGGGCAGCGCACCATCCATCCACAACCTCAGAGACAGGCTGCTGCGTGTGCGTGTGGGGGGGGCACAGTCAGGATTGGAAGGGACATCCCTGGGGGAGAGTAGTGCCTCTGTGCAATGGACCTGTGCCTCCTGGCGAGGGAGGCACACACACACTGTCACTGAGAGGGCTTGCTGCTAATTGCTAGCTTTTGCTTGCCTTCTAAAGCTGTCATTGATTCCTCCCATGAACAATTGCATTGAAGCTGAAATCTAAAAAATATATGTCTGCTGCGTTTCTCAATGTGATGTGCTTATTTCTGATTTTGGCTTGCTGGTCAGGTGATGTTCTTTCTTAATCTTCATGCTCTCCTCTGTTCAAATCCAAATATGTGGTTTGCCTTGGTCTACTGAGCTATAGGTTGTCGCCACCGCCGCTGAGTGAGATGGTCTGCTCTGCTGCTGCCTGCTTTTTCTGGCCACAATGGGAGTAGTACTACTGCTGTGCCTGAAGCGGCACACACACACACATGCACCCGCCCTCCCCTCCCCCAAAAAATCTGTGTCGCCAATGATGAGCTTGATGCTGGTGCAGCCCTCACACAAATGTCTGTCTCACGCAGACAGAGAGAGCACACATTGCAACCTGAGGCGACACAACCCTTTCAGCCCTAACCCTCTTGCAGAGTGAGTGAGCACACCCACACAGTGCACACACACAGGGGAATAAAGGCATATTACTAGTCTGGACTCTAAACTAGTGGTAATGTATCATGTGATTGCACACAGTCTTTCTGCCCAGTATCTGCGGTATGCATTGGGATGCAATCCGAAAAAGCCTGCCAATTCTAGCTTGCTTTGTTGCAGAGACCTCTTTGTGGTGTGTGGTGTTGTTGTGTGATGTGGTGTGGTGTGGTCACGTGGGGCCCGGGAAAGGACAGGACAGGTGCAATTCACTGTGCCTGTGCGTGTGTGGGGAGATATATTATGTTTTCAAATGAAGATCGGGTCATGTTTGAGACTTGATTGACAGCATTTTATTTGAAGATTGCTTGCCCATACATAGATGCGGCGATCACATGCCACAGAGTCAGACAGGTTGCGGAAAAGAAATGTCCAGAGACACGTGCGTGCTGCCATTCTCTTCTTATCTGCCATCATCATCCATGCATTACTCTTCAAAGCTGTGTGGGCTAGGAGGTGGCAACATGCCAAGCCTTGCTGCTCCACTTGCGGAGTGTTGTTGTTTTGCGTGCGTCCTCCACATGCTATGCGTGTTCCCTCCTGGCTGTGCCTCTCTGTTGACTGTAGTGGGCAAAAAAAAGTTTGGATGAGGTGAGGTTCAGGGCAGGGCACTGTTGCTGGACTTGGAGTGGGATATGGGGCAGCAGAGTGGGGTGGGGTGGGGTGGTAGTGCCTAGTGGGTGTAGTAGGCTGCCACCCCAATTGCAGGGGGATGGGACAAAGGGCTGATTTTTTTGTGAATTTCTGAGGTTTTTGTGTCTTTGGGGCAGATGGGGGGGCAGAAAGTGGATCTGCCCCAAAAGAGTGGGGTGGGGTGGTAGTGCCTGATGGGTGTAGGCTGCCACCCCAATTTCAGGGGGATGGGACAGAGGGCTGATTTTTTGTGAATTTCTGAGGTTTTTGTGTCTTTGGGGCAGATGGGGGGGCAGAAAGTGGATCTGCCCCAAAAGAGTGGGGTGGGTTGGTAGTGCCTGATGGGTGTAGGCTGCCACCCCAATTTCAGTGGGATGGGACAAAGGGCTGGTTTTTTGTGAATTTCTGAGGTTTTTGTGTCTTTGGGGCAGATGGGGGGGCAGAAAGTGGATCTGCCCCAAAAGAGTGGGGTGGGTTGGTAGTGCCTGATGGGTGTAGGCTGCCACCCCAATTTCAGGGGGATGGGACAAAGGGCTGGTTTTTTGTGAATTTCTGAGGTTTATCTTCATAAGGTGCATCAGATTGATTCATTCATTCATCAAGCATCATACTACTACTCTCAACTCTAAATGACCCCACACTCTCACTTTCTCACACTCTCCTTTATTACTATGACGAGTATGGGAATGAATCAATCTAGCACTCTGCACCCAAGAAAAACTGGTTTACCTGGTTTGCTTCGAGTCCAAACCAGACTCAAACCAGACCGGACATGTTCAGTTTGGCACCCCAAATGAGGGGCCCAGTTTGGTTCTAATTCAGACTGGTTTGGGGGTGCCAGAGACATTACATTTGGAGAGGGGGAAGGCAGACTCACTGTCGCTGAGTGCTTCCATAGCATTGGGGAGTGCTGCTGTAGCCACGGTGTGTGTGTGTGTGTGTGTCTTCTGCAGTTCCCCTCCCCCCACTGGCCTCCTCTCAGTTGGGCCTCTCTGAGTGCACAGTGTTCATTTTGGAAGTCACCATGTACGCACATGGGCCATTTGTGTGCCCGAGTCTGGGCATGCAAATGGCCTGTGTGCATGCATGGCGGCCTCCAAAATGGCCACTGCGTGCTTAGAGAGGCCTGAAACGGGCCCGAAGGAGACCATGGGGAGGCTGGCAGGGGAGGAGAAACAGCTGGAGACACACACACCCATGGCTGCAGCAGCACCACTTCACCGGCGGTAAGTCTGCCTTCCCCCAAAAAAGATTAACACCCCTGGCACACCCAAACTGGACCCAAACTGGTCCGGGTGGGAGGGTTTGGCTCAACTTCGACAAATCAAACCCAGTTCAGCTCGAGGGCAAGCCCTCAAATTGGTCCAGTTCAATGTTGAACCGTCTCGAGGTTGAGCCAGTTTGCACATCCCTAGCAGCTGAGGCCACATTTTAGGGCTAAATATGAAGAGGAGAGCTGGTCTTGTGGTAGCAAGCATTTATTGTCCCATTTGCTAAACAGTCTGCCCTGGTTTGCATTTGAATGTGAGACTATGTGTATGAGCTAGAGATGTGCAAACCGGTTTGAATTCAAACCAGTTCGGTTTGAAGGTTCGAACTCGGACCAAACAGGGCATTGCACCGAGTTCCAATAGATCAAGCCAGGTTTGGTTCAAGCCTGTTGGAGTGGGTTCAAAGGTTCTAGAGGCCATTTTAGATGTTGTCCTCCATTTTGTGTGACTTGTGTTCCTTGATTTCGTTGGCTGAGCTCTTGCTTCCCAGATTGGCCAGATGAGTCTGGCTTTCTGGTAGGCTCTACACTGTGTCAGTCCTTGAGACCTATTGGCCAGGGGGGAGGGCAAAGGTGGGGGTTCCCAAAGGAGGAAGTTTCAAATCCTATTTAAAGCCAAGTCTCTGGCCTAGCAAAATCACTCTGGCTGCAGTTGGTACTTGGCTTCCTTCTGGTCTGCTGTTGCTGGTGCTGTGGTGAGAGTCTGCTTGGCAGACTGCTGTGTTTTTGTTCCCAATCCCCTGCTCCCTTCTGCCTGTTTCTCTCTGCCCCACCTTCTCGCCCCTGCTTTAAACTGTTTCCCCCCTGGTGTGTGTCTGTTCTGCTGTGTGTTTGTTCTGCTGCTTTTATATACCGCCCCCCCCCACCCGCTGAGTGAGTGAGTGAGTGTCTGTCTCTTTCTCTCTTCCCTCTCCACTGGGCCAGGGGCCCCCAGGCCCTTTGGCCTGAGGCCTCGCTCTGGCCCATTTCCCTAACCCAGTCCCCACTTTCCCCCACCTTTTTTTACTTTTGTTGGCTGCTGCTTTTAAATCTGTTGGCTGAGTTGAGATAGAGAGAGAGTCCTCATCCTCAGCTCAGCAGCCACCGCCAGTTGTTTTTATTTTATTCTGGGTTCTTTGTGTGTGGGGGGGAGGGTTCCCCTTGTTTTCTCTGGAAGAGGTGCTTTTCTTTGTTAATCCTTTTCTTGCTGTTCTTAGCACACCACCTGCTCCAGAGTCCTGCACCTCTCTGTCCTCCTCTTTCCTTCCCATCCCCATTCCCACAGCCTTTCCCCTCACCAGCCTTTTTATTTATTTTCTCAGTGTTTCTACTTTTAATTTGTTTTTTGGGTGAGTGAAATAGCTGGGAAGCTTTTCATTCTGCCCCACCCCTGCCCCAGCTGTGCCTGCCCACCACCAGTATCTCTCCAGAGCTCATTTCCAGGCAGTCCTCATTGCTGGATAATGTTCATTTGAGGAAGCTGAATTAACATTACCCAGCAACAAGGGCTGCCTGCCTAGAAATGAGCTCTGGAGAGCTTGCCCAGGCTCCAAGGATCCCAGGCCCCGCCCCTCTATGTGTGAGGGACCGGCACCCTCACGGACCGGTACCCAACAGCTCACGGACCGGCACCAGTCCACAGACTGGTGGTTGAGAAACACTGGTGTAGTTTATTCATTGTATTGTTTTTTGTTGTATTGTGTTGTTGTGGGTGGAGTGGGTGTGTAGGCTTATTTTAAAAGGGGTTTTCTTTAAATAGGGTTTCTTTTTAAAACAAAACAAAACAGGTCTCCTCCCAATAGGTTTAAAAAAAGGGGGGGTTCCCCTGAAATAGGCTTTTTTTAAAAAGGTCCCCCCGATAGGTGTGTTTTTTTTTAAACCCTCCATTTTTCTTCTACATTTCCCCAATTTTTTTTAAAAAAGGCCCAGGGTCTTCAGGAATGTCTTAGTGCCATGTGGTGAGCAATGTTTGCAGCAGAGTTGCAGGCAGAGGTGGGAGGGGTCCCCAAGCTGGTGCGGGAGGCCAGAGTTGGGGCAAAGAAGATGCCATCCTGGGGTCCCACATGTTCCCATCGGCAAATTCTTTGGCCTAGGTGAGGCGGTGGTGTGAAGGCTCTCCTATCCTCAGGAGCATGCTGCCACCGAACCAGTTCCTGGACCAGTGGCGGGTCCATCGGCTGTTGTGCCACCAGTGTTGCTGCCGCGTTCTGAGCCTGGCGGTGAGAGGGTTCTCCTGCCAAGGAAGCTCCTTCCATGGCAAGGGTGGAGGGCAGTGACTTAACGGCTGGCAGTGCAGCCAGATTTCCCGCCCCCTCTTGTGGCCCTTCCAAAACTCCTCTTGCCACACAGTGAGGGCCCGTCTGATGATGCCCATGTCATGGCAGTCCAGTGCTAGGCCCTCATAGTCTGGCTTTGAGGAAGAAGGGTCTGCTGCTGAGGTGGAGGGGGCAGCCCCTCCTCCACTGAAGCCAGGATCTTCTTCCGCGCAGAGTGCAAGGGGGGTGGGTGACAGCGGTGGGTGAGCATCAGCAGCCCCCCAAGTCCGCGGTCACACTAAAGGCCCAAGATGGTGCCGGCCATACCCCTCCCACCCTGTGTCAGGACACCAGTGCAGGAGGCGTTTCTGGGGCTGAGCAAGATGTGTGGTGCATCCAACTGGAGAACCCTTTCTGTGTTGACCCAGCTGGGGGCTTCTCTCCCTTGCTTGCCAGGGAGAGGAAAGAAGAACCCTACTGGGCCAGCACAGAAAACACTCACTGATTGAATGGGCCATGTCACAACGGGAAAAGAGATAGGTGCCGCATCAGGTAGCAGTTGGTGGGGAGGGTGGCCTAGTGGGAGGGGCACCTTGGTGGGGCCTAACGCCCTGGGGACATTTTTCTGACATGTGTTTAGTTATTAACGGAAACGGGAACACACACCACTCCCAAACCTGGGTAGGACACGTCTCCTGCTCTAATTAGAATTGAATAAATGGTCTGTAGGAGACCAGGTTTAGAGTGGGAACCATAATGAGACCGCTTGACATTTTACTTATTTATTTACATCTATGTAAACGGCTTTGGAAACTTCTGTTGAAAAGCAGTATATAAATATTAATATTCATTCATTCATTCATTCATTCATTCATTCAATCTTTGGAATTGGTAACACTCAAGTATTTAAACGGATATTTCTGTCAATGGACACCCAACATATTGAAAGAAATATCTTTTGGCACAGGACCCAAATAAAGTGCATCAGATTTTGACCAATTAATTTTTCATACTGAAAGAGAACCATATTTACCAATCAGTTTCATCAAGAGAAGGGCAGAGCTAGTTGGGTCTGAAAGTAATATACAGCCATATCATCTGTATATAAAACCGCTTTAAGCTCGTCCTACAGCTTTGACCTTCTTTAGTGGAAGTGGAATGTTTTCTACTATGATTTCTGCAGCACTTAGATTTTAGACTACCCAGTGTGCTAGGTTGTCTCATTTGCGCTTCCATTGGCCTTATAACAAATGTTCCTCAGTTCAAGACTTGAGGAAAGGCTGACTAACTGGGATGTCCAACTTGGAAGGGGGGGAAATAGCAGTGAGAACAAGAACAAGCTCAACTATACAAAAAGGGCACCATATGAAAGAGGAAGAAACTGTACCACTGCAGAAATAATCAACAGCAATGGGCTCAAGTTTCAAAGTAGTCTTTTAGAGTGGGCATTAGTGTGAATCAGTGTGCTGCAGTGGGTTTGAATATAATAAGTCCACAATTAAACCACACAGCTACAAAAGTCACTGAGTGGTCCCACAGGTGAGCCACCATCTCCAAACCTAATCTAGCATACCTGATTGTAAGGCAACAGAATATAAATGCAACTAAATATTAAAATGCCAGCTTATTTTATTTACACTTGGGCAATTAATTAAACCTTGTTCCAGAGCGCTTTTAAGCGGATTATTTTATTCTTTAATCCTTGCTGCTATTTCTTGATCATTGAGTTTTGTATAGAAATTTAATATACTGGTGTGGGACAGGAAGAATGTGGCCGAATAAAGGCACTCCATCCAGGGGTGTCGCTATAATTGAGCAAAAGGGTTGAAAGAACCTCGGGGGTGCTGCTGCAGCAGCCACTGGGGAGTCTCCTGCAGTTCCCCCTCCCTCCCCCCCCCTCTGGACTCTGCCTCTCTGAGTGTGCAGCGGCCATTTTGGAAACCGCCATGTATGTACATGGGCCATTTGTGTGCCTGAGTCTGGGCACGCAAATGGCTTGTGTGCATGCATGGCAGCCTCCAAAATGGCCACTGCACGCTTAGGGAGGCCTGAAATGGGACCGAAGAAGACCAGGTGGAGGCTGGCGGGGGAGAGGGAACAGCTGGAGACCCCCCTCCATGGCTGCAGCAGCACCACCACAGCACCGGTAAGTCTGTCTTCCCCCCAAAAAGATAAACACTCTGATCACACCCAAACTGGACCCAAAATGGTCCGTGGGGAGGGGGGGTTTCTGACACAACCAAAATGAGAAATCCATAATCGGAGAATTTATATCCAAACCCAAGTGACCATGTTTCAGAACCGAAGGGTTTATTCTTCAGAAAATGTTTTGGAAGTTTTTCATTGTGATCCCAATCAAGTGAAGTCTATGAGAAAAAAATAAAAATAATTTTCAAAAATTCATAAAAAATCTTACGAGTGTCCGATTGCTTTTGGGTTTGGGTGACAGGTACCCCTGGGTGCCAGCTACCATCCTACCAATTTTTGGGTGTCTGAACTCATCCAAACCGGTCCGAACCGGTCCGAACCAAACCACCCCCGGTTCGGTATGAATCTGAACCGAACCGGGGGTGGTTCGGTTTGGATCTGAACTGCCGAACCAGTTCACACATCCCTACCTACCGGTAACAGCTTGCTACTATTTGATTCTTATATTAGATTTTAAAAAAAACTTTTAAGAGAGCAGAGCGTTGTTTGTAACTCTTGAAACAAAGATAAGGAGGCCATTTTTAATTCTTACGTAAGCTAATGAAATATTTTTCCTTTTTCTATTTCCTTTTTAATTGATGATTGTAGTGTGTACTACAAGTTTCTTAAGCAGGGCCAGATTCATGTAGTAGCAAAAGTAGCAAATGCTCGGCCGCCCCGCGTTTTCTAGGGCCCCCCACAGTTTGTTATCTTATCTCAGTTATCTGGCTCTGCAAGAGCTAATAGATGGAGCAAATCATTAGCGGAGGGGGCGGGACGCGGGGCTTCCTAAGCAGGCATTGAAACAATGCTACAGTTGCAGAAGCTGAAAATCAGTGAGTTTATGCAGGAGGCTCCCTTTCCTTTCAAGTTTCCTCCCTGCTCTCTGTCTGCTGTGGATGCTGCTGTTCTGCGCAGTCTGCTGAGCAAACAGTCTCATTTCAAAGCGAACTAAGCATCATTTTCCAATCATTCATTCATATTTCAAAAAGTGAGCAAAAATGGAGGGGGATGCATATGGGGGATGTTTTGTGAAACGGGGAGATATCTGGCATAAAACACTCTGTGTGTCTGTGATTCTGCTAGTGGCTGTGACTGATGTTTGCTTTGTTTATATCATTAAATCCTAGTAAGAAGTTGGGATGACTCTAGTCATGTGCACGGACCGGTTCGGAGGCCATTCTAAAGGCCTCCAGACCGATCCGGGCACGGGGTGGTTTTGGTTCGGGTGGGGGGTTCCACACAAAACAGGGGGGGCTTTACTCACCCCTTCCATTAAACTGTCGTATTTTTTCTAGTAATCTGGCGGCAGGGTGCTGCCGGCTTCAGTCTACTCTCAGTGGTCCTCATCCATAATCGGGGCGGCAGGATCGCTCCCAGTCCCTGCCGCCCCTTCAAGCTGTCCCCCTCGGCTGGCGGCCGCCCCCTGAAGCTTCCCAGAGGTCCCCCGCCGCCCCCTTCTCTCAAAATCTGCCCCATTATAAAGAGGACGGCAGGAGAACTCCCTGCCGTCCTCTTCCCCCTTGCCGGCGAGGCTGCAAATGGCTTCCTAGAAGCCATTTGCAGCCTAGCCGGCAAGGCAAGCAGACAGCAGGGAGTTCTCCCGCCGCCCGCTTGCTAAAGTAAAGTAAGCGCTTACTTTACTAGAAGCCATTTGCAGCCTAGCCGGCAAGGGGGAAGGGGACGGCAGGGAGTTCTCCTGCCGTCCTCTTTATAATGGGGCAGATTTTGAGAGAAGGGGGCGGCGGGGGACCTCTGGAAAGCTTCAGGGGGCGGCCGCCAGCCGAGGGGGACAGCTTGAAGGGGCAGCAGGGACTGGGAGCGATCCTGCCGCCCCGATTATGGATGAGGACCACTGAGAGTAGATTGAAGCGGGCGGCACCCTGCCGCCGGATTACTAGAAAAAATACGACAGTTTAATGGAAGGGGTGAGTAAAGCCCCCCCCGTTTTGTGTGGAACCCCCCACCCCAGTGCCGGACCACAGCTCTGCGGTTCCGTGCACACCCCTAGATGACTCCATATATACCATCCTGTTGTCTAGTTTGAAATGGCATTAGTGGTTGCATATATATTGGCTAAGGCTAGTAGGCAACTTCTCTTTCTGTTTGGCATAAATGGCATTGAATGGGATGCATTTATTCGAGACATGTGACTAAACGTCAGCATAAATATGAATATGTTGTATGCACATCATGCATATATGTGTTTTGTCATGACACTTGCATCCTGCCCTTCCTTTAAGAGGCTCAGTGTGCATGATTCTTTCTTCCTACTTTTATTCTTACTACTTTTTAGTCCTGTGAGGTGGGTTAGGATAAAAACTTTTGCTGTAAATTGTTGTTGTGATTGCTTAATTGGTTAAATGCCTGCCAATAAACAGTAAACTTGGCCTAATAATTAACAACCTATAACTACATAGCCACCCCCAGTGTTCCCTCTAACAGGGATTCCCAAATGTTGGGTAAAAACAGATTGAACAATCTCACTCTAATGAACATTGAACATGAACTTCTGCATGAAATAGACATTTCAGATATCATCAAGAAATTTGCTCATGCTAAATCTAGAAAATGTAACTTTGTAATGTAATGTAATTGTGGTTTTCTCACTTTTGACATTTGAAATTGATACCTACATCATGTAAATGTAAATAATAGTATTACTGAAGTGTAAGACATTTGCTGTATTATCGGGCTGTATAGCAAATGAAAAAAATGAATTACTTTACTATGTAAGTAAATAATTTATGTTTTAATATTTATGTTCATTTTTTAAAATTTGGGGCCCCTTCATAAAATATGCTACAGGCCCCACACTAGCTTAATCCGGCCCTGTTCTTAAGCAAGTAGAGAAGAATTACCAGTGTTAATCAGAGAGAACTGCTACATAGATGGAACGTTGCCTGATCTGAATAAATGCTTTTGTTGTTTGTTTGCTGACTTTTTTGGACAAACGATTTTATTGGAGTAATTTGAATTTTCTGATAAAGTTTTACTGGTGAGGGTGTTGGATTTTATTTCCTTCTGGTTGCAAAACCTTAATTCCTCATAGTGGGCTGGTTTTTACAGCTCTAATGAGAGCAGGAGACATGTCCAACCCAGGTTTGGGAGCTGTGTGTGTTCCCGTTTCCCTTAATAACTAAACGCATGTCAGAAAAATGTTTTGCAAATGCAGATATCGTCTTAAGATCACAGTCTTGCAGCAGATCAACACTAGAGGGAAGAAGAAACAACAGCAAAGGTTTGGAGTTTGCAGTTACTCACGCTTTCTTTGACTCTGTGCTAGTGCCACCTTCTGCCGTCGATCTGTTAAAGAGTAAAAAGCAAAACTTCAGAACAATTTGTAACAATCAGGCTTGCTCTCTTCTCTTCACAGTTCTGGTCCTCAGGTCTGAAAAACCGAAGGCTGTTCAGGTACTAGAAATGCAACTCTGGATTCGACCCCACAAATTTTGTTTGAGAATCTCATCACAGAGACCAGGTGCATAGGGGGAAAATGGTGTAGGGGGGACTGCCCCTAGGCCATGGGCCCCACCAGGGTGCCCCTCCCCACTAGGGCACCCCCCCCAACTGCTAGCTGCTGCTGCACCTGTCTCCTTCCCGTTTGTGACATGGCCCATTCAGTCGGTGAGTGCTTTCTGCGCCGGTCCAGTAGTGTTGTTCTTTCCTCTCCCTGGCAAGCAAGGGAGAGAAGCCCCCAGCTGGGCCAACACAGAAAGTGCTCTCCAGTTGGATGCACCACACATCCTGCTCAGCCCCAGAAATGCCTCCTGCGTTGGTGCACTGACACATGGTGGAAGGGGTATGGCCGGCCGGGGGCAGCACGGCCGGGGACAAGCCTGGCATCAGAGGAAGGGGCAGTGGCAGTAGCAGTATGTGTGGGGGGAGACCCGGTGCTGGCAAAGGAGACATCGTCGGGTGGCGAGGGGACAGGCCTGGCAGCATTGGCAGGAAAAGGGCAGGCACCTGCCTGTCCAGGGTTGCTGCCAGCCTTCCTACAGCCTGGACAGAGACTGGGAGTGGGCGAGGTACTCAAAACAACTTTCTCTGGCTCATCTTTAACAAGCAGAGATCCCATTTCTTTTTTGACTATGTCTTAGTGGGAACTGATTAGTTTGTTATTGTTTTATGCCTAAGTCTATTGCAATGCATGCAGAGCATCCTATATTAAGTCTGCTCAAAGGGGAAGTGGGTAGTTGATGTAGGGAAGAGCAAACTGGCATAAGTAAAAGGTTGTGCAAATTAGCTACCTTTAAAAAAATGTATCTGACAATCCTACTTTGTACTACATTGTCTTACAGACCAGCTCTAAAATTGTTGGAAATTCTCAGTTGTGAGAGAATCCCTTTCTCATTATAGCAGAGTGCACAGAGGCACAACACAGCGGTAGTTTAGTTAGGCATGCGTGTATGCTGAGAGTAAAGTAACTTGGAGCCAATTCATAGTTTCAAATCAATATAAAAGGCATTTATTAAGGAACTCCATTCTAGATAGGAAAGTGAGGAGTTAGGATCTCTAATCTATCTATCTAGCTGGATGCAGATGGATTCTGCATCCTCTCTGCACATATGGTGCAGGGAGAGAGGCTTGCCATGTTGCAAGGTAGAAGGGCAGGTAGGAAGAGAGAGAGGAAGGAAGTTGAATCCCCTAAGAGTAGCAATCTACATTTCAAAGGGATAGCATCAGAGCAGTGGAGAAGGGATGACCAATGTCTTGACTCTCTAGCCCTCTGACTTACTAGTCTGTCCTCCACTGTCTGAGGCAAAGAGACAGCGCAAAGTCCTTTAACTTCCAACAAAAATGACCAGGTTAATGAAAGGAAGAAGCAGGCCCAGAGTACTCTACATTTACTTACCCCATGTACAGACGGAGGTGCAGACGGAGGTTGAAATGATGATTGAGGTACAGATGGAGGTTTGGATGGAGAGAGATACAGATACAGGGGTGGTATACACAGTTATGTACATAGGCACGGATGGAGCTACAGACGCAGGTGTGGACTGAGGTGCAAACAGGGGTGGATGTGCAGAACTGACAGAATGGAAACAGGCATTAAAGAAAATTTGCTGCCTCTTATTATTATTACATTTATATCTTGCTCTTCCTCCAAGGAGCCCAGAGCGGTGTACTACATACTTGAGTTTCTCTTTCACAACCGCTCTGTGAAGAAGGTTAGGCTGAGGGAGAAGTGACTGGCCCAGAGTCATCCACCTAGTTTCATGGCTGAATGGGGATTTGAACTCGGGTCTTCCCGGTCCTACTCCAGAACTCTAACCACTACACCACACTGGCTTACACCACACATTTGCTTACAGCACTACACAAACCAACCATATGCACCTTTGCTCCAAACAGTCTGTCCTCTTTCAGAAGCAGAGGTGCACCTAGGTAATTTTGGAGCCTGGACCTAAAGGTTTCTGGAGCACACACCCCTGCCCCGCAAGTTAAGCATCATCACCCTACACACACACACACACACACACACACACACACACACACACACACACAATTTATAATATGTGGGTTCTTGAAGGCATAAACAGCAACTGAGGTCACAAGAATGTCAGAATATGAAACAGATATATTTATGCAGATATGCACTAGCAGAAATGTTTACACACAAGTTGAATATATTCCCATCCCACATATTTCTTTTCCCACTCCCTCCTCTGTCTCTAAAGCACCTGGCACAGGTCACAATTACACTTGAGTGCCTGGTGCAGTGAGGGCCAGTGGAGACCACATGACCCAGGGCAGCCTAAAAAGGATGTGGGGGGCCCCAAGGGGTGTGGAGGCCAGTGTTGCCTCTAGCAGGGATTTCCAGATATTGTTCACTACAACACCCAGCAATGGCCTTTGGCTGCAATGGCCTTTGGCTGGGGATTCTGGGAGCTGTAGACAACAACATCTAGGAATCCCTGCTAGAGAGAACACAGGTGGAGGCCCTGGACTTCGGCCCAAAAATTCAAAGTGCCTTGCTCCATATATCCCATCCAGGACCTTAAGATCTTCTTCAGAGGCTCTCCAAGTGCCTTTGCCAAATGAGGTGAAGCGGGTGGCTACTAGGGAGAGGGCCTTTTTGGTGGTTACACCCCATTTATGGAATAGCCTCCCAAGTGAGCTTCACCTGGCTTCATCACTTTGTTCTTTTAGATGCCAAGTAAAGACCTTTTTGTTTAGTCCGGCCTTTTAAATTATGATTTCCAAATTTGGTTTTTTAAACTCATTTTAAAAGAGTTTTAAAATTTCTTTGTATTGTATTTTGTATTTTCTCCCCTCCACATACACACACTTTTTTTGGTCTGTTATGATTTTATATGTTATGTGTTTTAATTTCATGTTTTAATTTCATGTTGTGAGCTGCCCAGAGAACAATTTGTTATGGGGTAGCTAACAAAGTTGTTCTTCTTCTTCATCATCACCACCACCACCACCACCACCACCACCACCACCACCACCTTAAATTTATTACTGGCTGATATCCAGAGCAGCAACCAGAGAAGCTGCTCCTAACTCTGCCAGATTGTTCCAGAGCAGAGGGGAGGGGAGCAATTTTCGTTGCTCTTTCCTTTCTCCATAAGTGCTCTATTTACATTCCAAAAATCCCTCAGGGACATATTATTGGAAGGCAAAGGACGCAGGGAGAACAGTGAACATGGCTCCTCCCTCCTGCTGCATGCACACTCTGCTGCTTGGGAAGATTCTGAATGAATTAGGAGCAGCCTCTTGCTCAGGGGCGTAGCCAGCCCGCCAGTAGCCCATGTGCGGCCATGGCGGGTGCCCCGATAGCCCCGCTCCCACGCCTGATGTCAGTCGCAGGGGATAGCCACGCCCCCGCATCTGACGTCAGACGCGGGGGGCGTGGTCTGGCTCCTTGAGGCTCCATTTGGGAGTTGAAGTTTAACTGCCGAAGGGGCCGCGCGGCCCCTTTGGCAGTTAAACTAAGGCTGGCGCTGCCTCCGCAGTGGCCGCGCAGTCCCTTCAGGAGCTAGTAAGGCTGGCGCTCCCTTCGCAGCCAGGAGTGACTCTTCTCTGCCTTTGCAAATGCAACACCAACCTTAGTTTAGGTCCCGAAGGGGCCGCGCGGCCCCCGCTCGGGAGCTATACTACCGCCCCCGAATCTGACATCAGATGTGGGGGGCGTATCGGGGCCACTCTCACGGCCCCTGATTGGTCAGTGGCCCGGGTTCTTTGAACCTGTTGGCCCAATTGTGGCTCTGCCCCTGCTCTTGCTGCTCTGGATGTCAGTCACTGTTTTCAGTTCAATTGGGCTGCGGTGCCTTCCCACTGCGCCCTCTCCTCCCACTTAAAGAGAGGCCTAAACATAGTTACATAGCAACATAGGAAGCTGCCTCCCACTGAGTCAGACCATTGGTCCACTCGTTCAGTATTTTCTACACTGACTGGCAGCAACTCTCAGCTTTCTGGTCGGAATCTCTCCCAGCCATACCTGGAGATACCAGGGAGGGAACCTGGGAACTTCTGCATGCAAGCAGATGCTCTATCACTGAGCTATGGCCCCCTCCCCTATACCAGGCAGCGCACACATGTAGTCACCCATCCAAATCCAAACCAGGCCAGACCTTGCTCGCTACCGCAAGACCAGCTCTCCTCCGAGTGACATGAATGCACATAGTATTCTACACTAGGTTTTTAGATCGGGAGCATCAAATTTTGGGTTGGGAGCATAATAATAAGGAACTCTGCAATTACTCACAGTGTCTTGGAACTGGGCTTTCTAGCAGGGGACGGTGCAGTCATTTGTGACCTGTCAAAGCAAGAGAAGCAGAAGTCAGAGAAATGAATGGGGTTCAAGGCTGCATTCTTCTCCTCCCTAGTCATTTGGTCACCACATTGCAATTACTTCTCAAAGACAGCAGCTTTTTCACAGTCACTCAGCTGTAGCACTAGATATACAGTGTCAGCTCCAGTGCTGATGCTGCCCGAGGTGAGGTCCATGCGCGCCTGGCCACACCCTTGACACTGGCAGCAGCATCAGGGGACAAGGCCAGAGCTGCCTCTTTCATGCACCCATTCCTCGTCACTGCCATGCGGATGGATTTTGAACTGCAGATCAGCTGTGTGGGAAGAACAAGCTCCCTTTTCACCCTCCTCACTGCTGAACCTGCAGTTTAAAATCCCATCCCCAATGGGGAAGAGCGAAGGAGGTCATGGAGACAGGAAGGGAGGGTGGCAGGGAGCCAGGAGTGGCAGGCAGGTGACGTGACATCTAGCCGGTGAAGGGCAGGTCACTCAAGCAATACTGTTATTCTGCAAGCAAAAGAGTTTGCTGTCATTATGCTTGAAAATGTATAACTGATTCAAAGTGTGTGGACAGGGCGCTTTCCAGATTGCACGCTATCACAGTGTCACAATGGGTCCCTTAAGTGCGCTTCTGTACTGCCTGTGTTTTGACATCACAGCCCCTGTGTTGTAAGGAAGATGCCTTTCATATATCCGACACTGCCTTTTTGATTTAATTGCTGTGTCACAGCTCTATAATGTTGCATCTGCATTGCACACACACACACACACACACACACACACACACACACACAGAGCTGTATCTGCCCGTTGTAGGAGGCTTGTCCCCTTATAACGGCTCCCTAATGTGGTTTGAATTTGGGGCCACAAAACGTTGCAGTTTACACCGCTTTTTGCGGTGTAAGGCTCACAATCTGGAACCGCCCTGGTGACCAAATGATGGCCAAACTGCACGTGACATGAGATCCATGGTTAGAAGACAGGTGCAACCTGGAAGCAAACCCTTTTAACTAAAATGTATAAACTGTTGCTTCTGGAGGAGACAAGAGAGGAAGTGGTTAAAACGACTATGATAAAGTGGGCTCAAGATTTGGGCATAATATAGAAATGGCAGCCTGGGAAAAGTTATGGAAAAATGATTTAAAATTCACTGCATGTTATACTATAAAGAAAACTATTATAAAATGATGTATAGATGGTACTTGACACCAAAAAAATTGGCATTAATGTACAAAAATGTTTCAAACAAATGTTGGAAGTGTGGACACTCTGAAGGCACTTTTTTTCATATGTGGTGAACCTGTGGGAAGGCCAAGGCCTATTGGGATATGATATATAATGAGTTAAAGAAAATATTTAAAATGACATTTCCTAAGAAGCCAGAATCCTTCCTGCTGGGAATAACACAAGGAGTAATCTCTACAAATAACTTAACATTCTTCATGTATGCTTCCACGGCGGCCAGAATAATATATGCACAGAAATGGAAGAGTAATGAATTGCCTTCAAAAGAAGATTAGCTGATAAAAATTTTGGAATATGCGGAGATGGCAAAACTTACAACACTGATAAGAAACCAAAACTTAGAATGTTTTAAAGAAGATTGGAAACCATTGTTGTTGTATCTAAAAAAAAATATTTTCCTACTATGGATCTTACAGCAGGTTTTGGAACCTTTTGAAAAAATGCAGGTTGGGTAGATTAACTGTGTTTGTAAGGGTCTAAATTTATGTTTTGAATTATTAATATAGCAAGGGTAAAATTTATAGCTGATGTTTCACGAAGAGAGGTGTGCGGGAAGTCCAGTTTCGTTTATTCTGTTTGTTATGAATGATAATAATACTATTGTTAAAATCAATAAAAATTGATTTAGGGGGGGGAAAAAGAGATGACGTCCTTTCAGCATCTTCCTATATTGCTGCTGCCCAATATAGTACCTGCGGGGATTCAAACCAGCAACCTTCTGCTTGTTAGTCAAGCATTTCCCCGCTGAGCCACTTCAGGTGACTAACAAGCCCTCAAAACGGCAACTTCTTTACGCCGGATATACAACATCATAGTACTAAATCACAGTGATTACATTCAAAGCGAGGCATCCGACATCTGAACGGCACCGTGCTGTCAGCGTAGGGACTGCGGTGTCACAGCACAGGAAGTGTGGAAGCACACTTCAGAGATACGTCCTGACCTTGTTGCAGGGTCTAATCTGGAAAGTGCCTTCCAGGTTAAGGCTGTCTACTAATGCCAGGTTTAATGTCATGTGTAGCTTGGTGCTCAGTATTTACAGTTAGTTCCTGAATGGACGAGTTAAAAAATAACTGAGGAACCCGTTCTGGAATGGAACTCACATTTTTAGTTTTTGATTCTTTGCATTATGCTGTGTGTACCTATTTCTCTATTGTCCAGGGCTGTTTGTGTTTTCGGTAAAACCAAAGGATGAATGGAAGGAAGGCATGAATGAAGGCATGAAGGCATGATTGATGTCCCCCAAACGTCTAGTAGTGGAGGCATGCTTTCCCCCCTGATATAAAATGAGAGGCACGCTTTCTTCCTAGGTCTGCAAAGGCTTACTTTTAGAATGTGGAAGCATAATAGCCACCTGCCCTCACAGGAGCCCACCCCATGTGGTGTTTTCCATGAGCCACTGAGTTGGGGGCTGGGGCAGATCTACCACGGGGCGACTGTGTGCAGCAAAAACCCATCACTCAGTGAGACCAGGTTTTGGGGAGCCATGCACTACCTGCCTCTCGCTCGCTCTCTTGCCTCTCTCTCTTTCTCTCCCCCTGTCACCATCAGCAGCAAAAAGCTGGCATGGGCAAATGACCTCACAGGCCAATGACATGTGCCAAGAGGTAACATCATTAGCCCAAATGTTGGCCCTTTGCTGCCGGCAGCAACAGGGACAGAGGCAGGTAGGTGGTAGGAAGGCATCCCCCCCCCCAGCTTCCCTCGTGTTCCTGCTGATTTTGCTTTTCCAGGACATTTGCAGAGTTCATGAGTTCTGCAAGCACAGAGGGCAGACACTGGCACAAAAAAGGAAACACACCAGACAGACCCAATCTAAACTAGGGTGCTCCATTCTACACGTCCCCCCCCCAAAAAAACCCACTCTTCCCTTTTCCCCTTTGAAGAGAGACAGACAGTTCTGTTGCATGGGAGAATTGAGAGGGCAAGGACTGGCCTTGGGGGGCCACTCAGACTCTGTGGGCCAGGAGGCATTCGTTTCCCTTTGCCATATTAGCGGTACGCCCCTGGACATCAGAAATGTGAACAGCACCTTGCTGACAGTGCAGGGACTGCAATGCCAAAACACAGGCAGTACGGAAGCACACTTAGTGGATAGTAATGACACTTTTGTAGCATATATTCTGAAAGCGCCCCGGCTATGAAAGTGGATATTAAGCACGGCCCATTCCTATGCATGTCTAAAAGATGCTATATAGAGAACTTGCAAATAAATACAAGCTGAGAGTTTACAGAGAATCCAGAGCCTCCTGCAGATTGTTGCTTTTTTCTTCTGGGATCTGATGGGGAGGTCACATGGGAAGAAGGCTTCTGGTGCAATTTTCAATGCACCCCCTGCTGGCCACCTCTTGCTTCTCATTACTAACCCACCCCTATTTTCAAATTTATTTTCTGGTGAATGTGAGCTAATCACAAAAAGCAAGGAGTGGCCAATGGGGTGGTGCAGCAAAAATTGCACCAAGGGCCTTCTTCCCATGTGACCTCCCCATCAGATCCCAGGAGAAAAACCAGCAGCAATCTTGGGAAGGCTCTGCATTCTATGTAAACTCTCCGCTTGTATTTATTTGCAAGTTCTCTATATAGCATCTTTTACTGCCGTCTAAAAAACATCCTAGATATATGATAGTAATGCCCACCATTAGGTACAGTGAAGGGAAGTTAACATGGTGTAGAGTTGTTGGTTTTTTATATCAATAACTTGCAAAATCAGATCAAATGACTTGCAAAATTAGATCTCAATCTATTTAGGGCATCGGGAAATTTTCTACAGTTTTTTTTTTGAGAGAGAGAGAAAGAGAGAGAGAGAACCCCCCCCCCACACACACACACAAATTTTAAGCAAATGAGGGGAAATTTGCATGGGAAACTTTTTCATATAAATTCCCTCCAGAAAATTCATATCTCTGTTGATGACTGGAGAACATAAGCTATCCCCTTACCCATTTTGCACCTTTCTTCTTTCTAGTGGTGTGCCCGAACCGGTCCGGCGGCCATTCCAAAGAATGGCCGAACTGCCGGACCGGTTCGGACTGGGCTGGTTCGGGTCCGGGTGGGGGGTATATCTTTAAGGGCGGGGAGGGCTTGCTTAGCCCTCCCGCCTCCTTGCCCCCGCCAGCGCCCGTATTTAACATTATAGGGGCGCTGGAAACCAGCCGCCCCCCCCCGCCGCCGCCACCGCCGCGAAATCACTCTTAAAAACATCCAGCCCTCCCTCCCTCCCAGCTAGCTGCCCGCCCGCCCCCCCACCCACCCACCCAGTCGCTCACCCGGTCGGTAGATACTAAGCGAGAGGAGCTCCGGCACAGAGCTCCTCTCGCTAGGAAGGCCTCCGGGAGAATGGTGGCTTGCGCGCGGGAAAGGGCTGGGTAGACCGGGCCTCCGATCGCTGGGTAGACCGGGCCTCCGGTCTTAATAATATGGCTATTAATGGTGAGTTTGTCTTTGAATCAGTGCGAAATCCTTATTATTAAGGCCACTGGGAGTTTCTTGCTCTCTTTCTCTCATTTTAACTGTCTTTCTAAATTACTAGAATATATTCCAAGCAGTGACACAGTTTACTCTGCATATCCTTTAATTATTTTCAGAGTATTTGGGAAATTCTCCCAAATTCAAATTCTCCATTTATTTTTAAAACTTATGTAATAATGATGCTACAATTGTTGAGCTTCTATCTTGTGCTCACTGCTACTTTTCCCCCTTCCAAGTTGGACATCCCAGTTAGTCAGCCTTTCCTCAAGTCTTGAATTGAGAAACATTTGTCATAAGGCAATGGGAGCACAAATGAAACAATCTAGCACACGGGGTACTCTAAAATCTAAGTGCTGCAGAAATCATAGTAGAAAAGATTCTGCTTCCACTAAAGAAGGTCAAAGTTGTAGGATGAGCTTAAAGTGGTTTTATATACAGATGATATTCATTCATCAAATGAAGGAATGAATGAATGAATGAATATCACTTTCGGACCTAGCTAACTCTGCCCTTTCCTTGATGAAACTGATTGCTAAATATGCTTCTCTTTCAGGATGAAAAATTAATTGGTCAAAATCTGATGCACTATATTTGTGTAGGGAATGTCTTTCTGGTAAGAGACACCCTTCTATTACAGCAGCGTGCACAGAGGCAAAACACAGCAGAGTCTGCCTAGGCATGCGTGTATGCTGAGAGCAAAAGAAATTATTTGGAGCTAGTTCATAGTTTCAAATCAATGAGTCTTTATTGGAGAACTCCATTCTAGATAGGAAAGTGGAGAGATAGTATCTCTAATCTAGCTAGCTAGCTGGATGCAGAGAGATGCTGTCTGCATCTCTGCACACATGGTGCAGAGAGAGAGGCAAGCGTGTGGGTGATAGAGGGAAGAAAGGAAGGTAGGAAGGAGGGGAGGCAGGAAGTCCCTGAGAGTAGCAAATTAAAGGCATAGTGTCAGAGCAGTAGAGAGGAGGAATGACCAATGTTTTGATCCCTGTAGCCCTCTGACTCACTAGTCTGTCGTGTCATTGAGGCATTAGGTAACACAGACAGAGTCCTTCACTTCCAACAATTTGGGTCCTTGCCAAAAGATATTTCTTTAATTATGTTGGGTGTCCATTGACAGAAATATCAGTTCACATACTTGAGTGTTACTAATTCCAAAGACTGAATGAGTGAGTGAGTGAATGAATGAATGAATGAATGAGCATTACTATTTATATACTGCTTTTCAACAGAAGTTTCCAAAGTGGTTTACATAGATGTAAATAAATAAGTAAAATGTCAAGCGATCTCATTAAATTTAGACCCCCTTCTTAATAAAATTGAGATCAATGTATAACACCAGGGCAAATTACACTTTACAGGACAAAATTAATGCACTCAAATCTAATGGAATATCTAGAATGATTTGTGTTTTGCTTGGCTTACCGCTGAAGGTACCACAAACTTATTTTATGAAAATTGTGAAGATGTTTCTTACCTTCATATGCTTGCCTTCACACTGCAAAAGCTCCACCTTCCCCTCAAAAAGGGAGGCGTTAACCTACCACAGTGCAGGTATTAACATAATGCCTTTTTGGACTGAAATAATTGGATGTTGGATAAAACTATAAACGCTATTAGCTGGGCTGGGCACAGAGCATCTGCGCCTCTGCCGGCCCGCTTCTCCCTCCCACCCAGCCATGGTTTCTCTCTGGCTTTCAAGCCAGCCCATCCCCTCCTCCTGCCTGCCGCCTCCTCATCCCGGCAGCCGTTTTCTCCCGTCCCCATCGCTAGTCCGGCAGCTGCTTGCAAACTCTTGCGAGAGCTGCCACACATGGGATTAGCACAGGGTACGCCTAGGAGAAATAAATATATAGATGCCTGTCTAGGCATACATTGAGAAGCAATTGCATGCTCCTATTAGAAAAGATCTGGCCCTAAATTCTAAGTTTTTGAAATATCCCAAGAGATTTCCCCCTTACAACTGTGGCAACATGCAGTGCATGGGAATCTCCTTTTAATGCACCTCTGAATCTTTACTCACATGACTCACTAACATTGTGCAGTGATCCCCAAATAAAGATAGCCAAACAATAATTCTTATGGAAATAATGGACTGAGAAGGGGCTATTTATCTTACCTCAACTAAGACGTCCTTCACTGGAATTTAAATCATTTGCAGTTAAAAGAAGAATGTGGTTTAAAACAACAATCACCCTGGCAATACCTACAGTTGTATCACAGTATAGCAGTTTGGCTCAGCCCTGATGCCCTTGGAGCCTCAGAGCATCCTGAAATTCTAGCTTTTCGGAAATCAGTCTCTAAGTTGGCAATGGCTCACAAATTTTGATGCAGTGTTCTAAGAGCAACCAATCTTGATGTTTTGAAGAAAGAATGATTGGAATAGGAATTCAGTCCAGGAAATCTTACAGGTCCATTGGAAAGCGGTTGTAGCGAATATCCTGAAGTCCTCTCTTGATAATTCAACTCCAGTTGAGGAGGAGGAGGAGGAGGAGGAGGAGGAGGAGGAGGAGGAGGAGGAGGAGAAGAAGAAGAAGAAGAAGAAGAAGAAGAAGAAGAAGAAGAAGAAGAAGAAGAAGAAGAAGAAGAAGAAGAAGAAGAAGAAACAACTAGCATTACATTCTTATCGGACCCTGGACAGATTTTTTAGATTGGGGATCACAACCTTTTGGAGAGCCAGTGTGGTGTAATGGTTAGAGTGCTGGACTAGGACTGGGGAGACCCGAATTCAAATCCCCATTCAGCAATGATACTAGCTGGGTGACTCTGGGCCAGTCACTTCTCTCTCAGCCTAACCTACTTCACAGGGTTGTTGTGAGGAGAAACTTAAGTATGTAGTACACCGCTCTGGGCTCCTTGAAGGAAGAGCGGGATATAAAATGTTAATAATAATAATAATAAAAATAATGATGATGATGATGATGATAATGATGATGATGATGATGATGATGGCACAGCAGGGAAGTACCTTGCCAAGGGAGCAAGAGGTTGCTGGTTTGAATCCCCGCTGATATGTTTCCCAGACTATGGGAAACACCAATATCAGGCAGCAGCGATATAGGAAAATGCATTATCTCATACTGCAGGAGAGATGGCAATGGTAAACCACTCCTGTATTTTACCAAAGAAAAACACATGGCTCTGTGGTCCCAAGAAATCTTCTTCCTGTGTGTTCCCACCAGCTGGTTCTGGATTTTTCTACAAGAATTTCTCCCTCCCCGTCTCCTGGACTCCCTCCAAAGA
The DNA here is from genome assembly GCF_027244095.1 of Hemicordylus capensis. Lineage (NCBI taxonomy): Eukaryota > Metazoa > Chordata > Lepidosauria > Squamata > Cordylidae > Hemicordylus > Hemicordylus capensis. The sequence continues at coordinate 59,017,946 of NC_069662.1, forward strand.
ATTTAACCAATCTGCTAAAAAAAAAAAAACCACCCCCCAAGTGCTTGCAATTGCAAATACTCAGAGCAGGCCATACTCAACAGCTGTCAAACTCCACTTCACTGAGTTTTGAAAAATGCCAAGTTTTGGGAAATGCCACTCCACACATCAAAGGGAAGTGGTGGGGCATAACAGGCTTTTTTCAAAAGCCACTGAAAATAGAGGACTATTTTAAGTCAGACATAAATTGGGCTAAGCCAAAATGTGCAGCCTCAATTTGGGGAAAAACAGAGTTCTGTTGGTAAAGGTCCCTGATAGCCCGAAGGGACTTCGAAGTAATGGCAGCTGATATGTGAACTCACACTCTTCATCCCGAAGGAGATTCGAACCAAAAGCCATGTGTGCAAAGCCGAGTCAACACTGTCTAGGCAGCACCACTTTACCTTTTGGAGTATGCAGTGTTCCAGGACACATTGACTTCACCTTTTGGGGGAATATATCACTATACACCTATGTTGGAATGAGATAGTTGAGCGAATGAACTTAGCTTCAACTGTTCCCTTTAAATCTTCAAAAATTGCAATTGTTCTAGGTTTAATCTCTCAGATTACAGATTTATCAGTAGCCCAAAGGGACTAATTCTGCAACCTTGGACCACAACTGGATGACTGGTTGACAGATGTGGTGGAGCTTGCAGCTAGGGAGGAAGTCACCTTCAGGAAGATGGACAAATAGTTCAAATTTCAAGAACTATGGACTTATTTGGGTTCTAAGAGTACATACTCACACAATCAATGTTTGGTTCATGGGAGAGCTGTTTTTCTTCTTATAGTTAAAGTATTTATTTATGTTTAGCTCCTTTTTTTCCTTTTTGAGGCTAGTGATTATAATATGCACAACTTGTGTTGTGCTGTTTGATTGGTTTACTACAATTCTTCAATAAATAATAACAAAAAAGGACAAAGCACTTTTAAATTAATAAGTGAAACTCACTATGCACTAGGGTCTGTCATTCTCTCCCCTCAACCTTGAGGGTCCTGTGTCTTGAAGAGTTTGTAGGATAGGCAGAAGTCTAAATTATGCAAATGTTGTGGCATGGAAATCTGGCCACAAGAGCAGCTGTGCCTGTCAGATTTGTAGCTGTCATGCAAATATCTAAAGCAAAACAGCCCTAAGGGTCAAGTTGTGCAGTTGAGCCGGTGTCGACTCCTGGTGACTACAGAGCCCTGTGATTTTCTTTGATAGAATACAGGAGGGGTTTACCATTGCCTCCTCCCACACTGTATGAGATGATGCCTTTCAACACCTTCCTATATCACTGCTGCCCAATATAGGTGGGAAACACACCAGCAGGGATTCGAAACAGCAACCTCTTGCTCGCTAGGCAAGTCATTTCTCTGCTGCGTTTCTCTGCTGCGGCTTCAGAGCGGCCCTACTAAAAAGAAATTTGGCAACCCTAACTAGAAATATTCAAAAAAATATTTTTCCATATGCAGCTAGGTGGTTTAAGAGAAACCATTTGTTCTAGGTATATCATCTAGCTTTGCTGTATCTCCAGGTTTGTTAGTTGCTCCATTAGTAGATTTGCAAGTACTGTATCCTTGCAACGTGGCTCTGTTTCCCTATCACTGCAGAGTGGGAAGACAGATGAGTTGTGTGTCTACACAGATGGACATTTGAAGCTCGTAAAGCAACCTGTTTTTCTTCATAGTCTCTGTGCAGTCTCTGTGCATATAGGAGCCTAGCAAGCTTACTGCACTGGAAGGTAGGTTACTAATTAGGTTAGGAGAATATATTTTGTAAGACAGAGAAGCCATATTGGGCATCTGCTCTGACCCTGTTCCCCAAATCATAGCGCTCAATAAACGCTGAGGGTGTTGACCAAATAGCTGGCTAGTCTAGTTTGTCTAGCTCAGAAAAAAGGAGGCCTCTCAAATTAGTCATAGAGGATGAGAGACCACTCTGGTGATGTTTTCTTAGGCAGTGAAGAAACAAAGCCCTGGTAACAGACAGTCTATTACTGACTTGGCATGATGAAGCCCTATACAAGTAGCACGAGAAAGCATGTTTCATGTTTAGCGTGAGCGAGGCTCTCCTTTTGATCCTGTGGCAGCAGGGCAAGTCAAGGCATGGCACTATGGGATAACTCTGAGGGACAAATTACTCTGCCAGTGGTCAGAGGTGCTGTGAACACTTAATACCTCTAAGCTAGGCCAGCTCAACTTAGGCCCCCCAGATGTTTTTCGACAACAACTCCCATAATCCCCAGACATAGTGGCCAACAGACAGGGATTATGGGAATTGTAGGCCAACATCTGCAGGAGGGCCAGAGTTGAGCATCCCTGTTCTATACTCAGCTTACTCCTCCTGGACTTTCTCCCTGCCAAGTAGGAACATCCCCAGGTTCTTGCTCACCTGAGGCAAGCTGTGACTGCCTTGCACTCTCCACAGCATTTAATGGGGCACAGGTTGAGGAGACTGTTTCCTGTCAGAGTCAAACAGTAAGCAATGTCCAAACCACAGCCAATCTGAGTTGTTACAATATCCAGTCAGTCAAACCATGTCCAAGTCGAATTCCACAAACAGAGTCCAAACAGTCCGGAGTCAAAAGCACAGTCAAACAAGCAGGGACAAAGCTGGGTAGCTCACCAAAGTACAACGTTGGTACCAGCAATGTGGTTGTGGCGAAGCCATCTTAAATAGGCTGAAGCCATGTGCTCTCAATCATGGGTCCCTGAGTCAGCAGCTTTCCTTGTTAGTTGAGCCATTCTGCACGTGCATCTCATCTCATCCTGTCTCTTCAACAGATGCCTCTCTACAGCTGAGATTGGCTGCGCCTCCTCCACAGGAGCTGTTGTACTAGCTGCACTCCCTCCTCCACTGTCACACTGCCTGCCTCCTCCTCATCCTCAGAGTCCGACAGCATGCCAATGACACACCTGAAGCAAGCTGTGACTGCCTCACACCCTCCACAGCATTAAAAGGGGCACAGGTTGAGGAGACTGTTTCCTGGCTAGTAGTCTTTTCTCATTACCTTGGCCACCTTTCAAGACTGGCAAGGGGGCTGGGCAATAAGAAACTGCTGCCAGCAAGCAGCATCCTCTCCTTAAGCCCATATACCAAAGCCTTTCAAAAGTTAGGTGGGCGTATCCACAATGGACCTTCAAAAGGCAGCAAATGGTGGTTGAGCAAGGCCTCTCCCCTCAGCACCCATCCTGAGGGTCCCCCGGTAGCCCATGTGCAGAGCACACAGGTATTCAATGGCGGATCTGCCCCTGCTGCTGCTAGAGTTATGATTGTAAAGTAATGGAGGGAGAGGAGTATTCTTCGGCACGCACCATGCACAGGTCTCCCCATTTCAGAACAGGAACTAGAATGCTCTACAAAACTTCCGAAACTTCCAAATGTTGTTCTGTATATAAGCAGAACTCTTGCTGCAGAGACCATGGAGAAGCAGAAGAGGTGTGTCTTTTGGAGTTATGTATTTAATAATAATAAAAGTATTATAATAGTAATAATAACAGAACTTTGTACAGAGCTCTACAGATAATATAACATTATTTACAAGCGAACAAAGGTCAATCTTCTTCCATTGTGCTTCCTCTACCTTCACTTCCTCCAGCTTTGCTTCCTCCAGCTTGGCTTCCTCCAGCTTGGCTTCCTGTACCCGAACTTCTGAAAATATAAAGTAGATTAAATTATTAAATTAAAATGCACTCAGTAAATTTTATTTCCCCCCAGTGAATCTGGGAAACATTTCTTTGTTGCCATTACTATGGCAAACTAGAAACTGTGGGCTGGTTTTCACAACTGATGGATAGGATCAGGATTTGCAAAGGAACCATTTTGGCGCTTTCCTGCAGCAAAATGCTTCCCTTCAGGCAAATCGCATTCAAAACGTAAATAGCATGGGGAGCAGTCTCACGAAAAGTAAAGTAAAGTAAAGTAAAGTGTGCCATCAAGTCAATTTGGACTTCTGGCACTCACAGAATCCTGTGGTTTTCTTTTGGTAAAATACAGGATGGGTTTACCATTGCTTCCTCCCACGCAGTATGAGATGATGGCCTTTTAGCATCTTCCTATATTGCTGCTGCCAGATAGGGTACCAGCGGGGATTTGCACCAGCAACCTTCTGCTTGTTAGTCAAGTATTTCCCCGCTGAGCCACTTCAGGTGACTAATAACCCCCAAAACAGCAACTTCTTTACGCCGGATATACAACATCATAGTACTAAATCACAGTGATTACATTGAAAGCGAGGCATCTGACATATGAACGGCACCCTGCTGTCAGCGTAGGGACTGCGGTGTCACAACACAGGAAGTGTGGAAGCACACTTCAGAGATACGTCCTGACCTTGTTGCAGGGTCTAATCTGGAAAGCGCCTTCCAGGTTAAGGCTGTCTACTAATGCCAGGTTTAATGTCATGTGTAGCTTGGTGCTCAGTATTTACAGTTAGTTCCTGAATGGACGAGTTAAAAAATAACTGAAGAACCTGAACTGGAACTGAACTTACATTTTTCATAGTTCAGCTTTTTGATTCTTTCTATTATGCTGTGTGTACCTATTTCTCTGTTGTTCAGGGTTTCTTGTGTTATCGGTGAAACCAAAGGCTGAATGGAAGGAAGGCATGAATCTTACCATGGATTGATGTTCCCCAAACCTCTAGTAGTGGAGGCATGCTTTCCCCCCTGATATAAAATGAGAGGCACACTTTCTTCCTAGGTCTGCAAAGGCTTACTTTTAGAATGTGGAAGCGTAATAGCCACCTGCCCTCAAGGGATCCCACCCCATGTGGTGTTCTCCATGAGTCACTGAGATGGGGGCAGGGGCAGATCTGCCGCTGGGCGACTGTGTGGAGCAAAAACACGTCACTCAGTGGGACCAGGGGTAGGGGAGCCACGCGCTACCTGCCTCTCTCTCTCCCTCTTGCCTCTCTCTCTTTCTCTCTCTCTCCGTCACCATCAGCAGCAAAAGGCTGGCGCATGGGCGAATGACATCACAGCTCAGTGACATGCGCCATCATTTGCCCACATGCTGGCTCTTTGCTGCCAGCAGCCACAGGGACAGAGGCAGGCAGGTGGTCAAGTGGGTGGGAAGCTGTGGAGGGAGGCAGGGAGGGAGAGAGGGTGGCAGCCAGGTGGGCAGGCAGAGGTTAGCTGCGGTGGCAGTGAGAGGCATCAAAAAATCTGGCCATGGGCCACTGCCTGTATCATGACGCTAGTGGCTAGGGGAGCCTGCTGACTGGAAGCTCAGAGTGGTGACTTGCGGAGATGCAACAAGCAGGCAGCCCCTCTCAGGCTGGGGAGTTCTTCTATGCCACTGCACTGGGAGTGACACAGCTCCAACATGACAGGATCGCCTGCCCTCAGTGGGGTCTCCCCTCCCCAGAGGCAGTGCCCGAGCAGTGAGTCATGTAGGAGTGCAACAGATTCTCTGCAGAGAAGCACTTGGGGCTTCAGGAGCTGTAATTATTCTCATGAGCTTATTCCTTGTGGCACATTATTCCTTCTACTTCAAGAGCCCCACCGCTCATTAAGATCATCTGTGGAGGTCGGCCCACAACTGACACCGGCGTGTCCGGTGGCAACTCAGAGTTCGGCCCCCTCTGTGGCCACCCCAAAACTTTGGAATGCACTCCCTGTCGAAACAAGAGCGTCAACATTTCTGGTAGCCTTTAGAAAAATGCTCAAAATGCACATGCTTATTAATGTTTTAATTTTTGTACTTTAACCCTTTTGCAAACTGCCTTGAGACATATGTTTGGGCAGTATAAAATATATCAAATAAATACGTCAAATAAACATTGGTTGGGAATTACTGCTGTGCATATTAAGGCACACTTGGTTTTTTTGCATGGCTCGCAGACATTACTCTGGGAGTACTTCTGGATCCACACCTCTCCTTGGTTTCTCAGGTTGAGGCGGTGGCCAGTGGTGCTTTCCATCAGCTTTGGTTGATACTCCAGCTGTGCCCGTTTCTTGAGATCAATGACCTCAAAATAGTGGTACATTTGTTGGTAACCTCCAGACTTGACTTTTGTAATGCGCTCTATGTTGGACTGCCTTTGTACGTAGTCCAGAAACTTCAGTTGGTTCAGAATACGGCAGCCAGGTTAGTCTGTGGGTCATCTCGGAGAGACCACATTACTTCTTTGCTGATGGAGCTTCACTTGTTGCCAATTGCTTTCCAGGTAAAACACAAAGTGCTAAAGTACTTAGAACTTGTAAAACCCTAAACGGCTTAGGCCCTTGGTGTTTAAGAGAGCGTCTTCTTCACTATGAGCCACACTGCCCAATGAGGTCATCTGAGGAACTCCGTCTCCAGTTGCTGCCAAATCATCTAGTGGCTACACAGTGATGGGCCTTCTCGGTTACTACCCTGAGATGGTGGAATGCGCTCCCTGTTGATATACGATCCTCCCCATCTCTGGCAATTTTTAAAAAACATCTGAAAACTCACCTTTTCACCCAAGTTTTCCCAGCTTTTAAAAACTGTCTGTTTTAATTTTATGGTTGATTTTAAATTGTTGAATTGTTTTAACTTTTTATATGTGTTTTAATTGTTTTATGTTAACCCCCCAGAGACAAAGGTTTGATACATATATGCATACATACATAAAACCATTTATTCAGAAATAACTCCATTTTCTCCTTCTCTTTCCCCTTCCCCACCCTTTTCCTTTCTGACTCCACCCCACATAATCTCTACAGGATCCCCACTGGGACAAACTTCTAAACAACAAACATAACAGATATTGAAGCTCTTCTCACAATCAGTGAGAAGAGCTTCCAGCAGGTCTGCGGGGAGAGCGGGTTAACTTACACCTCCCTGCAGATGATCAACAAGCCGTCCCTGGGCGGCCGTTTGGCTGCCCACACAATTACTGGATCTGGTTGGGGTGGTGGAGATTGGCGGCCCCCAGAAGCCACAGGATGCCCCACGCGAGAGTGTGGGGCATCCTGGAGAAACCTCCGGGACCAGGAGCCTTGTTTGAGCCTGCTGGCCAAGGTCTCCTTGTGTGTTGCCATGGTGGAGTGCCTTGCCATGGTGGCATACGATCAGAAAACCCAGGTTAGCGGAGCACTCACTCCACTAACCTGGGTTAAGGAGAGGGCTACTTTGGCGGCCTAGCTGCCAGAGAATCACTGGGCTTGCCCGCAAGCCCGGTGGTTCTCACGATGATAGAAAACTGGGCTGGTCTCCTTTAGCCCCGTTTACCCCCATCGTGAGAATAGACTCATTGGACAGAATACAACCGTTACTTACATTTTTCTTGAGCTGGGCCTTCTTGAAGGCGGTTGTTCTACCGGTGATGGGCTTGGTGGACCTGGTGGAGCTCCGGGAACTCTGACAAACAGAGAAGAGCCAAAGTTATGTGGAGCTTGCAGAAGACTAATAGGGTCTCAAATGGTTTCCCAACTTGGTATCATTTATCCAAGACTGTTTGGCTGTTATGAGCCTGGCTGTATTGGCACATCGACACTGCACAAATTTGCCCTGCAGTGGTTCATATCATGGCCAAGATTGTGTTAGTGGTCGAAAATAGATAGCCTTAGCTATGAACCGCTTGTATCGAGAACAGAGTACTGGCTACACATTTAGAAAGATCAAATCCAAATTGTGTGCTAAGTAAGGCTAAATCCTGCAACAGGAATAAATTATGTACATGAATCAGTTTGGCATGTCTTTCCATGTTTGCATAATTCCTTCTGCTTCTACTAGCCAGAGGGAGGGCACAAAGATCTATGCCGAGTGCTGAAGTCCCACATTTGATTAAGGTTAGCAGCTGAATGACAGGCAAACTGTTCAAATGGGGAAGCCATTAATTGTATCTTGAAGCTAAGAGAATACAAGTGCATCTCCTGAATGCCTGCTCAACAGGTTACACAGTTGCCAGGCACAAGAGCTATGCCAGGAAAAAGGTGACAACTCATTCTATGGCTTGTGTTGGTTTTGCTAGTTCCTGTATTGGCACAGGAACTTTCACACCAGGGACTTTCACACACATGACTTTTAGCTCGCATCTCCTCCAGAATGGAGGGTCCGAATTCACATATCAGCTGGATTTACCCCCAAATCGCGGTGGGCTATCAGGGACCAATTCAAACACAATTCTGGCTTTCCCCGAGTTAGGGCTGCGCATTATGGCTTAGCCCAAATTATGTCTAGGGTAAAATAATCCTCTATTTGCAGCAACTTTTTCGGCGGGGGGGGATTTCTAGTATGCCCTGACGCTTCTCCACAATGTGCAGAGGGACCATTGCCAATAAATCAGCTTTAAAAAAAACAACAACACCTAGTACTTTCGGGGGTGGGTGGGTTAAAAAACTGTTTGCTGCGTGGATTTGCGGAATGCCAAGAGTCAACAGAGGTGGCTACTTGGCAACTTGTCTCACTGGTCTTCCACAAGGAAGGGGAATTTGATAGCTGTGTTCCTTATTGTCTGTCTGTTTTCCCGACTGTGGCTAGCTTTGCTGGAGAAGAATCCAAGCTGTTATTGAAATGGGCTAAATGGAGAGCCAGTGCCCTTTTGCAATGTGTAATAAGAGAAATATAGCAAAGGGCTTTGGCCACTGGAAGTACTGCTTGCTGTGTACTTCTTCTAGGCTGCCTTCCTTGGGCCAAAAACAAAACAGAAAACAAAACAAAATGCACAACCCTACTGCCTTCCTCCTCCCTACCCCGTAGCCTGCCTTTTCCCAGCAAGTTGGCTGGAAACAGAAGGCTGGAGGGGAGAGAAACTACCTGTGATCAATCATGCAGCTCTGGCAGTGTAAACCTAGGATGGAGTGTGGGTAAAATAGAGCCAGCCACACATGCTTTCTCTGGCGATGGGGAGGCAGAGTTGTGGTGCACGGAGTACAACTTTCGCGAGTAGTCTTTGGGCAGGGGGAGATCGCATTTGCTTCTGGCTGTGTTAAAGAAGTTTGGTGAACCTAGAAAATCTGTTCCAGGCTGGGCTCAAAGAACAGTGTTGGCAAATGGTGGTGGTGGTGGGGACCCTTATAAAGAAAGGATTGGTGCAAGGTTCGTTTGTGGGGGATGGTTAATGCAGAGGGCGGCTTTTCACTGTGTGTTGGAAACTCAGAGCTTAATTTTCAAAAATTAGAGGTGCCGGGACTCAAGTCTGGGTTTTGGTTGTTGTTATTTTGCATTTTAATTTTTTATTGGCTTTTACAACAGCTTACAATTAAGTAAATATTGACTTCCCGCTTACCTATCTGCACAGTTCATGTTAACTATACATATAAACCATTGCTATAATAATTCAAAATATAGATACTCCACATTACTACTCGATTTTACCAAACCCAACCTGCTGTTATTACTATATTTCAAACCCTACTGAAAAGTCCATATTAGAAAAATATTTATTTAAGTAAAGTAAAAATGGTTCCCAATCTTCTTTGAAAGATTCCAAATTTTCATCCCTTATAAGTGCTGTAAGCTTTGCCAACTCAGCATATTCCAAAATTTTTATCAACCAGTCTCCTTTTGAGGGCATTTTAGTGTCTCGATTTCTGCGCGTATACTATCCTGGCCGCCATGGTTGCATACATTAAAAAATGTTAAATTTCTTGTGGAAAACTCTCCTTGGGTTATTCCCAGCAGGAAGGATTCTGGCCTCTTAGGAAATGTCATTTTAAAAATTTTCTTCAACTCATTATATATCATATCCCAAACTTTGCCTTCCCGCATGACTACCACATATGGAAAAAAGTTCCTTCACATTGTCCACATTTACAACATTTGTTTGAAACATTTTTATACATTAATGCTAATTTTTTTGGTGTCAGATACCACCTATACATCACCTTATAATAATTTTCTTTAAAAGTATAACATGCAGTAAACTTTAAATCAGTTTTCCATAATTTTTCCCAAGCAGCCATATCTATATTATGACCCACATCTTGAGCCCGTTTTTTCATAGTCGTTTTAACCACTTCATCTCTTGTCTCCTCCAAAAGCTACTTATTTAATAATAATAATAATAATAATAATAATAATAATAATAATAATTTGATTTCTTTACCGCCCTTCCAGAAATGGCTCAGGGTGGTTTACACAGAGAAATAATAAATAAATAAAATGGCTCCCTGTCCCCAAAGGGCTCACATGCTAAAAAAACACAAGATAGACACCAGCAACAGTCACTGGAGGTACTGTGCTGGGGGTGGATAGGGCCAGTTACTCTCCCCCTGCTAAATAAAGAAAATCACCACGGTAAAAGGTTCCTCTTTGCCCAGTTAGTTACTTATACATCTTAGAGACTCATCTTTCATCATTTTCACACAACTCCTTCTCAAATCTCAACATTTGATCCACAAATCCAACTTTAAGATCCTTTTTATAAATTTCATTTAGCTGATGATACTGAAACCAATTACTAACCAAATTTTGTACTTCATTTAAATTTTTTAATAAGTCTGAATTTTGGTTGTGACCGCAACAGCACTCTGCACATGCTCAAAGGGGCTTTTTCTTGCTTCACATAGTTTGGAATGGTTCTAAGTGGGCCCTAGTACTAATTAAGCCCTCCCAAGATGTGAATTGACAAGAAGTCAGCCCAGGCAAGCGTCTCTCCAAATTCTCATTCATTTTTGCAAGTCGAGAAATGAAACTTTGGGATAATTCATGTGTGTGGTGTGGAAGGAATTGCTGAAAAATAGAGCCCATTGATTTTGTTCACACAAATAAGTTATCCTAGAGGATCCTTCAGTTCTTATGCATGCTATAAAGATAAAAATGAGCCCCTGAAATTGGGAGTGGTTTCTATGAACATCCACACAGAAACATTCGCTGAGATAATACTTCGGGTTTAGTGTTCTGTTGTTTTGACTAGTCAATCTTGCAGAACACCAACTGACAAACCAACAGTAACAACAACAACAAGTCTCTCGCCTTCTCCTCTGGGAGGTGATTAGTTGGGGAAAAAATCCAGGAGCAAGCTGTGGGAACACACAGAGGAAAAAGATCTGCAGGGAATGCAAAGAGGAGCTGACCCTTTGTGAACCGTCAATTTAATTCCCCAAATTAAACTGTTGCGAATCTGCTGCAAAGCAAATTCACTCTTCAGATACCCCGTGGCATGAAGCCATGTCTGGATAATTTCCAGGAATCTTCCATACATTTTGCAGATTTTGCTTGAAGCCGAAAGTCACAGAAAATTGTCTTTTGGCATTTGCTTTTATGTTTAAAGAAAGAACAGCCGTTTAGGCACCAGGTCCTCATAAAGCCATAGGCTAGAAGTTCTGTGCAGCAATATAGATTTACAATTCCCATCCACATGACAAATGGGGGGAAATGCCTGCTGTGGAGAAGCAATTGGGAAGGAAGCACCACTTTCTGAATTTTAAATGTTACTTAAATTCAGGAGTGCAATCCCACTTTATTGAACCAACCGGGCTTTTAAAATGTTTTTCCATAAGAGAGATGGAGAAGGAGAATGACTCAGACCTCAGGTACTAGGGCTGGAGATGGAGCCTCTTTTTGAGAAAGGAGGACCTCTTTGGCTGGATCCCCCTTCTTGCCTCACTACAGTGGATGCTGCTGCTTGGAGCTGCCTTCTCTTCTCCTACTAGCTTTGAGGGCTAGAATCTCCAAGAAGGCTCCTTCTGCCCTTCCATCAGCCCCAGAGAAGAGTGGGGAACTCAATCCAAGTCAGACAGATGCCTCTGCTCTCTTCTGGGGCCTTCAGCTGAGCAAGAGATTTTGACTGTTACCATACGCACATTTAAACTGGAGGTTAGTTGCACTGAACTCCCATGGGATTTACTTCTGAGTAGACATGCATAGGAGCAGGGTGCTTTCCAGATTACACTCTGTTCAGCAGTAAAATGCTTCGGCTTGGCAGGTTCCTTTTGAAAACGTAAAGAGCTTGTGCAACCCTCCTAGAATGGGAAAATACAACTATATATTTGTGACACACATGCAACGCTGTAGGACTAAAATGGAAGGATGAAATCCGAAAGAAGGCATTGGCAGGGGCGTACCAAGGTAGGAGTGGGCCCAGGGATGAGATTTTAAAATGGGCCCCTCGCTGCCTTCCTCTCCTTCTCCTGGACCCATGACTCTGCTGCAGAAGAACATTAAAGAGACAACACAAACTGTCATCTGAATCCACTCCAAGATATATGGACCCAATGATGGGGAGTTGTTCTCAAACCCAACAAAACAATTTGCAAAATATGGGGAAGGCAACTTGTTGAAATTTGATGCTGCATTTTTAGTATATTGGCTTTTCACAGTAGAGGTTTTCCATGGTAAAATAACAAGCCTTAAAGAGCACTGCAAATTAATTTAACATTTTTATTTATTATGTATTTATTCAACTTTTATACTGCCCTTCCAAAATGGCTCTGGGAGGTTTACAATTAAAACATCCATACAATCCTGCAAACCAGTGCTTGGATGTGGTTCTTTCGGAGTTTTTCCAGTCTGTGGGTTGTCACCAAGTGACTCAGTTTGAAAGCCTTGACCCTTATTTCAAAACACAACCACACCACCTGAGATTTTGTGCTGACATACGTTTATAATAAAACTGCAATCCTGTGTAAACTGACTGGGAAGTCAAGCATCTTTACACACACACACACACACACACACAACATGGCACACTTGGGTTCTTGAGGGCACAAACAACAACTGAACTCACAATAATGTAATAATATAAAACAAGTATATTCATGTAAATATGCATTAGAAGAAACATTTCAACACACAATTTAACATATTCCCACATCCTGCATAATTCTTTATCCACTCCTCTCTCTGTCTCTAAACAATGGAATTCCTATTGAATATTTGAATATTTAAACAATTGAATTCCTAACAATATAAAGATGTAAAAAAAACCCCTACGCACAAGGTAATGGGTTTTTTTGAGCGAGGATGTGATAGACCTTGGAATTTTTGTTGTTTTTTAATGCAACTTGGGGGCTGGGTGGGAAAGAGACCCACTATTCAGAAAAGCAGGAGTGCTTAGCTGCTCCCTCATGCCTCTCTCTCCTGGCTTGCACTCTTTCCCTCGTCATCGCTGAATGGAGTGTTTGGAAGGAAGGCATTTTCCCCCTCTCCCAGCTTCCCTCCTGCTTCTGCTTTTTCACGACATTTGCAGAGTTCAGGAGTTTTGCAAGCACAGAGAGCAGACATTGGTACAAAAAAGGGAAACATACACAAGACAGACCCGATTTCCACAAGGGTGCTCCATTCTCCACACACCCCCACACATGAAACTCTTCTCCTTTCCCCTTTGAAGAGAGACGGTTTGCAAACTGAACTCCAAGCTCCATAAGTTGCAAAAAACAAAAACAAAACCAAACCAAAAAACAGGGTGGGGTGGGGGCTTACTTGTTCTTGCCTTCTTTGTGGTGTCTCCTGTCCTCTTCCACCTCCAGGTCCAGCCTGGGCAATAGAAGGCATATAGAACCGTCTCCCTCCCCCAACAGCAGGACAGAGCTCAGCAGCGATTCAAACAATTATTCTCAACTACCTCAGCCTGCCGGAAGTTTGCTTGTCTCCCTCCTTCCATCACATCGGGCTCCCAGCAGCGCCCTCTCGCTCTCGCAAGCATGCTGCATGGGCCGGGAAGCAGGGAGAGATATGTCAGGCAGGCAGCTGCCTTTGCTCTCCCTTGCAGGCATACTGCATGGCAGAATTGAGAGGTCAAGGACTGGCCTTGGGGGGGCCCTCAGAGGCTGTGGGCCAGGAGACATTCATCTCCCTTTGCCTCATTAATGGTATGCCCCTGGACATCAGAAATGTGAATTAGGGGTGTGCACAAAACCCACTGGCCCAGTTTGCTTCGAAGCTGAACTCACCTCAAACCCAACCGAGCCAGTTTGGTCCAGCACCCCTCGAACCACCACCACCAGCAGCCCGTTTGGTTCGGTCTGGGGGGATTCAGAAACCTTTTCAAGTTTTAATTTCTTTTTTAACCTTAAAAGTGATTGTTGAGATGGCAGGGGGGTGAGTGGAGCTTCCCCCTTCCCCCTCCAGCCTTCAAGATGCCTCCCTCGGGCCTTTTAGGCCCATTTTTTGCCTGTTCAGGCCTTCCTAAAATGGCGTGGCAGCCAAAATGGCAGCCAATGTGCATGTGCAAATGGCCTCTGCGAGGCCTGGCATGGCCCATGGCCTCACAAAGGCCATTTGCACATGCGAGGTGGCCATTTTTGTTTTGGCAGCTATTTTTTTTAATATATATTTTTAATGGCCACCATATATGAGCAAATGGCCCCTGTGGGCCATGCCAGGCATGCTTGGCGGCTGACGTTTTGGCCACCATGCCGTTTTAGGAAGGCATGAAGGGGCCAAAAAACAGACCTACAGGGCTCGAGGGGGGCATTTGACCTCTGCGCACAAATCCCCACCACCACCTCAATGATCACTTTTAAGGTTAAAAAAAAAAATTAAACTTGAAAATGTTCATGAACCACCACCGAACCATTGGGGTGGTTTGGTTCTAGGCAGAACCGAACTGGGGGTGTGTGGTCCAGGGGTTGAACCATCGAACCCCCAAACCCAAACCGCAAACCCCCAAACCTGTTTGCACATCCCTAATGTGAATGGCACCTTGCTGAGAGCGGAAGGACAACGATGTCGAACTACAGGCAGTACGTAAGCACACTTAATGGACAGTAGTGACACTGTTATAGCGTATCGTCTGGAAAGCGCACAGGCTATGAAAGTGGATCTTAAGCTCAGTCCATTCCTATGCATGTCTACTCAGAATGAAGTAAGTCCCATTCCGTTTGATGGCATTTACTCCTACATATATGTAGGCATAGGGTTAATGTAGATTGCCGCTGTTTATAATCAGCACAAGTTCGGGAGTCAGGAAAAGCTCATTTGCAGGCTCGTTCTGGGAAATGGTGGGAGAGAGTGATCGATGGGAGAGAGTGATCGCAATCTGCTCTAGCAACTCCACTGTTTTGTCCTCCATTTCCCAACTTTATTGCACATTAGAGAAAGGTTTTATTTAAAAAACTAAAGACCAAAACAATACCAAACTGCCCAAGGAGTCCCCTGTTGCGACTTCCCACATCAGCACCTCAAAGCTGGCAAGCCTCTATTGAAAAATAATTGTGGAAGAGACATTGCAGGACATATAGTGGCCACCAGGACCAGGAAATGGCAGAGCATCATAATCAACCACATTGTCATAAAGCCACTCCTCATGCGCCAAGTGAGTGAATGAAAGATAGTGATTCTGAAGGGAAGGGCTAGTGTGGGAGCAATCAAAGATGAGATGTTATGCAACCCATGCAGATCTGAGAATATTCCTTTCATTTATACCTTGCCCAGCTGAATATATCCTCGTCTTCAGAGGATTCTTCATCGTGCATTTTGTCCACCATGCTCTTTTTCCGTACTTCATCCAGAAGCTGGTACATATACTTGAGCCAAAGAGGCTTATCGAGCATTGAAGAAACTGCACTGGAAGACTGAGCAGAAGAAGGGGATGTGACAATGGGTCACAACAAACCAACTTCAGGCTTTGGGGCTGATATCATGCCATTATTTAGAGGTTTTCTAGATGATAGTAAAATATGCTACAAACCAAGCTTTCAAATGAATATAATCTGAGAGTTTACAGAGAATCCAGAGCCTCCTGCAGATTGTTGCTTTTCTCTTCTGGGATCTGATGGGGAGGTCACATGGGAAGAAGGCTGCTGGTACAATTTTCACTGCGCCCCCTGCTGGCCACCTCTTGCTTCTCGTTATTAATCCACCCCTTCTCAAATTTATTTTCTGGTGAATGTGAGCTAATCACAATTTTCTGGTGAATGTGAGCTGGAGGAGACTGTGTCTTTGGGGGACATTCGCTTCCCATCCCAAGCCCTTGGATACGGCAGTTAATAACTCCAACTTAAAAATGCATTATTAGCTTACCTCAATCAGCCCAATTACTGAAATGATGATTATTATCACTGCAGTCACTGAAATAGCAAACAACAGCTTTTTGCCATAGCCATATTCTGGGATTCCCTGGCTTCCAATCTGCAAGGTGGGACAAAGAGAAGGAAAATGGAAAATGGGCTTTTTGTGTTTCTACTTTTTCTCCCCACCCCCGAATAAAAAAACACCACTTGTATTGCTCTCTGTTGAGTTTGCTCTCATATGGGCATATGCAATTGTCTTATACCAAGTCAAACATTGGTCCATTCAGCCCAGTACTGTCTACTCCATTTTACAGCTGCTCTCAGCCCTGAAGCCTTAACTAAGATGCTAGAGATTAAACCTGAGCTCTCCTGAATGCAAGACATGGGGAATTGCCAAACAGAGAACCACTCTATTTGAAAACTGAAGTTCACACAATTTCTCCACGGGGTGATCTGCCGAGTTTGTTGGCCATCGTGCAATTTCACAGCATGACCTGCTGACCATCTGCTACCAATCTATGACGGAAATCAAGTCTTTTGAGACCATCACAGATTGGCAGCAAATGGCCAGCAGGTGGTGCTGTGAAATTGTGTGATGGTTAGTGACATCATCGGAAGGCATCATGCAGAAGTGGTAAGAACCTCCATTTTCAAACACAATATTTCTTCATCTGGAAACACCCATGATCTGCCTGTCAGCCACATGCTTCCTCTCAGATGCAGCCACAGGGTGTTTGCAGGCCCTAGAGAATGAACTTTTTGGCCTCTGTTTTCCTTATTAAATGTCATAACGAATAATTAAGAATCTTCTTTGCTCCAGCACCACAGTTTGTAACCTGCACCTGAGCTCCTCTGTTTCTGCTAATTTCCCGTTGCTGTTGTTTAATTTTAATTTGTTCCTCTTCATCATCCATTAGTCTCTATGTTGCTATGTTATAAAAACAGGTATACAAGAAAAAGGCTTAAGATTTGCATTCCTTCTTAGAAAACCTCTCAAACCAAAGTTCAAAAGCAAATACTGAACATTTACAAAATCCTACAATCCAGGATAATTTCTGATTCCAGAGAGCTGAAAGTGGTATGATTGAGCCATTGTCATTCATGCTGTGCAAAGTCATTTTTATGGCACAGTGTCTTCTTTGGTCAAATAGGTTTTGCAGGTGTTTATAGTTCAAGGTGCAAAAATCGCCCCCATTCAAGGGAGGTATGTGCGAGTGTGAGAAAGGGAGATCGCATGAGCGAGAGAGAGCATGAGAGCACACAGGCCATGTGGATTCTTTCATTCCACCTTGAGTTTTCTTCAAAACCATATTATCAGCTTTCTAGTATGTGCAAAAACCTCATTCCACTCTACTTTGTCCCTTTCAACCCAGATCAACCAGACTCTGCCTCTCCTTGCCTTTGATTTCTTGCTTCTTTACATGCTGTGGCCCTTGGCTGCAGGCCATATCCACAGATGCTAATCCCTTGAGCCAATTTGCACCTACCCAGTCACAGCTGAGTGGCCCACTAACTACTTTCAGCCATTTTCCAGTAAGGAGTCAAACCAAAACTCAACCTAAACTGAAAAACGGGTTCAGAATTGTGTTCAGTGTACCAAAACTGCACCCAAATCTAAACTCTTGGTTGCCTTGAACTGGAGCCAAACCCCTTATCACAAAAAGTGGCAACTAGTTTATTTATTTATTCAACATAATTATTTAACATAATTCATAAGTGGCTAAATAATGTGGTTCAAAACAACCTATTTAATTGTGCGTTTTATATTTTATTTTCCTGTTCTTTTAATCCTGTTCCATGTATTTTGTTTGTAAAAACCATTAACAGAAATGAAAAATTCTGTTAAAATTTTAAATATACATTAAAAAGATTATATATATATATATATATATATATATATATATATATATATATATATATATGTAAAAAATATATCATTCACACAACCCCACTGGGGCAGGGGATGGGGAGGGCGGCGGGAGCGGCAGGATCACAACTACCTTTCCCTGCACAACCTCCATTCCCTCCCAGGCTCACCATTCATCTGCCTGTCCACATGACCGCCACTGCAATGAGCAGTGCAGCAATCTGGAGGCTGGGAAAGCAAAACCTGCCCTCCAGGAATTCCACAGTGCACCACACGAGCAGCACTGTGCATTGAGAAACTCTAGAGGCTGGCTTGTTCCTTCCCTTGGTGTCTATCATTAAAATGGTTGCCAGCAGCCTGAAAGGAGCTGTCAGCAGCCCAGCTGCCCACATGACCAGATGGTGAGGGAGGAGGGTGCATGGACACCCTCCTACCTCACCTGGACTACCCAGTCGAGGACTGCTGGGATTGGGACCGATCCTGGTGCTTCTCATGAGCAGCTCTACCCAGGTTGGGCTGCACTGGCCCATAGAGCTGGTCATAAGAATGACCTCATTGTTTCTCAAGTGATATCATGGTACTTATTTTACAGATACAAGTGAGAATTTGATATTCTTATTCTGCATGAGAGTTTGACATTATTCTGCATGAAATATATTCTGCAAAAAGGGTTTGGTATTTTCTGCATGAAATAAATTTAAATTGATTCAAAACCAATTCAAATTGACCGAATCAGTTACCAAACCACTTTTTAAAGGCAGTGTCTAGATCAGAACTGCGTTTATTGAAATTTTAAAATAAAGCATGAACAACAACCCCAAATGTTTAATAGGCTAACTCTATGCTTTCAAGAAGCCAGTGCCAGGTGAACTCCCATTGCCTCCCATTGTTCACACCCAGTGAGCAGCTTTGGAGCCACATCCAGGTCAGCTGATTGTTGCCCAAGCTCCCGACAACCCATTAGTAGTCTTGACAACCCCTCAGGCTTGACAAGGTTTGCCTCTTACTTCAGATTTCCCCATTTTTCTTGGACTTCCTGTGGCCAAGTTGGAGACATACTTCATAGACAAGAAGTATGACTTCCACAAGGCGGAGTTATCCATGAAGTTTTCTCTCTCACTGAATAGTTTCATGAGGAGACCTGTTCTGGAGATTAGCGTAGCACAGGCCAACTGGACCCTGGACACTGTACAGTCCATTTTGAGGATACGGAGTGTGTGGGATATGAGGTTCCTCACTGGTGTGTTTGGGATAAGGGGCGATAGCCGCTTGTTCAGCTCAGCTTCAAAAAGGTCCCCTTGAAGCAAGTAGTCATCATCAGTGGGCAAGATGTTCAGCTTGTGGCGAGCAGTGGTCTTCACTTCATGATGCTCCCAGTGTGTCTCATGGGAGGCCTCTGTGTCATCTCCTGGGATTTGGGGTGCCTCTGCGTTATCTCCTGGGATTTGGGGCACACCACCTTCCTGAGTTCCACGCGTGAGCTGGTTGAGCAGCGCCTCCTTTGCCATTAATGGTGCATTCTCTGATGTCTGCTCTGAGTTTCCTTCACTAGGTTCATTTTGGGAAGAGCTGGACGTACCCTCCAGCAGCAAACTCTGACTAGTGGGACTAGTGGTGCTAGTGGTAGTAGTGGTGGTGGTAGTGGTGGTGGTAGTGGTACTGGGAGCCGCTGTTTCTTCCTCATGCAGAGAGCGGTCTTGCTGGCTTGACTCCCTGACATGTTTCAGAATGATAAGAATGTAACTTATCAAATCTTCTGTAACTTGTTCTCTGAGTGCCATCTGTAGCAAATTGGCCAGCATGTACAGCTTTTTCAGTTCAGACGTGTCATTCCACTTGATTTGCAGGACCTCTTTAGGTTTCAGCTTACCTAATTCCTGGACCGATTTCAAAAGGTGTGGGTTGAGTTCACCTAAATTGGTGTTTCTCTGCCTCACGGTGACCTTCATTGTTTTGTTGCTGTGTAAAAGTTTCTCAGGCACAATGTTCAGTGTACTGCTGGCATTCAGCTTCCTGGTTTCCAATGCCTTCATGACTTCTTTTTGCATCCTGTTCAAAGCCTCATCTTTCTCTGCTCAGAAAAAAGAAGAAAGGAACATTATCATTCAAAGTCCAGAGGCACTTGATGCTCAGATTAGCACGTTGCAAGAAGAGAAGTTGTAAAGGGACAAATGTATTAGTGCATATCATCCTGTCAATTACATGCAGAGCAAGGATGCAACAGTTAGCAAGAAAACAAACTAGCAGGATTTCCAAACAAATTGCATCGGTGCAGCAGGGAATTGCAGTTTTTGATGCCCCTCCCCCTTCCTCAGGAAGTCCTTTGTGACACCCAGAAATATGTCCTTGATAATTGCACAGCCCTCAGGGACATGTTTTCAACTGGCACAGAGGGCTTCCAGGGGAAGACATCAAAAACTGCAGTTTCCCCACTACGGTTAGTTGAGAAGTTCTCTTAGGCTGCTTTCTTGCTGCACTGGGGCAGCTTTGCTCTATGTGTCAGCTAGTCAGTGCAGCAAATCATCCTGGATTTTTGGATGGTCAACCGATCTGCAAGGGAGGAAGAAGCTGTGGAACTCATTTGCCTGGTCTAAGTGGCGGTGGGATTTAGGGTACAAGGAGAGCTGGAAACATTATGAATATATGAAGGCGGCTGCATCATATGGAGTTGAGACCACTGGTCTATTTAGCCCCGTACTGAGTACTCTGATTAACAGATTTTCAAGATCTCAAGCAAACCGCACTTTCCGAGACGTACCATCTAAGTCAGACCTGCTCAGTTTTGGCCCCCTTGCTGTTTCTGAACTACAGGTCCCATAATCCCCCATTACAGTGGCCAATAGCCAGGGGTTATGGGAGTAGTAGGCCAACTACTACTGCAGGAGGGCCGAAGTTGAGCAGGCCTGATCTAAGATCTTCTAACTGGAGAAGACAGGAACTGAACCTCTTGCATGTAAGCCATGTGCCCTCCCACCAAGCTTTGCCCCCCTGCCACCATGGCTGGAGTTTGGAGCTGGCTGGCAGAGATCCTAAGAGGATTCTGGAGAAAAGCAGTTTTTGGTTTCAGGATGATGTTTTGCTTTGGGGGCAAAGTTACTGTACATCCAGCACTGCTTGCATCTATGCTGGCTTGACTGATTGACATGTTTCAGAATGATAAGTACTCGGCCAGTCAAGTCAGCAGCGTCATTATCCACCATGATGGAAGCTGTCAACAAGGGGAAGCTAGTTGTGGACTGCATAAGAGACCGCTTCCAAGCAGACCGGCGTGCTACTTGGCGAGGTCCCCCTTGCCTGCCCCTCTTATCTTCTGTTACTTGTTCTCTGAGTGCCATCTGTAGCAAATTGGCCAGCAAGTACAGCTTTTTCAGTTCAGACGTGTCATTCCACCTGATTTGCAGGACCTCTTTAGGTTTCAGCTTACCTAATTCCTGGACCGATTTCAAAAGGTGTGGGTTGAGTTCACCTAAATTGGTGTTTCTCTGCCTCACGGTGACCTTCATTGTTATGTTGCTGTGTAAAAGTTTCTCAGGCACAATGTTCAGTGTACTGCTGGCATTCAGCTTCCTGGTTTCCAATGCCTTCATGACTTCTTTTTGCATCCTGTTCAAAGCCTCATCTTTCTCTGCTCAGAAAAAAGAAGAAAGGAACATTATCATTCAAAGTCCAGAGGCACTTGATGCTCAGATTAGCACGTTGGAAGAAGAGAAGTTGTAAAGGGACAAATGTATTAGTGCATATCATCCTGTCAATTACATGCAGAGCAAGGATGCAATAGTTAGCAAGAAAACAAACTAGCAGGATTTCCCAACAAATTTAATCGGTGCAGCAGGGAATTGTAATTTTTGCTGCCCCTCCCCCTTCCTCAGGAAGTCCTCTGTGACACCCAGAAATATGTCCCTGATAATTGCACAGCCCTCAGGGACATGTTGTCAACTGGCATAGAGGGCTTCCAGGGGAAGACATCAAAAACTGCAGTTTCCCCACTACGGTTAGTTGAGAAGTTCTCTTAGGCTGCTTTCTTGCTGCACTGGGGCAGCTTTGCTCTATGTGTCAGCTAGTCAGTGCAGCAAATCATCCTGGATTTTTGGATGGTCAACCGATCTGCAAGGGAGGAAGAAGCTGTGGAACTTGTTTGCCTGGTGTAAGTGGCGGTGGGATTTAGGGTACAAGGAGAGCTGGAAACATTATGAATATATGAAGGCGGCTGCCACATATGGAATTGAGACCACTGGTCTATTTAGCCCAGTACTGAGTACTCTGATTAACAGATTTTCAAGATCTCAAGCAAACCGCACTTTCTGAGACGTACCATCTAAGTCAGGCCTGCTCAGTTTTGGCCCCCTTACTGTTTTTGAACTACAGCTCCCATAATCCCCCATTACAGTGGCCAATAGCCAGGGGTTATGGGAGTAGTAGGCCAACTACTACTGCAGGAGGGCCAAAGTTGAGCAGGCCTGATCTAAGATCTTCTAACTGGAGAAGATAGGAACTGAACCTCTTGCAT
Source organism: Hemicordylus capensis (assembly GCF_027244095.1). Classification (NCBI taxonomy): domain Eukaryota; kingdom Metazoa; phylum Chordata; class Lepidosauria; order Squamata; family Cordylidae; genus Hemicordylus; species Hemicordylus capensis. Next base: position 59,040,186 of record NC_069662.1, read on the forward strand.
ATAAGCCATGTGCCCTCCCACCAAGCTATGCCCCCCTGCCACCATGGCTGGAGTTTGGAGCTGGCTGGCAGAGATCCTAAGAGGATTCTGGAGAAAAGCAGTTTTTGGTTTCAGGATGATGTTTTGCTTTGGGGGCAAAGTTACTGTACATCCAGCACTGCTTGCATCTATGCTGGCTTGACTCATTGACATGTTTCGGAATGATAAGTACTTGGCCAGTCAAGTCAGCAGCGTCATTATCCACCATGATGGAAGCTGTCAACAAGGGGAAGCTAGTTGTGGACTGCATAAGAGACCGCTTCCAAGCAGACCGGTGTGCTACTTGGCGAGGTCCCCCTTGCCTGCCCCTTTTATCTTCTGTAACTTGTTCTCTGAGTGCCATCTGTAGGAAATTGACCAGCATGCACAGCTTTTTCAGTTCAGACGTGTCATTCCACTTGATTTGCAGGACTTCTTCAGGTTTCAGCTTACCTAATTCCTGGACCGATTTCAAAAGGTGTGGGTTGAGTTCACCTAAATTGGTGTTTCTCTGCCTCACGGTGACCTTCATTGTTATGTTGCTGTGTAAAGGTTTCTCAGGCACAATGTTCAGTGTACTGCTGGCATTCAGCTTCCTGATTTCCAATGCCTTCATTACTTCTTTTTGCATCCTGTTCAAAGCCTCATCTTTCTCTGCTCAGAAAAAAGAAGAAAGAAACATTATCATCCAAAGTCCAGAGGCACTTGATGCTCAGATTAGCACGTTGCAAGAAGAGAAGTTGTAAAGGGACAAATGTATTATTGCATATCATCCTGTCAATTACATGCAGAGCAAGGATGCAACAGTTAGCAAGAAAACAAACTAGCAGGATTTCCAAACAAATTGCATCGGTGCAGCAGGGAATTGCAATTTTTGATGCCCCTCCCCCTTCCTCAGGAAGTCCTCTGTGACACCCAGAAATATGTCCCTGATAATTGCACAGCCCTCAGGGACATGTTTTCAACTGGCACAGAGGGCTTCCAGGGGAAGACATCAAAAACTGCAGTTTCCCCACTACGGTTAGTTGAGAAGTTCCCTTAGGCTGCTTTCTTGCTGCACTGGGGCAGCTTTGCTCTATGTGTCAGCTAGTCAGTGCAGCAAATCATCCTGGATTTTTGGATGGTCAACCGATCTGCAAGGGAGGAAGAAGCTGTGGAACTCGTTTGCCTGGTCAAAGTGGCGGTGGGATTTAGGGTACAAGGAGAGCTGGAAACATTATGAATATATGAAGGCGGCTGCCTCATATGGAGTTGAGACCACTGGTCTATTTAGCCCAGTACTGAGTACTCTGATTAACAGATTTTCAAGATCTCAAGCAAACCGCACTTTCCGAGACGTACCATCTAAGTCAGGCCTGCTCAGTTTTGGCCCCCTTGCTGCTTTTGAACTACAGCTCCCATAATCCCCCATTACAGTGGCCAATAGCCAGGGGTTATGGGAGTAGTAGGCCAACTACTACTGCAGGAGGGCCGAAGTTGAGCAGGCCTGATCTAAGATCTTCTAACTGGAGAAGACAGGAACTGAACCTCTTGCATGTAAGCCATGTGCCCTCCCACCAAGCTATGCCCCCCTCCCACCATGGCTGGAGTTTGGAGCTGGCTGGCAGAAATCCTAAGAGGATTCTGGAGAAAAGCAGTTTTTGGTTTCAGGATGATGTTTTGCTTTGGGGGCAAAGTTACTGTACATCCATTACTGCTTGCATCTATGTCCTTGCTTTGTGATCTCTGTGTGCTTGTTTCTGCACCCCGCTTAGTGACCCCCAAATTCCAAGAAAGATGCCTTCTGTGAGAATGTCCAGGTTGCAGTCTTAGTGTGCATATAAGGTACTTTTCAGACACAATCAACTCTGTGAAGCTGAAAGCTTCTGCATAAGTTCAGAGTGGGTTCTTACTGATAGTACAAATGTTCCCAATAGCTTCTAAACTGCTTTCTATGAAGATCTTATTCTCTGACTACACACTGATCAAAGACCTTGCTCTATTTTCTCAGCAGCACCTGCCAGCCAATGCTTTCAGTCACCACATTGTAAAAGAACGGAATGCAAGAGCTGGCCAACAGGTGGTGCTGAGAAAATAGCACAAGGTCTGTGAGCAGTGTGTGGCCTGAGAATAAGAAGCAGCTACTAAGAAGCAGCATGGAAACCTATGGGAGTATGTGTAGTGTCAGTAAGAATCCACTTAAACGTGTACCATTTATTGCTGCTGGAAGCAGCATAAATCTCAGCTTTATTTGTTTTAAAGGAAGTTTCTAGCTGTTTGAAAATCTATAAGTGTTACTGGCAAAATCACAACAAAGAGCCTTGTAGCTATATTAACACAATGGAGAGAGAGAGAGAGAGAGAGAGAGAGAGAGAGAGAGAGAGAGAGAGAGAGAGAGAGAGAGAGAGCCATCTGCCATCTCTTCCCCAATTGCTCATTCTGTCTCTCAACAGCATAGTGGGGAAGACGGTTTTCTCTCCGGGAAAAGAGAGAACAGGAGTGTCGTCCAAGGAACCAGAGAGACCAGGGGACCCAGGGCTGTAGTTTCATGGATCCTGGTCCAACAAAAGCAATACGCATGTGACTGCTGAATCAAGCAGCATGGCCAATGTGGACAGAGGTAGAACATGCATGGGGATACTGAGCAGCAAAGAAACATGTGCCTTGACAGCAGACCAGACAGCAGCGATATAGGAAGATGCTGAAAGGCATCATTTCATCCTGCATGAGAGATGGCCCTGGTAAACCCCTCCTGTATTCTACCAAAGAAAACCACACGGCTCTGAGGTCTCCAGGAGTCAACACTGACTCAACGGAGCAACTTTACGTTTACGTTACACCTGCTGGTTAGGATGAAGCTCTCCTGCCCAGATATCGCTTAGCAGATTATCACTCCTCACCCCACACCTTGTTTTTTAATGACACATGATCAGTAAGTGGGAGCGTGGAAGGTTACAGATTATAGATAGGTTGCTTCTCTGACCCAAGGAGTGATCATGTGAGCTGCCCTAATATCTGTTCACCCTTCAGTTCTTCAGTAAGTATTAACAAGTTTGTTTGCTTGTTTTAATAACAACTTACTCTTGCTCTCTGGAGTACGATTACTGGTTTGGCAATCGAAGCTGAAAAATAATTAGAGTCCCAGGCAGCTGACACCCCCCAGAAAAGGATAGTAAGGGCCTCTAGAAAGTATTGCCCTTACACTTTCAGAGGTCACTCTGCACAAAACACAAGGAGGAAGGATACATATTTTTTACCAAGGGAAGAACTCCAGAAATCAAAGCAGACCTGTAAAGGTCCAAAAATTATTTTATCTCCAAAAGGAGACATTCGCAGATCTGCTTTGAATTTTATGCAGTTATGGTCATTGCCATGTGAGGTGTTTTTTATTAGTACATTCTGCCAATGAGCTCATTTTGCAACATTTCTTTTTCTGCTTAGAGGGAAAATTGTGAAATGCTCTTTAACCAGGGGTGTAGCAAGGTTGGAGTGGGCCCAGAGACAAGATTTTAAAATGCCCCTCCTCACTGAAGCTCAGCTCATGAAGTAAAGAAATCTTAAATGAGGCTAAAGAAAGAGATGGGGGGGGGATGTATATATTTCAAATATTCATAAAAAATCGTAGGAGTGTCCGATTGCTTTGGGGTTTGGGTGGTTTTTGGAACCCATGGGTGCTCCACAATGGGGAATAATGGTTTGGTTCGAGTCCCATTATACCCTAAGAGAAAAAAGTAAAAATAAAATTCAAAAATTCATTAAAAATCGCACGAATGTCCGATTGCTTTGGGGTTTGGGTGGCAGGTCTCCATGGGTGCCAGATACCACCCCACCCTCTTTTGGAGGTTTGAACCAGTTCAAAACAGTTCAAAATGGTTCAAATTCAAACTGAACTGGGGGAGGTTCAAGCAAAACCAAAACCGAACCTCCCCCTCCTGGTTCAAACCTGGTTCGAATTCGAACCAAACCGGGCAAATTGGTTTTGTGCACACCCCTACCCCTGGTCTCTCTGATTTCTTTGACCACTGTCCTGCCCTCTCTCTACCCAGAGAGAAAACCATCTTCCCCACTATGCTGTTGAGAGACAGAATGAGCAACTGGGAAAGAGATGGCAGGTGGCTCTCTCCCTCTCTCTCTCTCTCTCTCTCTCTCTCTCTCTCTCTCTGATGGTGAGAAGGATTGGACTACTGGCACTGCCCTTAGAGAGAATGCAAGCTACCAAATTCTACCCACTTGCCTACCCTCTGTTGGGTGGGGCAGTGGGGAAGATTGGGCTTGCTGGACCCAATGCCCGCCACATGTTGTCTAGAGAGAAAACCCAGAGATGCCCATAGAGCAGGCCTGCTCAATTTAGGCCCCCAGCTGTTTTGGACTACAACTCCCATAATCCCCAGCCACAGTGGTCAATAGCCAGAGATTATGGGAGTTGTAGGCCAACACCTGGAGGAGGGCCAAAGTAGAGCAGCCCTGCAATAGAGGCAGCTGTTTGTAGAAGGAGCAACCTCATCTTTTCACCTACTCTTTTGTACCCTATGAGAAAAAATAAAAATAAAATTCAAAAATTCATTAAAAAATCATACGAGTGTCCGATTGCTTTGGAGTTTGGAGGCTAGGTACCCATGGGTGCCAGATACCACCCCACCCACTTTTGGAGTTACAAACCAGTTCAAACTGGTTTGAACTGGTTCGAATAGAACCACCCCGTTTGGTTTGAATTTGAACCTGCAGCTTGAAACTGATGGCTGGTTTGGTTTGCATTCTTGCTCTTGCTCTCTTACTGGTTTGGCAATCGAAGCTGAAAAATAATTAGAGTCCCAGGCAGCTAACTCCCGCAAACCCCCCCCCCCCGCCCAGAAAAGGATAGTAAGGGCCTCTAGAAAGTATTGCCCTTACACTCTCAGAGGTCACTCTGCCCAACTTAGAATCATGGAGGAAGGATACATATTTTGGGCCAAGGGAAGGACTCCAGAAATCAAAGCAAAGGTCCAAAAATTATTTCATCTCCAAAAAGAGACATTTGCAGACCTACTTTGATTTTTGTGCAGTTTGGGTCATTGCCATTTGAGGTGTTCTTTCTTAGTACATTCTGCCGATGAGCTCATTTTGCAACATTTTTTCCCTGCTTAGAGGGAAAATTGTGAAATGCTCTTTAATATTCAAAACAATACAGAATTTCATAAACTACCGCAGGCCTACCGCAGAGAGTTTCGTTTGTGGTACATGTGTCGGTGCAGTCCAACTTTATCGTATCAGACAAAACTTCAATGTCATCCTTCATACGGCAAAGACAGCAGAATATCTTGTTAGGCAAGATGCTGTGGAGGAAAAAGACAGAACTCCTCACAGTCTCTTGGCATGTCTTGCAGAGAGGACAGTAACTGGCAACCCCCACAACAAATCCAGTCCTTCCAAGAGGGTGCCATGCCAACCCACACTTTTGGGCCTCTCCACATATCCCCCACATCTCTTCAGAAAATGTTTCTAACTCAAAACTACCCTATGAAGGGATATTCCCATCTCCATATACTGATGAAGGTTGAGCTGACTTTGCTGTGAGGGAGATATTATCTTCCTCCCTTTGCTGTGAGGGAGATCATATTCTCCCTTTGCTGTGAGGGATAATAATTTCTGATGAAATGATTTCTTGCCGAAGAAGTACGAAGCTGCTTTATACTGTGGCAAATCCTTGGCCTCTTGAGTCCAGTGCTTTCTAACTCTAACTGGCAATGGTTTTTCAGTGCTTCAGATGGAGGTCTATCCTAGCTCTGTTCCCTGAGATGATTTTAACTGGAAATGCCAGAGAGTGAATCTGGGACCCTGCATGTGCAAAGCTCTGTCATTAAGCTATGGCCCCACTCCATTTGTGTTTGAGTGCTGGTGAGGGAAAGCACACAGCCTGTGAAGGAGAAGAAGGAAGGAACCCTTTTTTAATGAAGAGATATTTCCGGAGAAGACACAACTGGGAGATGTCTCAACATGATGCCCAAAGATACTCATTACTTTAGCTAAGTGGTTTTCAAACTTTTTACCATCAGGGAATCTTTTCTGGGTTTTTGTCTCCTGCAGACTCCCTGCATATCTGCCACACAACATCTCTGTGTTGCAGAGGATTCTGGGGAATGTTCCTGCACTCCTTCAACCCACACAGGGTGCTGGCCAGGGCTGTTGCCCTCACCATTGGTCCACACAAACTGAGCGTACAGCTTAGAACACACCCAACAGTCCTGTAGCTCCATATTTCAGGGGGAAGTTTGGTAGTGGTAGACAAGCTTCAGGCAGTGATGTCATTGCAAATTCAGAAGTGGAGGCACTCTCCATGACAGCCCCCATGGCCATGCACACCCCAACAGTCAGAGAAGCCAAGTAAGAAGTACCTGTGCTCCGTCCCTGTGCGTCCCCCCCTTCACTATACCCCCGGCTTAAGGGAAGCTTGTCTGTCACTTCTGACCAACTCGCTGAGAAGCCCCTGTCAAGTTTCTGAGGAATGCCTGTTCCCTAAACTACCACTCTAGCATGACTTCCATTCCCACAGCAAAACTTGATAACATGTTGGGCAAGAAGTGTGGATTGGCTAGCAACTTGGTAGCAGTGTGAGTATTGGTAAACCGTCCTCCTCGCAGGAAAAACTACAGCCTCTGAAGTTGCCCCTATCTACCTACTTGGAGGGCTGAGGAGGAGGAGGAGGAGGAGGAGGAGTGGGTTAGAGCAAGGCTGACTCCCTGTTTCCAGTTGTCTCTTTTCTTTTCTTGTTTGGCAACCAGCAAAAGGGAAAGGGTGTAGATAGTACTTACAGAGTCTTCAATTGCTGGGAGGTCTGGAGCAGGTCCTCTAATATCTTTGGGGTCATTTCTGTAGAACTAAGGTTTCTGAAATAAGGACAGAGAGTTTTTGCAATGCCAATGCCAGATATCATGAGATCCAACAGAGAAAGCCAGTGTGGTGTAGCAGAAGTAATGTCTAGGGAGACCCAATTTCTTGAAGCTTGTTGGGTTTGCTGCTTTCAAACCACACAATTCCACATCAGGCAGAATGGAAAAGGGAGAAAGCATCATGGCTTAGCTCTGGAGTACTGTTTATTCAACAGTACTAAAGAAAAGAGTGCTTCAAAGCACATGCAGGGTGTATTTCCTTCACCACTGAGTAACCAGCTTCAGCCTGCCCTGAAATCATGCCTCCGACCAGCAAGCTGGACCTCCAGTACCAAATGCATGAGGGCTGATCTAATTTATTTGGTGATGATACAAAAGCAGCCTGCACATGATCAAAGGAGCTTAATTCATTATCATTAATTCTTATATTCCAGGCACAAAATCTTGGCTGAAAACAAATTTGGCAATCTGCACATACTTCAAGAAACTCTCTTTATTTATTTATTTATTTATTTATTTATTATATTATTATTATTATTATTATTATTATTATTATTATTATTATTATTACTATTTCATACATTTTAGAGTTGAAGCCCTACATTAAAAACAGGATACAGGGATGTGCCGTATACCCTGCATATACTCAGAGGCACTTTCACATAGTCAGAAATGTACCCTCAGATTTTACCATGACAAAAAAAAATATGGGAAAGGTCTGATGAGTTCTTCTGGACCACACAGTGGCCCTGAAGAGGAGTGTCTGTCCAAGATGCAGAAAAATCAGTGATCATGGTAATAACTAATTCATTTCTGGTACTTACAGAAGCTTCAGTGAGGGAAGCCTGTAAAAACTGGCATCATCAATGACTTTCAGCGGATGATGGTTGAGAACCCTGCAGTGGGGAGGAATTAGACCCATTGGTTACAAGCTTAGCAAAATGCGGGAAGGAGCTCCAGGAGGCAGGGGCGGATGAAGCCAAGCCAAGTCAAGTCATGTTTATTTACGGTCATAGACCAAAATTTACTTACATAATAATACACGTAATATAGTAATAATATATACATAATATAATCAGGATCATGGACTCATCCTAATCAGCAATTTCCCGTTAGCATAATCTGATTTACCATCTGTTTTCTAGCCTTCTTAGCTGCCTCACAGAACTTAGCAACTTTAAATGTTACTTCCTCCTTCTGATCTGAGAGCAGATAGTTGACGTAAAATGCATCTGTATGCCCTGGGAAATCAGTCAGTAAGGAGGAAATATAACAAGTTCATAAGTCCCTATAAAAAAGACAGCGGAGTAAGATATGAAAGATAGACTCCTGTTCTCCAGAGCCACAAGGACATAGTCTTTGTTCTTTTGGGATCCCTCTAAATTTACCTTCTAATTCAGCTGAAGGTAGCACATTAAATCTGGCCAATGTAAACATCCTGCGATATTTAGTGATAGTAATCTTACCCAGGTAATTCGCAGGTTTAGTATTATACATTTGTAAACCTAGGAAAACTTCTTTAGAATTAAAGATTGATCAGTCTGCATTTCCATATCATAGATCCGCTGCTTTAATATCAGTCACGCTTGACAAAAACCCATTTCTAATAGACCATCCATGCTAAAGCCATATAAACTTATTTGGCGAGATATTGACTGCTTCCAGCTAGAATTAAATTTATCAATAAAAATTAAGTGAGCAAGGCCTGTAGAAAAGAAAGACAATCTCAACCAGAAGCTGAGAATGGAAAACCACATCCGGGCTTCCATCTTAGGCATGCCAGTTTCCATCCTCAATATTACATTGGGAACACATCTAGGGATCTGTAGAATAGATCTCAGAAAGTTTGTCTGAACTATCTCTAGTGGAGTGCAGTTAGTACATGGGCCCAACTGCGACCCATAAAGCAACCGAGATCAGGCTTTAGCTGTAAATAACTTAAGGGCAGCTGGTACAAATTGAGCCCCATCTTGGTGGAAATATGATTGGATGGCCAATGCCGATTTACGTGCATTTTGGGTAACATATTGCAGATGTGCTTGGCGTTTTGTAGAGGCCTGGAAAACAACCCCTAGATATTTAAAGGTCTTAACCTGTTCTAGTTTATGTCCAGCCAAAGACCATTTCAAGGTCTTTGGGTGTTTAGCAAAGGCCATAATTTTGGTCTTGCTAGAATTGATTTCCAGAGCGTATTCATGGCAAAAATTAGCCAGAGAGCAAAGCGCTCTACGGAGGCCGACAGGAGTCCGAGATAAAATTACTGCATCATCTGCATCAAGCAAAATATTAACCTGTCTACTGGCCAATTTAGGTGGATGGAAAGATGGATTAGTAATCATATCCACAATGGGGTTAATATAATAATTGAAAAGAGCTGGGGCAAGTATACAGCCTTGCCTCACTCCTCGAAAGGTAGGAATTACTTTAGTGAGGATTCCAGCTGAGCTACATCGAACCTTCAGACGTGAGTTCTTGTGAAGTTTATATATTAAAAGTAGCAGACGTCGATCAATAGAGGAGTTAAACAGTCTCTCCCATAATTTATCTCTGGATATGGAGTCGAATGCTGATTTAAAATCCACAAAGGCAGCAAAAAGAGTGGAATGGGGTAGATTAGAATATTTCTCCGCTAGATGTTGTAAGACTAAAGCATGCTCAATAGTAGAATGATTGGCCCTAAAGCCTGCCTGCTCATCAGCCAGCACCTGCTCTTTGTCCATCCAATCCTGGAATTTATTAAGTAGGTGAAATGCATACATTTTGCCAATAACATTAAGAAGGCTGATAGGGCGATAATTAGATGGCAAATGTCTTTGGCCTCTCTTATATATAGGAATTACAATTGCCAATCCCCATTCACTAGGGGGCGAGGTCGTCTGATCAATTGCTGTAAACAGAGAGGCTAATACCGGCAGCCACCAATCCATATTATTCTTGATGGCCTCTACCGGCAAATTATCTGAGCCGGGGGCCTTACCAGTTTTAAACTGATTCACTATTGAAGCAATCTCTGTACATGTTACTGGGGTCCACTCAGCTAATAAGTTAGGGTCCAGTTCCTGTTCTATTTGTAAAAATGTTGTAGTTGCTCCCTCTCTAGCATATAGAGCACAGAAATATTCAGTCCATTCTCCAACAGGTATATAAAAAGATGGCGGGGAAGGTCTGAATTTAGAAGAGAATGATACCAAAGACCAAAACAAAGACACGTTTTTAGCCTGTGCGGCACAGATAAGACGCTGCCAATCTAGCCTTTTGGCCTCCCTTTTTTTTTTTTGCAAGTAAAATTTTATAAAATCTTTTTTTAACAATCAGATCTTGAGAAGTGACCTGATTAGAGTTAGATCGATAAAGATTGTAAGAGTTAATAAGATCCGTTTTTGCTGCACGGCATTCGTAATCAAACCACGGCTGGGAAAATCCAGCACGGGGCTTAGTGTTTTTAGAATTGTTAGCAGTTAAAATTGGGTAAAAAGAGCATACTAGATTATTATAATTTTCCATTAAAATAGGACTATCTGTAGCATCTGTCATCTTAGCACGGTATTGCATGCAAGCCTCAGTCTTTAAGTGGTTAGTAACACGTTCATTTAACTGAGAGGTCCATTTAAGTCATCTGGGCTGGGGGCGGATGAAGCTATTTGCCGCCCATAGGGGACCATAGATTTTCCGTCCCAAGAAGGGTTCCCCTTTACAAGTAAAGGGCTTGGGGGGTAGGATTAAATCTACTTTTAAAATGTTTTCAGCCCATTTCAGGCCTTGTGTGCATGTGTGCAGAGAGGCCCCCAAACCCGACCTGTCATTTGAGAGGTAGGTGGGCCTGTGGGAGGAGCTCTCACCGCCATCTCCACCACCATCCTGCCACATGCATGTACGAAGACGGCCTGATGACCTGTCGTGATTTGGGAGGCAGGCGGGCCCACTAGGAGCTCTCGCTGCCTTCGGACAGCGGCGGTATAACAAGTTTTCAAAGTAGATTCAACTTTCCCCTGCCCCCCAAATGCAAGTGGCAGAGTAATGTCACTTGAGGAGTAATGCTACTCCTCAAAATTTGCCCTGTAGGCAAGTGCCTTCTTTGCCTATGTGTTAATCCACCACTGCCAGCAGGTTACAAATGGCAGGCTAGTCCAAGATACAGTATGTTGTCGTGCCCCAATTAGATGCACTGTGCAGATCAACCGTCTCTCCTCGGTATCTTCAGAGACACTGGGAGGCAAATCCCATGTGTGTGTTTGTGTGTGTATAGCCCAATCCAGATTGGGACTGTAGTGGGGCTAAAGGGTTAGAAGCCCCCCCCCCACCCCCAACGTAATGATCCATTTCTAGACCAGCCCCACTCCCACTCCCAGGTGCTCATTAGATAATAAAAAGCAAACACCCCAGGACCAAACAAACATGTCAACTGTGCTGTTGAGTCGGTGTTGACTCCTGGCGGCCACAGAGCCCTGTGCTCGTCTTTGGTAGAAGACAGGAGGGCTTGCTAGTCAAGTCATTTTCCTGCCGCGTCATGTGGTTTAGCCCAAGGTGTGTGTGGGTAGGTGGACCAGCAATGTGTTTGTGAGCTAGTGACTTTTGAGGACTGAAAGCCCGCCAGGCACACCACACAGGCCCACAGACAGGCAAGAGCCTTTTATGAGCTACATCCTCCCTAGATTTGATCAGTGTTGGCCAGATCACTCGAGCTGGAGGCTTGCTGGTGGCTCGGGGACAGGCTGCTGCCCTTGCACATGTTCCAGCCATGCCCCCTGTATCAGCGTCAGATGCACACCGACACAGGGAACATGCTAGCTCTGGGAGGGGGGGCATGTGGCTAGGGGGGACATGCGGTGCCTTCTCTGCTCCCAGCCAGCACTTTGTTCGCCAAATGGATGCTTTCTTCCGCTCTCCCTCGCTCGGAACGAGAGCTTCATTCACTGGCTAGGTGTAAGAGGGGGTGGGGGACACCGTGGTGGCCCCAGACACAGTGGCACAGGGACATTGGTCTCTCCTTGTCCAATGGTGGCTACATCCCTGGGCCAGATGCTTAGTCAATTTCCTTCTGAGCTGATGCCTACATACCCACATCGCAGGTTTTGACGCATCATTTTCGAGCCTAGGTTTCCAGCCCTGGCATCAGCGGTTAATAACTTCTCAAAAGAGAGAAGCACTGGAGGAAGCCTCCTTCAAAGCTGTAGCTTCTGACTGAAAAACCCTTTTCTTTAACCTCCCATATATCCAGGCAGACTGTGGTTACTGAGTGGCAAGAGAGCTGCTCTCCGCACAAGTTCAGAGGCCCTCTTTTCATTATACACCGCCTAGAGATTTACATATCTCTACCTATCTATCTCATCGCTGTACACCGGGAGAGATACATATCAGGCAGTATAAAAATATGATAGATAGATAGATAGATAGATAGATAGATAGATAGAGCCATATGCTACATCTTCTAGGGTTGAACTCTGCCATTCAAGAGAGTTGGGGGGAGGGGGTGAACCCTACCTGGGGTCCAACAAAGTACCTTATTTAACAGATTGGCTATTTTCACATTTGCATTCACTTACATCTTGAGCAAAAACTGCATTCCATGCCGGGCCTCGAATGCCCCAGGAGTGAGCTTCTCAATAAGATTGCCGCTGAGGTCTCTGGAAACAAGCATTGTGCACAGGATTTTGCAGTGTACAAAATAAGCATTACATTTTAATATTTTTTAAAAGGTAGATGGGATAGGAAAAACTATCTTTCCTTTGATATTCCTGTCTGATGGTAGAGGTCAAATTGCTACATGAAGCCCCTGCAGCAAAGTATGAGGGTGGTGTCCTTTCCAGTGGGGCAGCTGGCCTTCTCAACTCTTCTGTCCAAAGACCCTTTCCTAACTCCCTCAGCTAGTCGTGCTCATTCATCTCCTGTCTGAAGCTCCAGTGCCTATTTCTAAGATGAAGAAGAGGGCCATTGTTTAAGCTGGCCTGGAAGCCAGGCTCTCGGACTCTGGCAATCTTGGGCTCACGGGAAGCCCTGCCTTCTACAGATGCTCAGCAACACTTTGGTATGACTTCCCATTCCCCAGGGCTCAGCTCTGGCACTAAGAGTAGTTCGTTAGTTAAATGTATAACATCTTCCACAAAAAGATGTTTTCAAGGCAGCAGTTACAATGAATAAAACAATTTAAACACAGCAGGGAAAAAAAAAAAAAAAACCACAAGATTAAAGCAGTGAAGTGGGAGAGCCAGTGTAGTGCAGTGGTTAAAGCCCTGGACTCGGACTGGAGGGACCTGGGTTCAAATCCCTGTTCAGCCATGAAACTCACTGGGTGATTCTGGGCCAGTCACTTTTCCCTCAGTCTAACCTACCTCACAGGGTTGTTGGGAGGATAAACATTACCATGTATACTGCTCTGGGCTTCTTAGGGAAAGAGCGAGATATAAATATACAAATAAAATAAAATTTCAGAACTAGGCAGGCTAAAAACAAGTCAGCTGTTATTTCAAAAGGCCTTGGAAAACATAAAGGTCTTTGCCTGGTGGCTAAAGGACAAGGAACATAGGAAGCTGCCATATACTGAGTCAGACCAGTGGTCTATCTAGCTTAGTATTGTCTACACAGACTTGCAGCGGCTTCTCCAAGGTTGCAGGCAGGAATCTCTCGCAACCCTCTCTTGGAGATGCCGGGGTGGGAACTTGCGACCTTCTGCTCTTCCCAGAGCGGCTCCATCCCCTGCGTGGAATATCTTACAGTGCACACACTTCTAGTCTCCCATTCATACCCAACCCTGCTTAGCTAAAGGGGACAAGTCATGCTTGCTACCACAAGACCAGGTACCAAGTGAGCCTTCTCGCAGAGAGATTTCTGTAAACAAGGCATCACATATGAGAATAGATTCCAGGACTGAGATCTGACTCAGCCTTGCTTTTAGAACTCTGAGCGCAGTCCAGGAAAATGTAAAATCGTGATAAAGAAGCACATGCACAGTACACAGCATCACTCAGCAGTGAGTAACCCAACCCCATACAGACCCGGAATTATGGGCCAAAGCGTCCACACTTAGAAACTGTGGCCCCTAGCAGCAGGCCTGACCCCCAGAACCCTCGTCGTTTTAGAAATGGTTGTGCGGGGGAAACTGCTTCTAGGGCAGAAGCTTGGGAGATGGAGGCCCAGAGCCTCAGGGTGGAAACCTAATCCATCCGTGCTCCCCCATCCCATCCCCATTTTTTGTCTTTATGCTTAATGACTTACATAAGCTGCACAAACGGGACAGCTTCACGTGAATTCATCTCAGTGGTCTGGATTTTATTACTTGACAAGTCCCTGTTTAAAAGAGCACATAGCAATGATTAAACTAGGGAGGCTACAAAGGTGTGTCCAACTCCACCTTTCTCACTCATCTCATCTGTTTTGTCTTTTCTCATCCACTGCCACTGGCCTGGACTGGTCAGCTTTAATAGAGGTCAAGAATCTACCAGTAGTGGCTCGTGAAGCGCCGCTTGGGGGGGTGGGGGGGGCGGGAGCCATCTTTAAGGGGAAAGAAAGTCGCTGCTTATCTCCACAGCGTGCCTCCCAGCAGCCCCTGCAGCGGGGAATCGTCACCACCACTCACCTGGCTAATGGCGGGGCTCGGCTCCCTTTATGCCAGGTGAGTGGCGGCGGTGATTCCCCGCCGCAGGGGCTGCTGGGAGGCATGCTGCCGAGGAAAGCAGCAACTTCCTTTTCCCTTAAAGATGCCTCCCGCCGCCCCCCGCGGCCCGCTCACGAGCCGCTACTGTGTTGGAAATTCTCTGTGGTGAGAGAATCCCTTTCTCATTAGAGCAGAGTGCACAGAGGCACAACACAGCAGAAATTTAGTTAGGCATGCGTGTATGCTGAGAGTAAAGTAACTTGGAGCCAATTCATAGTTTCAAATCAATATAACAGGCATTTATTAAGGAACTCCATTCTAGATAGGAAAGTGAGGAGTTAAGCTCTCTAATCTATCTATCTAGCTGGATGCAGATGGATTCTGCATCTTCTCTGCACACATGGTACAGGGAGAGAGGCTTGCCATGTTGCAAGGTAGAAGGGCAGGTAGGGAAGAGAGAGAGAGAAAGGAAGTTAGTCCCTAAGAGTAGCAATCTACATTTCAAAGGGATAGTGTCAGAGCAGTGGAGAAGGGATGACCGATGTCTTGACGCTCTAGCCCTCTGACTTACTAGTCTGTCCTCCACTGTCTGAGACAAAGAGACAGCGCAAAGTCCTTTAACTTCCAACAATCTACACAACCCCAAACTGAACAGATCTTCCATGCTCCTGCTCAGAACTGCATGTATGGGTGTCCAGTTTGGCTTTGAGGCTCAGCAAACAAGGCATTGCTAGAAACTTGGGAGCCTGGCGTGAGAATGTAATTCTCCCCGAGTTTGTTTCAATTCTGCTCTGTAGCCGCCATCCAAATAAAACGATTTGCACACCTCAGTAGTGTTGAAATCCTCACTGCCAACTGACCAGAAAGAAAAAAAACTGCTTGGCCCCCTCTCATACTCGTAATAGCAGCTTGGTCTGCAGAAATTAGCAGGTGAAGCATTTAATGGCATGGAGACAAATATCATTACCTGCAAGGTCAGCAGAGCAAGCACTGTTAAAGGCATAAGAGCAAGGGCCACTAAGAAAGCTGGCCACTCTCTCAGATATCATGTGCAGTACAGTTAGACCCACTGATTTCAAATAGAGCGAGGCATGCCTGACTGTCAGGAGGGCTGATGTTAGCAATTACAAAGGAACTAAAGGGAAGTGGCTGCAATTCGGGTTGCGATGAGAAAAAGAGATAATAATCTCTCTCGGCCTCCCACAATTAGCCAGCTCCCCAACATATATAGGACATCCCCAACAGCTCACAATTCTTCAGTTGGTTCTTGGCAACTGTAATCATCTATGTTTGGGTTGAGATCTTAACCATACCTTATTTGGAATTTCCACTGAAATCAATAGAACAAAATTCTAAATAAACTTTAAAAAGAAAGAAAGACTGGAACGTTAATAATTTTTTGTTTTGTTTTTGTTTGTTTGAAGTTCTAGAGCCATACAATTTCATTCTAGAAATCCACACTAAGCGACAGTTTGGTTTACACCCACAAAGAAGTTTAGTGTTAATCATTCATAATTGGTATGGTATGTATAATCTCATTTACCCTCATGATGACCATGTCAGGGTGGGTCACTGGCAATCCCATTTGCTGAGTCCATTTTAACTAGCAGGAAAAGCAAAGGCAAGAGTAACTTGCCCAAGGTCAAACAGTTCGTTTGTGCCAGAGCTGCATTTTCTAGATGGAAATCCAGAGTTCTACAATGCAGGATTGCCCTGTCTAAGCTGGAAGGGGCCAACTTCTGTCTTCTCAAGGCCCAATCTATTCCCCAGGTGGTGGTCAGTATGGCCGGGAAAAATCTGAAAGTTGGAGTATATTTTCCTGCACAACCTGATCCCATCATGAGTGGGCAGGCTCCAAAATAAAGCTGGTGTCATCTAGCAGAAAAGGCTCCCTAGATATGAAACCGATGCATTCAGACACAATGTTGCAACATAACGCTTGGCAATGTAACATTCATGCACACAAGAACTGCACAAAGGTAGTTGCACAAAGTGGAAAGAATGGTTGTCAATTGCACAACCCTGTTTGCACAATTCTTGCATTTAGTGAAGCAGTGCTCTTGTGAAACTGCTCAAACATTACACGGCAAAGCACATATCACCTTGTGCAGTATGTCAGCTACTAATGTGTTCTAGACATGCTACATCCAAGATCAGAGACAGATGTAATTGCATAGAAGAGTTCTGTTTCTTATGAGTTGAAAAGATTGTTATTTTCGTTATGCAGGAAACTGTCAGCAAACCTTTTATCATGATGAAAATATTGTAAGGCCACGTAAAAATTGCCCTGGGAACTGGCAACAGTTCCAGTTGGCCATCTTTGGTCTCCATAAGTAGAGTCAACATATTAGCCACTTTACTGAAAGACTCGACCGAGTGCCAGAATAGGTTAGATAAGAACCTTATCAGGACATCTGAAATAGCTGTGTCCTGATCTGGATCAAGACCACAGTGAGGGAGGGGGCTTAGCCCATGCCCCCTATGCTGACAAAAATCTGCCCTGCCGCCATTTACTCTGGGAAGGAAATCACATATGGGTGCGCAGTTTTGACCCAGAGAGTCAGCAATCACAGTACTCCCAGAAATGAGTACTTACCCATGCGTACGTGAAAGTGAGCCCTCCTGAAGTTTGCTCAAACTGTTGCCATTGAAAGACCTGGAGAGGTGAAGGAAAGTTTGAGAACATCACACAGACAGGATCACAGCCTCTCTTTCTGTCTTAAGGGATTGGGCATAAGCATGATACTTTCACCTGCACTCAAATTCCAGTCCAGCTGCAGTCATGAGCAACAAGTCTGGACAGAGATGTGCATCCCCTTTCACAGACGACAAAAGGGATCTAGCCAGTTCAATATCCAGCCTGAAGGAGTGCCACAGTGTGAATGCACACCTCCTTCCATGTCAATGACGCGTGCAGAAGGCTGCTTACAGGTATCAATCTCCTTTGCTGAATTGTGATGACAAATCTTTACGACCCATCCATATATTTGGGGTCTTGGAAATTGCATGCTTACATAATAACACCCCACACAAAATCTGAGATTTAAGCTTCTCCATCTCATCTTGAAGTCCCTACCCCCTTCCCCATTCTGAATGGACAGTATATCTAATCAAAACGACAAAAGAGATTTAAGTATATTCTGCATTCATTCTTATTGTATTACCAAATGTCTCTCCCACCCCAGGCTCAAACTCTCTGTGTTGCCCATGCTTTGAAAACTGTATCAATCTCCTTGGCAAATGTAGATCTAGTCATCTCCTCAGCATTCTGGCAAGAAAATTAGTTCTGAGCTATCTACCAACTTAGGTTTAGCAAAATTTATCATGGTTAACGTACAAAATTGTTGAGAACATAAAAGGAGCTCTCCCAACAGTCCAGCTTTGTTTTCCAATGGAATTCCCTGTTGAATCCCTGTGGGGGAAACGGACGGGGACAAGGGAATGAAGTTGAAATAGATATTCCTAAGTGGGATGCCTTCAAGTGGTGATTCCCAAGTGTCAGACCAAGTTTGTCTTTGTGCTTCTGTGCGTCTTATGTGTTTCCACCAGCCTCTAACAGCCCCTGGATTCCTCTTGAGGAAGGTCATCTGTGCCAAGAGTTTCCACCCTTAGGTCTCTAGATGTTGTTTGACTACAACTCCATTGTGTTGGCCATAATGGCCTTCACCATGGTGGCCTGGGGACGATGGGAGACAACATCTGGGGTCCCAAGGGTGGGAACCCCTCGATTTAGGCATTGGGTCAGTTTTCCCCTTGTAAACAGAGCACTGGGCTCCCTGTTTCCCCCAGCCCTTTGGCTCCCCTTCCCCATCTATGGCTGTTTTTGTGGTTCATACCATTTATCCTGCGATTCCCATTTCTTTCCTTTTTGAAATTGTTATTATTTAGGTGTAAACTGCTCTGCTTCCTTTGGCAGAAAAGAGGGGTATTCATTTTTTTTAAAAAGGCATCAGCCAAGCTACCTCGAAATAAGAAATATCTTATCCCACCTACATCACTCCTAATGAAAGGCTCTTCCTAAAAGGGTTCTATCCTCAGAGTTCTGGAAATGGGGTTTAAGTACTCACAAAAAGGACATCGCTTTGGGAACGGGCACACGGTGGAGTCCAGAAGGACTGGTGACTCTCCAAAGTTTGAGGACTTCCATTGTGATACGGCATGGGTTTGAACAATTCCCTATGGCTGCTGCACCCAACTTATGGCTGTGGTGCCCAACTCGCATAAATAACTGCAAAAAGATCATTAAAACAAAATGAACAGTTGGGACACTGGCAGCAGGGCCCATACTATAGAGCATATCCATTTCTGCCATTTGTGGCACTTGTGACACTTGTACAAGTTGTGCCATTTCGTGCCTTTTTTGATAGCTGACGCCGGTTGGACATAAACCGGTGTCTGCACAGTCTGAGTGTTCCTCAGTGGCGACATCATTTTATCAGAACTCCGAGCATCACAGAACTGCCATGGCAACAATGGAGGCCCAAATGCACAGAGAATCAGCTGATGGGCTTGAGCTATTTGGAGCTGTTTGCTCTGCGGAGAACTGAATGTGAAACTAACACTTGTTGACTGACATACAGGGATCTGGATTGCATAAAGTGATTAGTGTGGTTGCCTTACAATTGGAGATTAGATTGGATTGCCTGGATGTTTGACCTCTCCCAGCTCTATCATATTCATTTTTATTTATCATCATCATCATCATCATTATTAATTTGATTTCTATACTAACTCAATCTCTACAGGCATGTTAACCACTGAAACAATATTACTGGAACTTGGTTAAGATTAGAAACCTTAACACACAACAAAACCAAAAACATGAAATGTCCACTCAGCATCATTTAGTTTAGCTTATAACCAGGCCAATATCGAAAGAAAACTCACATTTAAATGGAAGAAACACAACTGATTTTCTTTTTAGTAAGACATTTATTAGAAAAACAGAATAATTGGGGAGTGGGAGGGAAAACCCAAGCTTCATTTACATAAATACGTTAAGCCATCTGCTAGGGAAGTATCATTTCATAAAATTTTCACCCCAATCCACTTAACACAATAGAACCAGCTTCCAGATAATATAAAGTGCTTAGGAAGGGGCAGGTGCCCTTTCAAAGCACAGAGAGGAAAACTGAGCACAGGTGTAAAATATGCCCCCCCCACCCCAATACATGGACTCCTCAGACAAGACCTCTTCTTCTCCTTCAGGGTTTGGCTGTGAGAGTGACAAGTCAGTCACCTGGGGAGAAAAGAAAGGGCTTATAACTCTGTGGAGTCTGAACTACATCTGGGTTACTCAGATTTCACAGACTGAGAACAAAATGTCATCAATTCAAATCTCAGAAGCACAATCCTGTGTAGGGGGCTCTTTGCCTCTGTGGCTTCCCTGCCTCAAAGTGGGTCAAGTGAGACCCCTGGTCTCTTAAAAAGGCTCCTGGGCCAGGCTTGTTCTGAGGAGGAAGGAAATTGGGGGCTTCATTCTCATAATCCTGGTGAACTGAGATTGCTGAGCCCTGTGAAGCTGGTTTTGAGAATGTTGATTTCCTAGGCAATTCTGGTCAAACCACTGTGGTTAACTCACATTTAACCAGGATCTGACAGCAGGAGACCAGGGAGTCCTCTCTCTGTGGCTCCAAGCATCTAACATTCAGCCCTACTAGCTCCGGCTATCTTCAGTCTACCTGCCCCTGAGGAACCTGTCCGTCCTTGGTCTAAGCACCTGACATAAACATACAGGTAGCTCATTTAATTGAAAGGTCCATGCATTCAAAGGAGAGAGAATGCTCATTCCCTATTCACTCCTTCCAACTCATCAAGCGAAGATGTTCAAGAGCTGAGCTTGCTAGATCATAGCAACATGAGGCTCATCTGCGAATACATGAGATTAGGCTTCAATTTACCTGGATGAGACCTTTCAGTTCCTCTTCTGTTAAACAGTCAATGGGGTCTTCCTGGGGAGAGCTATACTCCACTGCCACTTTCTCATTCTCTGAAACAGACAAGTTAAGAAGGCCAAGTTTTAACAAATGAATATTTAAAAGCAAAATCCTTTTGCTTATTATTTTGTAACATTCCTCACCTTTATTCAAGATTTGGAATTCAATGATGATTTTTATCTTTGTCTTTCTAAAGAGTCCATAACAGCTATTTGGTGTCCTACATGCAGCAAAAAGAAGACACATGCCCTGATCTCAGGCTTACAATCCAGAGTCCAACTAGATAGGACACAAGAGATCTGGCAGCAGGAACTCCTATATCACATCTGGCTTGGCCCTCAGGAGGACTAGGCACACAAGGGAAGGGGAGTGGAGGAGGGGAAAGGCAGATGTGCAACATCAATTACAAAATGCCGGTGTAGACATGAGTTTGTATTAGGAAGAAGGGCAATCAGGAGGTAAGGAGATTGAATAATAGGGTAGAACACAAGATGATGGGCAGTGTCATAGGAACATAGGGAGCTGCCTCTACCAGACCAGTATCCATCTAGCTCAGTATTTTCTACACTGACTTGCAGCAGCTTTCCAAGGTTCCAGGCAGGAGTCTTTCCCACCCCTACCTGGAGATGCCAGGGATAAACTTGGGAACTTGTACATTTAAATTCTTCCTTTAAACGGGAAAACATTTCTACATTCCGGCAGATGCTCTGTAGAGATGTAGACAGATGATCTACCACAGGACTACAGCCCCAACCCCAAAGGGGAGTATGATACCCTTACTAGACAGTGCTCATAGGAACATAGGAAGCTGCCATATACTGAGTCAGACCATTGGTCTATCTAGCTCAGTATTGTCTTCACAGAGTGGCAGCGGCTTCTCCAAGGTTGCAGTCAGGAATCTCTCTCAGCCCTATCTTGGAGAAGCCAGGGAGGGAACTTGGTGTTGGGAATGCTCTCTGGTAAGAGAAACCCTTTTTCATTATAGCAGAATGCACAGAGGCACAACACAGTGGAATTCGGTTAGACATGCGTGTAAGCTGAGAGTAAAATAACTTGGAGCCAGTTCATAGTTTCAAATCAATATAAGGAGTATTTATTAGTGAACTCCATTCTAGAAAGTAAATTGGAGAGATAGTATCTCTTATCTATCTATCTATCTGGATGTAGATGGATTGATTTCTGCACACATGGTGCAGGGAGAGAAGGGTTTGCCTTGCATGTTGCAAGGGAGAAGAAAGGGAAGAAAAAAGGGGAAGAGGAAGTGGCAGGAAGGAAGGAAGTCCCTGAGAGTAGCAATCTACATATCAAAGGGATAGTGTCAGAGTAGTAGAGAAGGGATGACCAATGTCTTGACCCTCTAGCCCTCTGACTCACTAGTCTGTCCTCCTATGTCACTGAGACAAGAGACAGTGCACAGTCCTTCACTTCCAACACTTGGAACCTTCTGCTCTTCCCAGAGTGGCTCCATCCCCTGAGGGGAATATCTTATGGTGCTCACACTTCTAGTCTCCTATTCATATGCAACCAGGGTGGACCCTGCTTAGCTACGGGGACAAATCACGCTTGCTACCACAAGGAGGGCATGGAGGGAGAACAAGCAACTGAAGGCATCTGAAAGTCAAGTCAATGGAAGAAGTTTAAATAGGATATAAGAAGAAAGAGGGAGCTAATGCAGAAATCAAAAGAGAGCAGCAACATGATCATAGTAAGGACTAGATAAGATTTGCTGATCTGAAGACTTTAAGGCAGAGGAAAGAGGTTTGAGATAAGGAAGCAAGGATCAGCAAAAGAGATGCAAAAGGCCAGCACAAGAGGGAATGAGGGAGGAAAGAACAATTTCAGTTGCTTCAAGAGAAGGAAAAAGGGAAATGTTATAGATATTATGGAGATGACAAACGAGATAAGACTACCAATTGAGTGGATATGTGGGGAGAAAAAGAAGAAGCAAAGGATAACACCAAGTCCACAAGTTTGTGGAGTCTTAGAAACATAATTGCAAAACAGTAGGCTTTTCCAAGTTTGTGGGGAAAGAAAAAGTAGAATTGCCTAAGAGAAAAGAATGAGCCCTGGGGGCGGTGGGGTGGGGGAGCTGTGCTTGTATTTGAATTCAGCATTGAAATAAAAAGTCATCCAGGAAGGAGAACAAAAGAAATCTATTTAGCCTATTAAAGCAGCAGAAGTCCTAGTTAAGGAAGGAGATCAAGCAAAAGGAGGATCAGACTGGAGATCATTAGCAGATGAAGTACTTTCGTTTGTTGGTCCTAGATTTCCTGGCAATCAATTTCATGGGATGACTCCTGGTTCTAGTGTTATGTGAGAGGGAGGGGAATTCCTCTCTATCCACTTTCTAAACACCATGCATGATTTTATAGACCTCTATCATGTCTCCCCACAGTCATCTTTTTTCTAAACTAAATAGCCCCAGGTGTTGTAGCCTTGCCTCATAAGGAAGGTGCTCTAGGCCCCTGATCATCTTGGTTGCCCTCTTCTGCACCTTTTCCAGTTCTACGATGTCCTTGTTTAGATGTGGTGGCCAGAATTGTACGCAGTACTCCAGGTGTGGCCGCACCATCGTTTTGTATAAGGGCATTATAATCTTAGCAGTTTTATTTTCAGTCCCCTTCCTAATGATCCCTAGCGTGGAACTGGCCTTTTTCACAGCTGAAAAAGCACATTGAGTCAACACTTTCAACCAGCTGTCCACCATGACCCCAAGACCCCTCTCCTGGTCAGTCACCGACAGCTCAGATCCCATCAACATATACTTGAAGTTAGGGGGTTTCGTCCCAATGTGCATCATCACTTCACACTTGCCAATACTGAAGCGCATTTGCCACTTTGTCGCCCACTCACTCAGTTTGGGGAGATCCTTTTGGAGCTCCCCACAATCTGTTTTGGATTTTGATACCCAAAAAGAGTTTGGTATAATCAGCAAATTTGGCCACCTCGCTGCTTAGCCCTGCTTCTAGATCATTTATGAATAAGGTTTAAAGCCCCGGCCCCAGTACAGATCCTTGGGGGACCCCACTCCTTACTTCCCTGCAGTGTGAAAACTCTCCATTTATACCTACCCTGTTCTCTGTCTTTCAGCCAGTTAGCAATCCACACATGTACTTGTCCCCTAACCCATGACTGCAAAGTTTTTTCAAGAGTCTTTGACAGGGAGCTTTGTCAAAAGCTTTTTGGAAGTCCAGGTATATTATGTCAACTGGATCACCTTGATCCACACACTTGTTGACACTCTCAAAGAACTCCAAAAGGTTTGTGAGACAAGATTTACCTTTGCAGAAGCCATGCTGGTTCTCTCCCAGCAGGGCCTGTTCTTCTATGTGCTTTACAATTTGATCCTTGAGGATGTTTCCATTGATTTGCCTGGAATTGATGTTAAGCTAACCAGCCTGTAATTTCCTGGAGCACCCCTTGATCCCTTTTTGAAAATCGGTGTTTATATTTGCTACTTTCCAGTCCTCCAGTACAGAGCCCGAATGCAGGGTTAAGTTATATATGTTAGCAAGGAGGTCGGCAATTTCACATTTGAGTTCTTTGAGGACTCTTGGATGAATGCCATCCGGCCCTGGTGATTTGTTAGTTTTTCATTTTTCCAGACAGTTTACAACATCATCTCTTGTCACTTCTATCTAACTCAGTTCTTTAGCCTCCATCCCCGAAAAGCCTGGTTCAAGAACAGGTATATGCTCAGTATCCTCTGCATGAAGACGGATGCAAAGAACTCATTTAGCGTCTCTGCAACCTCCATATCCTCCTTAATAATCCCTTTCACTCCCTCATTGTCTAATGGTCCAACCACCTCTCTGGCAGGTTTCCTGCTTCTGATGTATTTAAAGAAGTTTTTGCTGTTCCTCTTGATACTTTTAGCTAAATGTTCCTTAAACTCTCTTTTTGCCTCCCTTATTGTCACCTTGCAGTTCTTTTGCCAGAGTTTGTGTTCCTTTCTGTCCTCTTCGTTTGGACAGGCCGTCCAATTTCGGAAGGAAGCCTTGTTCCCTTTTATGGCTTCCATGGCGGTAGCTGGGTGGAGCCAGCGCCAGAGCCAGTGTGGTGTAGTGGTTAGAGCGCTGGACTAGGACTGAGACCCGGGTTCATATCCCCATTCAGCCATGAAACTAGCTGGGTGACTCTGGGCCAGTCACTTCTCTCTCAGCCTAACCTACTTCACAGGGTTGTTGTGAAAGAGAAACTCATGTACGTAGTACACCGCTCTGGGCTCCTTGGAGGAAGAGCGGGATATAAATGTAATTAATAATAATAATAATAATAATAATAATAATAATAATAATAATAATACCTGTTAGCCATGCTGGCATCCTCCTGGACTTAGTGGCACCTTTCCTCCTTTTGGGTATACAGTCTAACTGGGCTTCTAGTATTTGTGGTTTTGAGCAAACTCCATGGATTCTGGAGGGAAGTGACTCTCCTGATTTTCCCTTTCAGTTTTCTTTTCACCATACTCATCATTTCCCTGTCCTTTCTATAGAGTTTATATCCAGGGATAATAATGTCCCACTGATTCTCACGGTTCTGTTATGCCCATTATATATATTTCTGCATTAGCAACCAAGCACTTCAGCTCACCCATCTTGGCTCGGAGGCTTCTGGCATTGGCATATAAGCACCTATACTCTGAAACTCTCACCTGGTGTATGCTATCTTTCTTTTGACTCTTTGATCAGCTGGCACAGGCTTCTGTCTGCTCTTTATGTGGTTCTGCTCTGTCCCTTTCGATTTTATCTGAATCCTTTGTCCCCACGCACTTTAAAGGATGGCATTTGCTGAACCGCATACTGCCCAGCTCCTGTCGGCTATCCCCCAGGCGTCATTTTAAAGGCTGCTCTGCAACCTTTTTAATTTTAAGCGCCAGCAGTCTAGTTCCATCTTGGTTCAATTGCAGCCCGTCCTTTTTGTACAGGACTTGCTTGCCCCAAAATGGATCCCAGTGCCTAACTAATCTAAACCCCTCCACCCGGCACCAATGTCTCATCCACACATTGAAACCCCTCAGTTCTGCCTGTCTCACTGTACCTCCGTGTGGAACAGGTAGTGTTTCTGAGAATGCTACCTTGGGGGTCCTGGACTTCAATACACTACCTACTAGCCTAAATTTGGCTTCCAGGTCTGCCCGACTACATTTCCCCACATCGTTGGTGCCGGCATGCACCACGAAAGCTGTCTCCTCCCCAGCACTGCCCAACAGCTTATCTAGGCGCTGCGTGATGTCCGCAACCTTCGCACCGGGCAGGCAAGTCACCGTGCAGTCAACACACAGTCACAACCCCATCTCCCTATACCTCTAAAGATTGAATCACCCACTACAAGGAGGCCCCCGCCCCCGGAGGAGTATCCCCTGTGCGAGAGGATATGAGCTCATCTTCCAATGAAGGGTTCCCTCCTAAAGGAGCATTTCCCTCTTCCTCAGACCAATGTCTTCCTTGCCAGAGACCTTCATTCTCCCTGACAGCAGAGGAGCTATCAGCCCTGGAGTGGGATGCCTCTACCACATCCCTGAAAGTCTCGTCCGCATGCCTCTCCGTCTCTCTGACCTTCTCCAGATTCACCACCTTGGTCTCAAGGGAACAAATTTGTTCCCTGAGAGCCAGGAGCTCATTGCACCGAGCACACACCCATGACTTCTGCCCATGGGGCAAATAGTCATACATGTGGCACTCTGTGCAATACACTGGGAAGTGCCCCCTCCCCTGCTGACTTTCTATCTTCATACTGGTTTTGTTGTCTGTTTACAGTATTTAGAGATAGTTTATTTATTTATTTATTTATTTATTTATTTATTTATTTATTTACATTTATATCCCGCTCTTCCTCTAAGGAGCCCAGAGTGGTGTACTACATACTTGAGTTTCTTCTCACAACAACCCTGTGAAGTAGGTTAGGTTGAGAGAGAAGTGACTGGCCCAGAGTCACCCAGCTAGTATCATGGCTGTATGGGGATTTGAACTCGGGTCTCCCCGGTCCTAGTCCAGCACTCTAACCACTACACCACACTGGCTCTCAGGTCTCAGCTGTAATGGTCGGCTATGTAACTGTCCAAACAGCCTTTCTCAAGAATATGATGAAGAGATTTATACTTACATTCTCTTCTCCACTGGGCTCCTTGTGATCACAGGGGCTTGTTTCAGGCTCCCCCGCACACTTTCCGCTAACCTCCTGCAAAACTCCAGTGTCCTGTTTGCTATCCCTGTTCACTATGCTCTGTTCGCTATGCTCTTGGGCCTTCACCTCTTATGTAGGGAGTAGACTTCCAACTGAGACACAGAAGGTGGGTCAAAGGAATGTCAAAGGAAAGTGGGGCCACCCACAGTCCTAGCTGACTCCGCCCCCTCCAGGCAGGGACAAACAAAAACATTGGAGTTTGCTAGCCTTGGCAAATGCTAGCTCTGGCAAATCACACACAGAGAGATTAGGATTTATCCCTTAAACCAGCCCCTCAAAATCTCCCCTCCTCCTGTTAGTTTGAACGGGGGAAGGCTAGTTGTTCTGTTTAGAAAAGCTTGCTCACCGCCTCAGGCTGTGTCTGCTCTTCACAGAGTAGGCTTCCAACTCTTTATTGCCACTGCTTCTCTTGCTCGAGTAGCTGGATCAGTTTCCTTCTTGTTCTCTTCTTCTTATGCACAAGTCTCCCCTGCTGATGGGGGTGGAGGGAAAGAAGCAGCCACTGTATCTAGCCAAGCAGAAGCAATGAGGAGAGGCCACCACCCTATGCTAGAAGCACCATTTTCTCTGTCTCCACTCCTGACTTGCAATTTAAAACAGTGACATGCCCAGAAGAGCCAACATAGTGTAGTGTTTAGAGTGTTGGACTAGGACCAGGAAGACCCGAGTTTGAATCCCCATTCCACCATGAAACTCACTGGGTGACTCTGGGCCAGTCATGTATCTCTCAGCCTAAACTACCTCACAAGGTTGTTGTGAGGATAAAAATAAGCATGTACACCATGCTGAGCTGCTTGGAGGAAGAGCGGGATATAAATGTAAAAATAAATTAAATAAATAAAAAAAGATAAGGCAGCTGGGCAATGGAGAAGAGGTAGAGACCACTGTCTGCATCAGGAGTGGAGCCAGGATAAATGGGAGGACACACAAAAGGAGGGTGACAGAGTGTAGAGGAGCTGGTGGGAGGCGGTGGTCGCAGGCAGATGAGACTACACCTGCAGAGGGGCAGGGTGCCTACACTTGCCACCCTATGGTATAAGTGCCACCTGAGGCTGTCACCTCACCTTGCCTCATGGGGGAGCCATCCCATCGGGATTAAGAATGCCTTAGCCCACAATTTGCTGCCCTTGGCCTTCATCACCATGCATTTCTGGATGGCAAGTCGCCTCTAGAGATGTGCGGTTCGGTTCGGATCCGAACCGGTTCGTTCCAAACCGGTTCGGATTCGGCGGTTCGATCCCGGACCGAATCGGGCCCTTTTGGGACCGATCCGGACCAAACCTGAGCTGGTTCGGATCTGAGCCGGTTCTGATTTTCCGAACCGGTTCAGGAGTGCCAGAGGCTTCTATGGACTGTTTTCAGTGTCTCTGTGAAGTTTGGTGTGTGTCCTCCATTTTGTGGCTCATTCCTGAAACTTTTGCTCCTGGCATCCATTTTGTGATGCTATTTTCAGGCATTGTATTGGCTGCGCTGTTGATCCTTTGATTGGCCAGAATGAGTCCTTTGGTCTGGTAGGCTGCTTGGCTGTTGCACTGTTGAGAGCTGGCACCCTGTTGGCCGTGGGGGGAGTGCAAAGGTGGGGGCTTCCAAAGGAGGGAATTTCAAACCTATATAAACCCAAGCCTCTTGCCTAGAAACTTCTCTTGGCTGCAGTTGTGGGATCATCTCTGAGACCTTGCTCTTTTGCTGCTGGTGTCTGCTGTGAGTCCCTGACTGTGTGTCATATTAGTGTGTGTCTGTCTCTCTGCTCTCTCTGTGTGTTGTTGTGTGCCACCTTTTGTCCATCTGCCCTCTGTGTCTGTCTCATCTGTCCAAAGTTACCTCTTTACTTTTCCCTCAACTTTTCCCAACTTTTCCTGTTGTGTTTTCTTCTGTTCTCTTCTCCCTTTACCCTTTCTCTCTCTCCCTCACTCATTCCTCCCAAAGTTTTGGCTTGCCCTCCCCCCCACCCCCACCCATCTTCTGCATTGCTTTGCTGTTTTTGTGCCTTCTTGCCTGACTTTTGTTCCACTGACTTTCATTCAATTTGATTGTTTATTGCTTCTGTGTAAATTTATATATTTGCTGCTTTTGGTTTTTAATTAATAACTTCTGCCATTGTTATTGCTGGCTGCTTGAGTTCTGTTTCTGAGGATTTAGTTTATATTATTGCTTCAATTGATTCCTTGGGTTCTGATTTTGATTGTTAATTTGTTCCCCTCTGGCCCTGCTCCTAGTTTCCCCCCTCCCTCCCTCCCTCCCTCCCACCCAGATAAGATTGTTTCCCTCCTCGCTGGTGCTGCTGCCTGTTGAGTCTTGCATTCCTTTGGATTTTGTTGTGGAATTAGGTTCTTCTGGTTTTGGTTTTGCTCGCTGTGTGTGTCCCACCCACTCCCCAGTCCCTCCCTGGTAGTTGTTGCCCCCCCCCCCCGAGAATTTCTGGCTGCCTTTTGTCCAAGGTTTCCTTTTTTTTACTTTGCATATAGATTGTTTTGATTCAAATTTGATTATTCCCCTCTGTGTGTGGTCCTGCTCCTAGCTTCCCTCCTCCCTCCCATCCAGAAACCCACTCCCCCCACCGCCACCTCCTCCACTCCAGCCCTATCCCCTCCCACCCAGACTGAGTGTTCCCCATCCTCCCTGGTGCTGCTGCCTGTTGAGTCCTGTCTTCCTTTGGATTTTGTTGTGAGATTAGCTTCTTTTGGTTCTGGTTTTGCTGTGTGTGTCCCACTCCCTTCCTCCCTGCTGGTTGTTGTTGGTTCCTCCCCACCCCCACCCCCAGACTTTCTGCCCAGTTTGGTCCCAGGTTTTCTTTTTTGGACTTTTTTTCATATTGATTGGTTTGGTTTGATTCATTGATTGTTCCCCTCTGTGTGGTCCTGCTCCTAGCTTCCCTGCTCCCTCCCCTCCAGAAACCCACTCCCCCCACCACCACCTCCTCCACTCCTGCCCTGCCCCTCCCACCCAGATACTGCCCCCTTGACGGACACTAATCCCCCCAAAACACACCCTGCCCTCTGGTCTCTCCCCCTCTTGCCCCCCCGACTCCCTGCTACATACCCCAGACCCCCTGAAACACACCCCACCCACCAAACACCCTCTGGTCTCTCCCCCTCTTGCCCCCTGACTCCCTGCTACATACCCCAGACCCCCTGAAACACACCCCACCCACCAAACACCCTCTGGTCTCTCCCCCTCTCCCCCCCCAACTCCCTGCTACATACCCCAGACCCCCTGAAACACACCCCACCCACCAAACACCCTCTGGTCTCTCCCCCTCTTGCCCCCCTGACTCCCTGCTACATACCCCAGACCCCCTGAAACACACCCCACCCCCCCAACACCCTCTGGTCTCTCCTCTTGGGACCGCTGCTGCTGTTGTCCTCCCACACCCGAATCCCCCCTCCCTGCTGCTACATTACAGCTCCCCGGGCTCCTCCTCCTCTCTTCTTCCTCTCTCTCTCTCTTTCTCTCTAATCATCCCTTCACTTCTTCTTCCTCCCACAGCTGCAGCCACACAGTAGCCTACCTCCAACCTCACCTGGAGGTCCCCGCCATCGGTTTTTTTTCTTTTGAAAGTTGTTCATTTCATTTGTCTCTGCTTGGGGGTGAGTTGAGCGACACAAATAGTGTTGTCTGTCTCCTCACTTCTGCCCCTCCGTCGTTGACCTACCCCAGCTGCCTGTGCCTCGAGCGGCCGCCCTGTTGTGTCCCAGCCCAGGGGTGGCTGGCTGGCGGCGGCGCATCCGTGACCAGCAGTGAGCGGCAGGAGAAGGACCGGAAGAAGAGGGGTTAGTGCGTGTGCAATTGTGCACCTTTTGTTGCCCCCTTTCCCTCCCTAGTTGGTGGTTTTAAATAGGGACACCCCTATTTTGAAATGCATTTGGGTGTGGGGAGGAGGGAGGGACCCTTGGAGAGGAGATTTACTGTTGTAACTTGTGTCTTCTTGCTCAATGAAGAAATTGCTGCTGTGTGCTGCGTTGCATTGCATGCATCTTGCAGCTGGTCTTTGAACAGGTGCCTTCCACAGTGTTTCATGGCCTCTGGGGCAGAGTGGGATCATGGGTTCCGATGCTGCCACTACATGCTGGGCCAATGCCATGCCAGAGAGTTTCCTGGCCTCTGGGTGGGGCAGAGTGGGGTCATGGGTTCTGCTCTGATGCTTGCTGCTACTACATGGCTGCTGTGCCAATACACATATATGATGATGATGTTCCATCCATGCTGCCATCAAGTGTTTGCTGCTGCTTGCTTGCCATGGTGGGCAGAGTCACAGTGTGGGCGAGTCACAGTGTGGGCAGAGTCACAGTGTGACGGGCAGAGTCACAGTGTGGATTCAACTTCTGTGCAGGTGTGACTGGGTTCTGGTTTTGGTTGTGTGCAATTTAAAGTCACTAAATAGGCTGCATTGAGGTTGATGCTCCCCCCACAGGAGCATTACTTGAAAACCACCCCCCAGGACCATACCACACTGTGTTTCAGTTCACTAAATAAGGGTTTCCTCCTTTGATCTGCAGGTGCCCAAGCTTTGACTGCGTCCCTCCCCCCCCCGGTAGGTGCTGTGCCCTCCCCCCATCCACTCTCCCCAAAAATAAAAAATAAAAAACTTGACACCCACACCACAATTACTCCACCCTTTAATCCCCAATTTTTTAAAAAACCTCCCAGACCCATCTCCCCAATTGGCTTGATTCCCAAATTTTAAAAGGTCACCCTCTCCCCCTCAATTCAATTGGCTTCCCCCCCATCAAAAAGTCTTCCATTCCTTTCCCCCCCAATTGGCTTACTTTTTCAGTCAGTCATGTTTATTTACGGTCATAGACCAAAATTTACATACATAATAATACACGTAATATAGTAATAATATATACATAATATAATCAGGAACATGGACTCATCCTAATCAGCAATTTCCCGTTAGCATAATCTGATTTACCATCTGTTGTCTAGCCTTCTTAATGCCTCACAGAACTTAGCAACTTTAAATGTTACTTCCTCCTTCTGATCTGAGAGCAGATAGTTGACGTAAAATGCATCTGTATGCCCTGGGAAATCAGTCAGTAAGGAGGAAATATAACAAGTTTGTAAGTCCCTATAAAAAAGACAGCGGAGTAAGATATGGAAGATAGACTCCTGTTCTCCAGAGCCACAAGGACATAGTCTCTGTTCTTTTGGGATCCCTCTAAATTTACCTTCTAATTCAGCTGAAGGTAGCACATTAAATCTGGCCAATGTAAACATCCTGCAATATTTAGTGATAGTAATCTTACCCAGGTAATTCGCAGGTTTAGTATTATACATTTGTAAACCTAGGAAAACTTCTTTAGAGATTAAAGATCGATCAGTCTGCATTTCCATATCATAGATCCGCTGCTTTAATATCAGTCTCGCGTGACAGAAACCCATTTCTAATAGACCATCCATGCTAAAGCCATATAAACTTATTTGGCGAGATATTGACTGCTTCCAACTAGAATTAAATTTATCAATAAAAATTAAGTGAGCAAGGCCTGTAGAAAAGAAAGACAATCTCAACCAGAAGCTGAGAATGGAAAACCACATCCGGGCTTCCATCTTAGGCATGCCAGTTTCCATCCTCAATATTACATTGGGAACACATCTAGGGATCTGTAGAATAGATCTCAGAAAGTTTGTCTGAACTATCTCTAGTGGAGTGCAGTTAGTATACGGGCCCAACTGTGACCCATAAAGCAACTGAGAGCAGGCTTTAGCTGTAAATAACTTAAGGGCAGCTGGTACAAATTGAGCCCCATCTTGGTGGAAATATGATTGAATGGCCAATGCCAATTTACGTGCATTTTGGGTAACGTATTGCAGATGTGCTTGGCATTTCATAGAGGCCTGGAAAACAACCCCTAGATATTTAAAGATCTTAACCTGTTCTAGTTTATGTCCAGCCAAAGACCATTTCAAGGTCTTTGGATGTTTAGCAAAGGCCATAATTTTGGTCTTGCTATAATTGATTTCCAGAGCGTATTCATGGCAAAAATTAGCCAGAGAGCAAAGCGCTCTACGGAGGCCGACAGGAGTCCGAGATAAAATTACTGCATCATCTGCATCAAGCAAAATATTAACCTGTCTACTGGCCAATTTAGGTGGATGGAAAGATGGATTAGTAATAATATCCATAATGGAGTTAATAAAATAATTGAAAAGAGCTGGGGCAATTATACAGCCTTGCCTCACTGCTCGAAAGGTAGGAATTACTTTAGTGAGGATTCCAGCTGAGCTACATCGAACCTTCAGACGTGAGTTCTTGTGAAGTTTATATATTAAAAGTAGCAGACGTCGATCAATAGAGGAGTTAAACAGTCTTTCCCATAATTTATCTCTGGATATGGAGTCGAATGCTGATTTAAAATCCACAAAGGCAGCAAAAAGAGTGGAATGGGGTAGATTAGAATATTTCTCCGCTAGATGTTGTAAGACTAAAGCATGCTCAATAGTAGAGTGATTGGCCCTAAAGCCTGCCTGCTCATCAGCCAGCACCTGCTCTTTGTCCATCCAGTCCTGGAATTTGTTAAGTAGGTGAAATGCATACATTTTGCCAATAACATTAAGAAGGCTAATAGGGCGATAATTAGATGGTAAATGTCTTTGGCCTCTCTTGTATATAGGAATTACAATTGCCAATCCCCATTCACTAGGGGGCGAGGTCGTCTGATCAATTGCTGTAAACAGAGAGGCTAATACCGGCAGCCACCAATCCATATTATTCTTGATGGCCTCTACCGGCAAATTATCTGAGCCGGGGGCCTTACCAGTTTTAAACTGATTCACTATTGAAGCAATCTCTGTACATGTTACTGGGGTCCACTCAGGTAATAGGTTAGGGTCCAGTTCCTGTTCTATTTGTAAAAATGTTGTAGTTGCTCCCTCTCTAGCATATAGAGCACGGAAATATTCAGTCCATTCTCCAACAGGTATATAAAAAGATGGCGGGGAAGGTCTGAATTTAGAAGAGAATGATACCAAAGACCAAAACAAAGACACGTTTTTAGCCTGTGTGGCACAGATAAGACGCTGCCAATCTAGCCTTTTGGCCTCCCTTTTTTTTTTTTGCAAGTAAAATTTTATAAAATCTTTTTTTAACAATCAGATCTTGAGAAGTGACCTGATTAGAGTTAGATCGATAAAGATTGTAAGAGTTAATAAGATCCGTTTTTGCTGCACGGCATTCGTAATCAAACCACGGCTGGGAAAATCCAGCACGGGGCTTAGTGTTTTTAGAATTGTTAGCAGTTAAAATTGGGTAAAAAGAGCATACTAGATTATTATAATTTTCTATTAAAATATGACTATCTGTAGCATCTGTCATCTTAGCACGGTATTGCATGCAAGCCTCAGTCTTTAAGTGTTAGTAACACGTTCATTTAACTGAGAGGTCCATTTAAGTCGTCTGGGCTGGGTTGCATTAAATAACCCTAAATCACCAGGAGGTTCCATAATATCTTGATCAATAGTTTTCAAATGGAGTGTAACTGGAAGATGGTCACTTTCTAAGTAGTCATCTATTTTGAATCTCACTACATAGGGAGTTAAAGCTCGAGATATTGCTATGTAGTCAATCAATGAGGGTCTGGTGCCTGACCAGTGGGAAAATTCTGCTGGGTAATCATCCTCAGTAGCACCGTTAAGGATGAGCATGCCCAGCAGATCAAAAGTCAGCTTAAGTTTAAGTCCCTGGAAGTTGCAACCTAAATCCTTGGACAGACGTTGAAGTAGCGGGGCATTTATTACAGTTTCAGGTGGGCACTGATTATATTTATCAAAGAGTTTCAGATCAATAGGTCCTATCCTGGCATTGAAATCCCCAGCAATGATTACAAAAGACCCAGGAGAAGCATCTTGACATTGCTTAATATAAGTCTTCATTTTAAACCAAGTACTCTTAATCCTTTCTAACTGGTATAAAGGAGGAATATACACATTTATTATTAATAAGCCAACTGTCTTAAATTTAAGTACGACTGCCATAGCAAGTTGATCTAGAGGAGGGAGTCTTGAAATTTCTGCTTTGATGGATGTTTTAATATAGATAGCTAAATCTCCTTTTGGTCTACCTTTCTTAGCATTCTCCTTAACTGCCATCAAGGAAAAGGAAGTATAATTTTCCAAAGGCAGTTCTTGAGTTGCCCAAGTTTCCTGCAGCATTAAAATATGGAAACCATTAATATAAGAAAGAAAGTTTCCCAGACCCAACTTTGATCGTAGTCCAGCAGTATTCCAAGACAGTAAACTCAGGCCTTCGTTAGATGTTTCAAGTCAATTGGCCTGAGCTAACGTTAAAAGGGTGCTAGATTGAACCCCAGTTGCCATTTCAGGTGCACTAAGTCCTCCATTGACCAGAAGTGAAGGGGGTCCCATCTCATTATGGAGCAAAAGAGAATGAGATGGGCTAATCTGAACATTATTTTCTACCTCTGCAATCTCTTCTGCCAATGACTTGGTAGGAACTACATCACAATGAGCAATTAATGTCTCAAATAGAGGTTTTGAGTCTACTTCGAAAACCATTGGAGTTCCTTCCTCCAGCCCAGCAGCATCCTTTTGTTTGTGCTTTTCTAGCAAAGATGAATGTGCCGGCAAGTCAGCAGCTGAATCATCAATCCAAGAGACCCATGGGAGTGAGGTGTTTGACAAGTGTAGGCTAATACAGTGAGGAGGCTTCTGGTCCACGTTCTCATCCAGCTGTAAATCTAACATGCATGTACTGTTGTATTGGCCTGGAGCAAGATCTTTCTTTGTTAGGTCTGCATCCATATTTCTCTCGTTCTCAGTGCTGAGGTTATCAGCTTTGTCAGCTGCTTGAGATTTTATTTTGGAGGGAGCTGTCAAATCTACCCTTGAAGAGGGGAACTGTGTACAGTCGTTAGTATTCATTGGACTTGGTCGGGTCCTTTTGGTGTCTATCATACGTTGGCTCCTGGAGGAACTTTTTCAAAACAGCCCGCCCCCCCCCCCCCCATCAGCTCAAAATCAATTGTGTTTTTTTGGCCCCTTTCAACCCCCTCCAAATTATTTTTTTGCCCCTTCCTGGCCTTACTATTAAAGTCTCCCTCTATCCTCCCAGATAAGAAATAATGTCTGAGCGCCGTGTGGCGGGCAGGGCTTGCTCTAGGTTGCCACCAGGCAGAGGACATGGGAGAGGCCAGGAGCAGGGTGCGCCTGCGGAAACTCAGAGACGGAGAGGACGCGGGGAGCCTGAGGAGACCCCGGTCATCCCCATTGGAGAATTCTTTGCCACAGCTCCGAGTTTGGTGCGCAGGATTCGTTTTCCCCCGCCTACTGCCGGCAATCGCGGCACGGGCATGCTCACTCGGACTAGGGCTGTGGCGGGTCCCTCCTCGGCGGCACCAGGTGCTGCTGAGGTACCGCCAGTCATTGTGGTGGAGGAGACTGTGGAGGTGGAAGAGCAGGTAGAGGGCGGTGAGGATATAGCCAGGTTCTCCCTCCCTCTGGGGCCCCTTCCCCCTATCCGTTCGCCGCTCAGTGGGGCCCCCCCTCATGAAGCCCAACACTCTGGTGGGGAGCGGTCTGGCGAGGTGGTGGAGGAGAGGCCTGCCTCTCCAATGCCAGTTGAGCCGGGCCCTTCCTCTGGTGTGGAGGGTGGAAGGGGCGGGTTGGGTGGCAGCAGTGGGCAGGCAGCGGCGGCCGCTCCCCCCAGGACTGCAACCACCCAGAGAAAAACGGCCTAGGACGGCGCCCAGGGTGCAGGAGGCCAAGGGCAGTGGTGTATGGGTGCATTTTGAGGTCCCTCAAGATGCCCCATTCCACGCCCGCTGTGTCCACTGCAGGATGCTTTTCAACCGTGGAATGGACCCTGCGCACCTGAGTACGACGCCTATGTGGAGACACATAGAGCGTCACCACCCAGGTCTCAGGGGACAGGCTGGCAGTGCTAGTGCGCCTTCTGCATCTGCCACTAGGGCGGGCAGCGGCAGTGTGCCAACCAGCAGGCAGGCTACACTGCCAGTCCAGCGGTGGACGCAGTTGTCGGGCAGCCAGCGTATTGTTCGCGTGGACCATCATCACCTCACCCACCTCATAGGGGAGATGATTTCCACCGATGACCAGCCATTTCAGGTGGTCGAGAACAACGGGTCCGCCGGTTTCTCCAATACCTGGTGGCCGAATACGTCATCCTCTCAAGGACCACGTTCAGCCGGAACGTGGTCCCCTCCCTGTACCGCCAGTGCAGGGAGCTCGTGTCGGCCGAGCTGCGTGCAGCTCCGGCTGGGACAAGCATGCATTTCACGACTGACCTCTGGACCAGTGTCAGTGGGATGCACGCTGCTTTCCTGGCCCTCACTGCCCACTGGTGGGGACCGGAGAGTGAGGGGACCTCCTCGGGCGATGCTTCCGGGTCCGACGCAGCTCCCGCTGCACTACGGCACAGGAGGGCCATCCTGCACGTGGAGACGATGGACACGAGGCACACCGGGGAGGAGGTGGCGGCCGTACTCGACCGCCAGATAGAGGAGTGGATTGGTGGGTGTCCACACTTCTCCCGCGGCTTCATTGTCACCGACAATGGAGCCAACGTTACCGCCGCTGTTGAGACGTTCATGGACTGTGTGAACATACGGTGTATGGCACAGATGTTCCATCTGACCGTCAGGGACGCCCTCGGCTTTAAGGAGCTGAAGGCGTCCCAGGAGAGGGTGGGCCGCCCTGTCCCAGTTGCTGTTGCTGCCACGGCCACGCTTGTGGATAAGTCCCGCAAGCTGGCCACCCACTTCCACTTCAGCGAGAAGTCCAGGAGACTGCTTCTCCACAAGCAGGATGACCTTGGGCTTCCTCACCATCTCATCCCTTCGGATGTTGAGACGCGGTGGAACTCCATCTTCCTCCTGTTCCAGCGCCTGTTGGAGCAGGAGAGAGCCCTTATCGCCCTGGCGAGGGACGAGTCCTTGGATGTCTGTGACCTCTCGAACGCAGAGTGGAAGCAGATGTCCGAGGCGGTGTCGGCACTCCAGCCCTTCCAATTTGCCACGAAGGGCTTGTGTGCTGACACCACTCCCTTGAGCCAGGCGCTGCCCACAGCTATGGGTCTGGAGAAGCTGATGGGTGAACTCCAGATTTCTCTGACCACGCCAGAGGGTCGTGCTCTGGCTGGGAGGCTGAAGTCTGGGGTTGACAGGTGGCTCATTGGGGTGCTGGGAGAGAGGGAGGAGTATGTCCTCGCTTGTCTCTGTCACCCAGCCCTCAAGGGCAATGCTGTGAGTGCCAACAAATTGCCCAGGTGGAGAGGCATCCTAGTAGAGAAGGTTAGGGAATAGGAGGACGCTAGGGCCCGCAGAGACCAGGATGTTGGTAGTGGTGTGGGGGCAGCCACCCAACCCGCACCCAGCAGCAGCATGGGCGGCCAGCCAGCGTCAGCTTCCCCTTCCCCTTCCCAGTCCAGCAGCACGGCATCCCAGGCGGCGCCATCGCAGCAGCCAGTTGCTACCGACTCCAGATGCGCCCAGTGGTTTCAGCGGTTCTGCTATGGCGCCATGCCTGGTATGCGGGAGGCTCGACCTGCCAGGTCCCCCTCCAGTGCTGAGCAATGCGTTGTGCAGTACTTGGAGGAGCCTGTGGAGGAAGACAGGGTGGACTGCGCACAGTTCTGGGCGAGCTGCCACCAAGTCTGGCCGGACCTGGCGGTGGTGGCTGTGCGCCTCCTCTCCTGCCCCACAACCAGTTTCCAGAGCGAGCGGGTGTTTTCACGTGCCGGGGACGTGGTGACACCCTCTCGCTCCCGCTTGGACCCTGGTCTGGTGGAGCAGCTGGTCTTCCTTAAGGTGAACCTCCCCCTCTTGGGCTACCCCAAGCTGGAGTTTGAGCCGGGCGAGTGATTACCGTGGGTTGCCCTATGGTTGGTCACCTGCCTGGCTCGACCTCTGTGCTTATCCCTCCCCTCCCCACATCCACCTCTAGCTGAGCTGACGTGCCAGATGCTGAGCTGTGCCAGCCAGTCGCAGCGTGTAGTGTGCCCACACAGAGATGCATTGGTAGTAGTAGTTGTAGTGCTGCGACTGTCCAGACGTTTACAATGCCCACGCCCACCTAAAAAGAAACCCAATGCTGACCAGCACAGGCCCTTATCTCTCCACCTGTCAGCATTTGGGGACCTGTCGTGGGTACGGCACACACCCCAAAAGTAGCACAGCCCAAATTGTACTAGATTCAGTGGCAGCAGCGGGTATGCGTTCTAATGCAGTGTAAATATTGTAAATACTTGTATGTAAATAAACATGTAAATAATTTTTTCTTTAAAACCCCATGTTAAAACCAACCCTCAAAATTATGCAGAAGGAAAAAAAAGAGGTAACAAAGGGAGAACAAAATGATTGATGAATGCTAAATGAATTAATTTTATTGAAAATGTTACCAGAAATCATGTGTGGGGGGGGCTTGGTTTACATGGAGAAAATAATTTGATGATTTTTTATAATGAAACGAATGAATTATTATCATCTTATGTTCATCTTGATTGTGGTCATTGTT
Organism: Hemicordylus capensis; assembly: GCF_027244095.1. Classification (NCBI taxonomy): domain Eukaryota; kingdom Metazoa; phylum Chordata; class Lepidosauria; order Squamata; family Cordylidae; genus Hemicordylus; species Hemicordylus capensis. The sequence goes on from NC_069662.1 coordinate 59,079,254, forward strand.
GATGTTGGCTAATGACAAAAAACAAACAACCATCAGAATAGCAATGAACTGGCTGCCAACACAACATATTGATTGATAACTATGTATGCAGGGGGGAATTGGGTGTGTGTGTTTGTGTGTGTGTGTGTGTGTGTGTGTGGTGCAGGCTCAGTCTGTCTCTTCCTGTTGTGTGTCTCAGTGTCTGTCTGTGTGAATGGATGCCTAGCACTGTCTCTGCAAGAGGACCAATGGCTATTGTTGAGGCTTATGACACATCCTCTTTCATGACACCTCCAGGGCTCAGCTGCTCTTTGTGGGTGAGTTAGGCGAGGCGGGAGGAGGCGAGGTGGAGAGGAGTTGGAGAGATAGCAAGGAAAGAGAGTGTAGAGAGTCCGTTTCTGTTTCTGTCAAATCTATCTATCTATCTATCTATCTATCTATCTATCTATCTATCTATCTATTTATCCATCTATTTATTCATCCATTCATTTATTTATCAATTTATTTATTTATTCAGTGTTAGTGTTAGTGTTTGTTATTTTGTTGTTTGTTTGTTTGTTTGTTTGTTGTGGTTTTGGGAGGGGTCTAGCGGGGGAGGGAGGGACAGTCAGCTTTTAGCAAAAGGAGGGATAGTTAGTCAGGGGGGAATAGTTAGACAGGGAGGGAAATGGGGGAGAAGATGAGGAAAGACTTCTTCGCAAAGTAAGTAGGATTCCATAACAGCTTTGCCTTGCTCCCTCTCTTCCTGGCCAGGTCTGACTAGAGTCCCCCGCCCACCTGCCTGCCCGATCAGGAAGGGCACCAGCTGTGAACAGGCCTATTGTGACGTGCTTGGCGGATGTCCCAATTGTAGAGGGGAATTTGAATCCACCTTCCTCATTTAGCAGAGTAATCCAGTTGGATGAGCTCAGAGTAGAGGCCTGGAGAAAGTGTTTTTAAGTGTTTTTTAAAATGTTTTTTAAAAAGAAACTGTTCTGAAACAGATTGTTCTAAAGAAGTTACAAACTTAGATTAAAAGCCTGCAACTTGTACTTCCTTCATGGGGAGGGAAGGAAGGAAGGAAGGAGCGGAGCAGACAAAGAAGAAGGGAGTGCCCCAAGCTGTGCTTCGGAACATGTTCATGACCATCTAACTAGCCTGAGACAAGTTTCCCCCGTAGCAGAGGCCTGTACAGAGCAAGCCAGGCTGCACATGGGACTCCCAAGCTGTTTGGTGTTGCTTGTCATGCACTGAAATCACGCTTGATTGTGGAAGAGGGGAGTGGACTTCAATGTTCTAATCAAAGAGCTGCATCTGAGCTGGCACAATACAAGCCTGAGTTGCTATTCTCTAATAATGAGCCAGCCCTATTGGTATCCTAGGTATATTTGGGGGTACTTAAGTTTTGCCCATATATGGCAAAGCTTTTCTTGAAGATAGGCAGGGGTCAGCTTTTCCTTACGAGAACCTTTCCTAAAGTAGCAGTTGATTTCGTTTCTCATTCCACGCTCTGGCTGCTTGTTTCGAAGCCATAGATGCTCCTTTCTAGTTTGCACAAAGCCCCTTCTTTCTAGGTAGCTCATAGCCTGGTGGCTGTTGCATGTAGATGTCTTCCTCGATTTCCCCATGAGGGAAGGCAGTCTTTACATCCATGTGTTCAACTTGCATCTTTCTGGCCGCTGCCACGCTGAGCAGTGTCCTAATTGAAGTGTCTGTCACAAGTGGTGCAAAGGTCTCATTGTAGGCCTCAGCATAGTTCTGGGAGTATCCCTTGGCTACTTGCCTCGCCTTGTAGCGCTCTGCCTCCCCTTCTGCATCCTGCTTGACTTTCAAGACCCACTTGCATCCCGCAGTCTTTCTTCCTGCGGGGATTGACACAAGTCTTCAAGTCTCATTTTTGTGCAGGGTGTCAATTTCTTCGAATGCTGCATTTCCTCACCTTTTGTCAGCTGGCATCTTTTCTTTCTCTGGCCATGTGGTGGGTTCTTGTAGCTCTCCTCCTTTGGTCCCGAGTGAGAACCTTTTGGGTGGAGCCCCTTTGTTGGGGCTCTGGCAGTGTCTCAGTTCGGGCTCAGGCTGTGCAGCCCCTTCTGAATCTGTATCCCCTTCTGAACCCCCATGCTGCTATTTAGAAGACTTGGCTGCTATCTCCTCTTAAAGTAAAGCTGTGCCATCGAGTCAGTGTAGACTCCTGGCAACCACAGAGCCCTGCGGTTTTCTTTGGTAGAATACAGGAGGGGTTTACCATTGCCATCTCCCACACAGTGTGAGATTATGCCTTTCAGCATCTTCCTATATCGCTGCTGCCCAGTATAGGTGCTTCCCTAGTCTGGGAAATATACCAGCAGGGATTCAACCCAACAACCTCTTGCTCCCTAGGCATGTTAGTTCCCCACTGGACCATTAGGTTACTCCCTACTTGATTCTTTTCCGGGCTCAATTAGCTCCCTCAGCTCCATCACCCTTGCATTGCAGTCTGGCTCACAGCACTCTCAAGTCCAGGTGGAGCAGAGCTAGCAGGAGATGTAGCGAGAGAAGGAGGAGCAGACCAGAACACGCTCAGAAGAACAGCATCCCTCCTCCCACTGATGCACCCCCCTCCCTCCCTTTAATCTAGATCCGTGGTTCCCAGCCTGGGTTCTTCCCGATGTTGCTGAACTACAACTCCCATCATTCCCGCCTACAATTTATTATGGCTGGGGATGCTGGGAGTTTAGTTCAACAACATCTGGAGGAACCCAGCTTGGGAACCACTGACCTAGTTCCTAATTTTGTGTGTTGGTCTTGCAAAACCATTGTGTCCCTTCCTGTGCCAGGGGCAGCTGGGCCCTCCAAAAGGTGGGGGTGCTACAAGCCACTCCCACACCTCCATCCACTTCTCTCTCCCCACTCAAAGCTCCTCCTGCCTGTTCCACCAGCAGTACTGACCACTAGATCAAGCCTCCATGGGCAGAGGCAGTATGCTGCTGAATACCAAATGCTGGGGACAAACAAGAAGGGAGGGCTGTTTCCCCACCTGCCTGTCTGTGTGCAATTGGCTGGTCACTGCCGGTAACAGATGGAGGCTCAGAGTCTTTTTAAAAAAAATCCTAAGGCCAGAGAGAATGAATATTAGGTCCCCCCCACACCCCTTTAAGGTGATGGTTCTGCGGTATTTGGTAGTCAGCAGTTGGTCTTCCGAAGAATACTGTCTCTGCCCATGGAGGCTTGATTTAGCTGCCATTGCTGATGGGTGGAACAGGAGCATTCTGCAGGAGAAGCTGCAACTGCCATGAGGGGCTTGTAAGTATGAAAAAAGCATCTCTCTTCTTCAAGGTTGCTTTTGACTTCCTCTTACCAGGCTTCTCTTTTCGGATGAAAAAGAAGCTTGGAATATAGAGGAATATCTACAACTACCGGGAGGGACTAGAAACCTCTCTTTCTTGCTGAAGTAAAGATTATTCGCAGTCTGCCCAGAAGCATCTGGAGAGAAGGAACTCTGTCCCCACAGACCTTTGTCCTCATATCTTCGGCCAGTGGAAGGAAGCCCCACAAGCATTTCTCCAGTCCTGGGCAGGGGCAGCTCCATCAAAGCCTGGGAAAGCAAGATGGAAACTGCCCAGGGGATGTCAAGGAAAGTCAGGTGGTGCCGTCGAGTCAGTGTCGACTCCAGGAGACCACAGAGCCCTGTGGTTGTCTTGGGTAGACTACAGGAGGGGTTTAGCATTGCCATCTCCCGCACAGTGTGAGATGATGCCTTTCAGCACCTTCCTATTTCTCTGCTGCCCAATACAGGTGTTTCCCATACTAGTCTTGCAAACATACCAGTGGGGATTTGAAACAGCAACCTCATGCTCCCTAGGCACGTTACTTCCCTGCTGCGCCATTAGGTGGCTGCAAGGTGATGTGACAAGTTACAAACTTGGATGTGCCCAAAGGCTGTGGATGTGCCCAGCTCCAGGACACAACACTTTAGTTGACAACTGCGGCTGATGCAAAGGTTCTTCTTGTGGACTCCCCCAGCATTGTACAAAACAGGGTATGAAATCCTCCAGCCTTGATCCTATTCACACTTGCAATAAGTTCCATGCAAATCCTCCCGCTCACAATGAGGCACTTTGCCTGGGGTTATCATGGCATTTCTGTGTCATGATAGGCAAGGGCTGGGGTCCTGCTTCCCAGACCATGCACCCCAAAAACCTGTTCTGCCTGCTCCTGGACTGTAGTGGGAGACAGCTACCAATGAAACCGGACTAAGTTGCTTACATCATGGCATGTCAGACCTCCCTCACTCTTCATTTCTAATATTATTCGACAGAATAGGCATCCCCTCCATTCATTGTAAATTTTTTATAGTAAGACAGGGAGAGTGCAAGTTGTACAAGTTAGGAGGACTGTAAAGTGTGCAGGCATTGGGGAGCACAACAAAGAGTGAGCTGGAAGGGAAAGGAAGAGACCTCTTGGAGAACTTGCACTGTGACCCCAGAACTTGGTGCAATAGCTTCCCCAGTCTTAACAACTTGCCCGCAAAAAGCAGCTAGACATGTGGAAGTATTTTCTATGGGTAGCCTTCCAAGAGCAGACGTCTGGAAATCAGGTACTGCAAAAGTGTAGCAGAGTGGTGGCTGGAAAGCCTGAACTCTGAGCCAGGGAAATCCTTTGCCTTGGGTAAGCCCCGTCTCTTGGCCTTGGCCTCAACCCTCCTCCCCCTTACACTGACAACTTGGAGGAAGTGTTACAAACCTACCTTGCAGAGGAAATAACCAAGAGGACTTCTGTGAAGTGCTTTCAATACTCCCAAGTCTGCCGTTGTTACTGTATATATTCTCCAGAACAACAAGAAATGGAGAAACACACCATTACACTAAAAGGAACGAAGTGTCTGTTCTCTCACCTTGAAATTCTCAAAGAAGCCACCACCCCCGTTCTCTATCTTGTCATCATCTCCAGAGGCCAAGCCCATCATGCTGCGGCTCCGGATCTGCAGCTCCTCATAAAGACTCTCGAGAAGAGCACTGCGGGTCCGCTCCTGCTCCAGAAAGAGAAGGCCCCCATGTCAGAGAACAAAGAGGACACAAGCACAGACAGACTGACGAGTCAGAAGGACAGAAAACAAGGCAAGTGTGTGTGTGTATATATATAGGAGGGCTAGTTTACACAATCAGTCAATTCACAGAGGAACCTTTTCCCTGGGCTGCAGGTTAGAGGCTATTTGCATGTCTGAATGCTCCCCCCACACAAAAACAGCCTCTGCACACAGAAAACGAGGTCCTGCCATGCTAGCAAACTCTGACTCTAAGACTGAGAAGCAAGGTGAAAGCGGAGACAAGGGGCTTTTCCAGAGAGCAGTAAAATGAAGGCTTTTCAAAGCTTCCACACAACTTCCTAATGCCATCTCGCCCACTGTCCAGATGCAAGCATCGGCTTGTGTGGGCTCCATTGACTCTCTGGCTACATGCTGAGCACAGACCTTGCCCCATTTTCACAGCACCACCTCCCAGCCAGCACTTGGCATAGCGTATGTCCCTTCAGCAGAAATGAAAAAGGGACAGATTCTTCTCAGAACCCAAGAGCTGGGTGGCAGGGAGCACTATGAAAAATCACGCAAAGTCAGGGGCGTAACTATAATAGGGCAAGGGGAGACAGTTGTCTGGGGGCCCACTGCCTTGGGGGCCCCCCAGAGGCAAGTCACATGACTGACTCCCCCAGCCCCACACCCACCCGGGCTTCATTCAGTTGTATTCATCCTCCAAAATTGATGTGAATGTTAAGACCTGGAGCTAGCAGAACAGCATGTCTTTCTCTAGGACCATTTAAATGACTTGCATCGTCCACAATTTACAAAGCCCTTTAAAAATAGGATATGTGTGTGTGTGTGTGTGTGTGTGCGTAGACTTTTACTATGCTTTTTGTTACCACTATTCAGCCTCATTTAAGATTTCTTTACTTCATGAGCTGAGCTTCGGGGGGGGGGGCATTTTAAAATCTTGTCTCTGGGCCGACTCCAACCTTGCTACGCCCGTGCGCAAAGTCCATGCTCAACATGTGGCCAGAGACTCAAACCATGATAGGAAGGAGCATGGGTGCCCACGCAAGGATCTGGACAGTGGGTAAAATGGCGGCTTAGGAAGTTATGCAGAAGCTTAAAAAAAAAAAAAAAAATCACACCTCTGCCATCTAGAAAAGTCCAAGGATGTCCACCTTCAACTGCAAACTCCTACCAAGTTTTGTTATAAATACTTCTCTTCTTTGGTCTTTGACCAGTTAGAAACTGTGTGGAGGAGACCCAGAAGTGTGAGGAGATGCAGCTCCTGATGGCATCGGCTCTTAGCCCAGTAACCCTATTGACCCTTAGGGGCACGAGGGGTAGAGATCATGAGCAAGGGAGCCCCATATCTGACTACACTTTTTCTACTCTACTTTCCCTTTCTTAGGCTGATAGTCTCAGGTTTCATCCTCTCACCTGAGAGACAGACTTCCTCTTCCTCCTTTTCCTTCCTAATGTAGCAAGAAGCTAGGAAAGGCCTTGGCATGCAGGCCTTTCCTAGCTCTCTGAGGCATTTCCTAAATAAACTACTTCACTTAGCCCGCTTAAGTTCCCCCCACGTTAGCACTCTGCTAACCCTGTTTTACTGGGCGCAGCAACACATGAGTAGACCCCTGACCGGGAGGCTACATACAAGCAGCCTCCCGGCCTCGGGGGTCTCCCCAGAATGCCCCGTGCACTTGCACGGGGCATCCTGGGACTTCCAGGAGCCGGGCAGCCTCCGATCCCCACCGCCCCTCCTGGCTTCGTGACAGAGCCCAGAGTTGTGTGGGCAGCCAATCTGGCCGCCCAGGGTTGGCTCCTGGCTCCTTGCTCAGCCCACTCTCCCCCACAGAGCCCGGTAAGGCTCTCCACACTGCTTGTGTGGAAAGGCTCTTTGTGTAGGGCAGGGTCTGGAGCCTCAGAGCAGCAGGAAATGGATCCATTTTGCATGCAGAGTGACTTTGATGACTCTCTCCATTCCCCTCCAAAATGGCAACTCTCATGCCAAAAAACACCCTGTGCTATTCAGCACTGTGCTATTCAAGAACAACACTGTTGGCTATTTAATTCCAACTTGAAAGTTTTCCTTTGCACATAACCCTTGCCTTTGCCAATTCTTTCTCCCACCTCACTGTAATATCTTTGCATTGATTCCCAGCTAACCGGCAAATTTACTACCACCACAACAAATACTGATATACCACTTTTCAACAAAAGTTTCCAAAGCGGTTTACACAGAGAAATAATAATAATATATGATGGCTTATTTGTGGTTTACTAGGCAGTGCTCTAAAAATGCCTTGATAACTCTAAAGAGATCAGATCAGCTGCATTTCTCTTCACCAGGGAACTCCTTCAGGTCATTCTCACAACCTGTGAGCAGGGCAGGGAGGGTGCGGTCGGGGGGAGGCAGGATCGATCTGACCTTTTCCCCCAGATGATCTTTACTGTTTCCGGGACTGCACAACTCACAGGCCCACACATGCCGTGCTGCTCATGGCAGCACAGCCATCTGGAGGAACAGCCTGGGGAACACAGCCTGGCCTCCAGAAACCCCTCAATGCATTGCGCAAGGAGCCAGGCGCATTGGGGGCATTTCCACCCCAGGCAGCCCCAGCAGACACATGACCAGGGTACCAGTCTACCCCGAGAATAGCCCCAGGACAGAAATTCGGCTACCCGGCAGGGCAGCGCCAAGATCGGCTCTGACCGCCGGTGCTCCACACAAGCAGCTCTATCCAGGCTGCTCGTGTGAACAGCCTCCTTAGCTTTTCTGAAGAGATCGCAGACCAGAGTGGCAAAACACCTCGGCAACCTTTCCTCCCACTCTTGTTCCTTCCAGGATTTGTGCTGGGTGCTTCTGCAGCACTAAGAAACTAACCGGCCTGCCATTATCCAGGTTCTTGTCCCCAAACAAGAATGGGTCACATTATCACCAATCAGAGTCAGCGTTACCAGTGTGATCACAGAAGTCAATTCGGTACTTATTTAAGGATAGCAGAGGACAACAAGCAGCACACTGTGCATTGGTGGAGAATGGCACACACATGATACACTGGCCATTCTCAACAAAATACGCAGAACCAGTGAGCACGAAAGGCTTCACTTCCACATCTTTTAAGAAAGGACAAAGCAATCTGATCCCTGCCTCTTGAGGGACAAAGTGCAACTTAGATTAAGACCCTATTATACAGGCACGTGACTGCCGCTCCCTGCTGCTAATACAGCAGAAGAGCCCCACCGTGGCCAGTAGGTGCCCTGGTGAGCTGCAGCAATGTCTGGGAAGTGGAATCCTTCCCGTGCTTTCCCATGGACTCCTCACTTTCCAGTGCTCCCTGCGTGGCTTCCCAGATGCCACTGGAGTTTGCCAGAGCATCCAGCGGCATCTTTAAGGGTCTCCACCACTGCGGGGAACAGCGCAACATTGTCAGCAGGTGGGCAATGGGGATAGTCACTTCGGAAGGGTTCTTTGACTTTGGCCCGGAGGATTATCTGACTTTGGCTACTTGGAGCCAAATATTTACACAGGCCTAATGGCCAGGAGCAAGGAGCTTAGGCAACGGAAAAAGTTCAGAGATGCAGCAGGTGCTACTTTTGAAGTGTTTATGGCTCCCAGGTGTGCATTTTACCTTGTAGAGAGTCTCCCCAAGGGCATGGTGATGAAGCTGCACTACCACATAGGCATGCAGGAAATTGGAGGCAATCGTGTCAGGGACAAAGGGAGTATTTTCATCCTGGAAGACAATGGCCACAATATCGTTCCCAATGTGGCGCTTCCGCTGAAGCTGGAAGGAAGCACACAAGAGAGGGAGTTATCCTTCCAAACAGCAAATAGCCCAACATGGCCTACTTAACCCCACCGGCCTCCCATCTCAGTTGAAAACCTGAATCTATTCTAAACCCCACTCCCAGCTTGCTCCATCAACACTAAAATATCTATATGTCTCTACCAGTCTAGATGCTCATACATCACTCTCTCTTCCACCCCGTCCACAGTTTGCAGCTCCCTAAGCGCCACGAAGCACCAGGTACCTGCTGGGCATCTCCCTCTGTGAAGGGTAGCTTTGTAGAGATATGGAACATGATCTCCTTGCCCCGGAAATTGGTGCAGACAGACTCTGTTCCTGTCTGACCTCTCGTAACATCCAAGCCACCTCGGAATCTGAGCAGATCAGTCCCACATATTTCAGGAAAGGTGGGGGGTGGGGCGAGGCAGAGCGGGGGAAGAGGAGAAAAAGAAGAGAAGAGTAAAAAGAAACACTTTATTCAGAGATGGAAATACAAGTCAAGTGAGGGCACATTTTGTAAAATGCACGTCTACCAATTCTTCATAATGCTTCTGCAAGATTAAAGTTCTTGTTGGAAGTGAAGGACTTTGCGCTGTCTCATGTCTCAGTGACATAGGAGGACAGCCTAGTGGGTCAGAGGGCTAGAGAGGTCAAGACATTGGTCATCCTTTCTCTACTGCTCTGACATTATCCCTTTGGTATGTAGATTGCTACTCTCAGGGATTGACTTCCTGCCTGCCTGCCTGGCCACTTCCTCTTCCTTCTCTTTCCTTTCTTTTCCCTTGCAACATGCAATGCAAGCTCCTCTCTCCCTGCATTATGTATGCAGAGATGTAGAATCCATCTGCATCCAGCTATCTAGATAGAGTAGAGATACTATTTCTCCACTTTACTATCTAGAATGGAGTTCACTAATAAATGCTCCATATATTGATCTGAAACGATGAACTGGCTCCAGGTTATTTTACTCTTAGCATACATGCATGCCTGGGCAGACTCCGCTGTGTTGTGCCTCTGTGCACTCTGCTATATTAGGAGAGTATCTCTTACCAGAGAGAATGCCCAACAGTTCTTTCATTCTGAGGTATAACTGGGAATGCATTTGAGCACCCAGGTAAGTTGTGGGAGAGCATAATTCAGAATAACATGCACTCATAATGGCAGATAAAAGGGATGGCTCTCTAAATCCAGAGTTGGGAAATAAAATGTGATCCAAGTTGCCATTTAAGATATAGATGAAAACTTGATAGTCCACTGTGCTGCAGAGGGCAATGGACTATGGTTTTCATCTATATGTTAGATTCCAGAGCATTTAGCCAAGAAGGCGATAGCAATACAAAATGGAACCCCTAAAGAAATATGGTTCTAAACAGCATAAGGAGAAGCAAGGATGGTATGTCTAGACTCCCATTCAGACACGTCTTGGGAAGACAGAATTGCACATGCAGTCTGTAGTGCTCTGGCAGGGCAGGGATACTGACCAAAAAAACCCAAAAATGGGTTTTTCTCACAGCAGGGATTTCCCTGCCATTGTCCAGGAGGGGAGGTTCCATTTGGGTCAGCAGCATGTCTACATCTTCTCCCTTTTCATTTGGAAATCAATCTGGCTAAGGCACAAGAGGGCAGGTGTGTGTGCATCCACCTAGACCAGGCCTGCACAACATAAGGCCCGGGGGCCGGATTCGGCCTGCAGGGACTATTTTACTGGCCCCCAGGTATCCTGCAGCAACATAGGAGCTGAAAACTGCCTTATAGCGCCATCCTATGCATGGTTTCTCAGAAATATGTTCCATGGTGTACCCAGTGAGTCTTACTCCCATGTAAGCATGCCTAGCATTGCAGCCTGAAAGCAATGACAATTTAGGGAGAGGAGAGGACTTGGCATTTATTTTGGGCTGGTTTGCACTCCAGGGGCCCCACTGACTGAGCAGGGACAGGACCTATTTTCTGGCCACTATTTCTTGGTTAAAACTATGGGTCTGTTGATAGGGGGAATAGGTCCACAAGTAACTAACGATATTTTTAATTTTAATGTAATGTGCTAAAAATTGACAGCGGCCCTTTCACGCCTAGTTGTGTATGGTTCTGGCCCACTAGGGCATTTGAGTTGTGCAGCCCTGACCTAGACTCTTACGACTTGCAGCATCTTCCAACTTCTTCCTTCCCCCCCTAGTTCATCCACATACACGCTCCTGCACGCAGAGTGTTGCATATTTGTTTTTGGAAATATTTACAAGCTAACTACTCAGTACTCTGAGCAGGGCTGGCCCTATCATACACAGCACCTTTGAGGAGTGAGGAGTGCTTTTGGTATGCACACGCACACACATACACACACACACACAACCCAGGTTGGTCTTTCAGTGTTGCCAAGTTGTGTGGCTTGTGCAAACTCAGCTCTTTGCACTTGCTTAAAGTTGACACTCTGGGCAACCAGTTGCCTTGGCCACCCCTAAGGCCGGTCCTGGTTCCAGTTCAGAAAGGTCTGGACCAGGCCTTCTAGTGCCTACACATGGTAGCACTAAGCCCATCACATCTAGCAGCTGCTGAGAGCTGGAGGTTCTCCAAGCTGATGATTAATAAATCAATTGAGAATGAATGGCCATTTAGTTTTGTGTCACTTGTTACATAGGAACATAGGAAGCTGCTATATACTGAGTCAGACCATTGACCTGTCTAGCTTCAGTATTGTCTTCACAGACTGGCAGCAGCTTCTCCAAGGTTGCAGGCAGGAATCTCTCTTTCAGCCCTATCTTAAAGAATCCAGGGAGGGAACTTGGAAGTTGGAACCTTGTGCTCTTCCCGGAGTACCTCCATCCCCTGAGGGGAATATCTCACAGTGCTCACACTTCTAGTCTGCCATTCATATGCAACCAGGGCAGACCCTGCTTAGCTAACGGGATAAGTCATGCTTGCTACCACAAGACCAGCTCTCCTCTCCTCTCACCTTGTTCTTTCACACTTCTCTGCTTCACGATTTAATATTTAAACAATCTTACTGAAAAAACAAGCAGAGTTCTGAGAATGATGATCTGTCGTAGATCATGGTTTTGTTTGCTCCACTTGAGACTACAAGTATGCTTGTGACAATAAAAGATCTTCCTGTGCTACCTTTCTTCTTTTATTTTGCCTGATGGATTTTGGGACGTTATTTCACTTTAACGAGTATTGTTATAACACTTTGACCAGTTTTAAAGAACTTCTCCCAGTGACGCTACAACAACCACCCTCCGTCAGATTCCTGTTATTAAAGCAGAACTTTAAAAGAACCGCTTTTTGTCCAGTTTCTGTGTCAAACTGCGGGTGGCATTTGCAAGCAGAGGAAGTGTGTGATATTCGGCCCTGAGCAGTCTCTGAAATCCAAAGCACAGTTTGGATTATAATCAGCGTTATTATTTAATACCCTTGATATTGCAGATGGAGACTGGAAGCTAACTGAATCTAAACTACTATCTTAGGAGGCCAACCAGTAAGTCCAAATCTCAACTTATCTATGACTGAGAATTTCTGAGTTCACAGCCTATGCTTTTAGGGCCATGTTTGTGTGCGCGTCAATGTAATGCGCCGTATGGCCCCCGCAATTGTTGTTGTTGTTTTAAAAGTTAAAACAGTATCTGACAGGGTGCCCAGAATCAGGACAGTGACGTCCAGCAAGGGGATACGTAACCATTTCCCTTCATGCTACAGTCCCAGTGAAGATCATCCACCTGAAGCCAATGGGAACTTCTTTCCCAGGGCGAAGAGCAGCCTTAGGGAGGGCCTGATCTGGATGGGAACTGTGGCAGTGGCAAAGAGTTCAGCCCTGTCCCACACACCATGGCCCCAGGCCAGACTGCCCTTCCCTGCTGTACAGCTGGCACACAAGGGCTAATCGCATGCTTGTTCTCACATTTATTTATTTACCATACTTATATACCACCCAAAACTCACGCCGCTACACGTAGTTCGGCCCTTAGTTCACTGCCTGCTATGCCCCCTTCCCTCAGCCTCCTTGCCTGCGGGCTGCCTGTCCTTTAGCTTCCTTATCTCCTCAGCCCTGTCCCCTGTTTTTAGCCATCCCCCAGGTGAGGCTTTAATTTTTCTGGGCTGGGCTGAAAATTGCTCAGACAGACAGTGCTGGAGGAATCAATGCAAAAGTACTTACCCGCGGAAGTCCTGCAGCTGGATTCTGTCCCCAAGGAGATCTAAGAACTCTAAGATGCCTAGAGACCAACAGATTGGAAGAGGTCAGTCTACATACCCCTACTAAAGAAAAGAGACTTAACAGATTGCGAAGACCATCGCGCAATATCCTTAATAGCACATGCTAACAAAATAATGCTCAGGATCATCCAATGCAGAATAGAGCCCTACGTAGAAAGGGAAATGCCGGATGTTCAAGCTGGTTTCAGAAAAGGCTGAGGAACAAGAGACATCATTGCTGAAGCACCCTGGATAACTGAGAAAGCCAAAGAATACCAGAAAGAACTCAATATGTGCTTTATTGACTACAGAAAAGCCTTTGATTGCATCGACTGAGAGAAGCTGGATTGGAAGAAGATGAGTGTGTTTATTGATTGATTGATTGATTGATTGATTTGATTTATATACCACCCTTCCAAAATGGCTCAGGGCAGTTCACAACATGATAAAAACAATTAAAACAAATTAACAATTAAAATCAAACTATTAAAACACAATAAAACCAATAAAACAGCTAAAAGCCCTGAAAATCAGGGCAACAGTTTAAAACAGTTAATCATTTAAAACTCTGGAAGGCCAAGCCAAACAGGTAGGTTTTAAGGGCTCTCTTGAAGGACAGCAAAGATCTCAAATTACAAATTTCTGCTGGGAGTGCATTCCATAGCCCAGGAGCGGCTACAGAGAAGGCCCGCCTCTGCGTCGCCACCAGACAACTGGAGACGGCAACTGGAGACGGACCTCCTCAGATGACCTTAATGTGCGGTGGGGATCATGTAGAAGAAGGCGCTCTCTTAGATAACTCGGACCTAAGCCATTCAGGGCTTTAAAGGTAATAACCAGCACTTTGTATTTTGCCCGGAAACATATCGGCAGCCAGTGTAGCTGTTTCAAAACAGGCATCATATGGTCTCTCCGGGTTGCCCCAGAGACCAATCTGTTTTAAAGTTGGAGGAAGAAACATCAATAACCTGCACTACGCTGATGACACCACCCTGATAGCTGAGAATGATCTGCAAGCTCTAGTAATGGAAGTCAAGGAGCACAGTGAAAAAAATGGGACTGCAACTAAATGTAAAGAAGACTAAACTAATGACAACAGGTACAGCAACCAACCTCAGAATTGACAATGAAGACATTGAAGTGGTAGATAGCTTCTGCCTTTTAGGATCGACCGTCAACAGTAAAGGATCCAGCAGTCAAGAAATATGCCGCAGACTAGCACTTGGTAGGGTTGCAATGAAGCCCTTGGAAAGGATATTTAGATGCCATGACGTGTCTACACCTACAAAGATTAGAATTGTTCGGACCGTGGTTTTTCCCGTGACACTCTATGGATGTGAAAGCTGGACTTTGAAGAAGCAAGACAGAAAAAGCATTGACGCTTTTGAACTTTGGTGCTGGAGAAGACTTTTGAGGATACCATGGACAGCCAGGAAAACAAACAAATGGATCATAGAATCAATCAATCCAGAATTTCCACTCGAGGCACAAATGACCAGGCTCAAACTATCATACTTCGGACACATTGTGCAAAGACCCAGCTCCCTGGAGAAGTACGTAATGCTGGGGAAAGTTGAAGGAAAGAGAAGAGGACGACTAGCAGCAAGGCGGATGGACTCGATTACAACAGCAATGAATGTGTTGGAAATTCTCTGTGGTGAGAGAATCCCTTTCTCATTATAGCAGAGTGCACAGAGGCACAGCACAGCGGAATTTAGTTAGGCATGCGTGTATGCTGAGAGTAATGTAACTTGGAGCCAATTCATAGTTTCAAATCAATATATAAGGCATTTATTAAGGAACTCTATTCTAGATAGGAAAGTGAGGAGTTAGGATCTCTAATCTATCTATCTAGCTGGATGCAGATGGATTCTGCATCTTCTCTGCACACATGGTGCAGGGAGAGAGGCTTGCCATGTTGCAAGGTAGAAGGGCTGTTAGGAGAGAGAGAGAGAGAGAGAGAGAGAAAGAGAGAGAGAGAGAGAGAGGAAGCTAGTCCCTGAGATTAGCAATCTACATATCCAAAGGAATAGTGTCAGAGCAGTAGAGAAGGGATGACCAATGTCTTGACCCTCTAGTCCTCTGACTCACTAGTCTATCCTCCACTGTCTGAGACAAGAGACAGCGCAAAGTCCTTAACTTCCAACAGAATGCACCACTGAGAGACCTTAAAGGCCAAGTTGAAGACAGATCATCCTGGAGAGAACTATCTATGTCATCACTAAGAGTCGACACTGACTTGATGGCACTTAATCAATCAATCACCATATATTAATCAGAGGAATCGAAGCTAAGTTTCCAAAACTTACAGATGCAATAAGGAGAAGTGAAATTGCAAAACTTGCTGTGTTCCCTACAATCTTTGCACCCAGGGCTTCAATGTTAGCAATGCAGCATCTCCATCTCTATATAAACATATCAGCTGAAAAGAAGCAATGAATGTTAGCCACTGGCTAACATCAGGGGCTCAAGGAACACTTGGGCGGCCAGAAGATGTAGTCCTGCCAGTGGCTCCTCAGCCCCTGTGAGGCAGGGAAAGGAGCTCATTGTCAGGAAATCAAGGAAACTAGCCAACCCGCACAGAGCATCTGTGTGCTCTTTGGGGCTGGCTGTTCCTCCCTCCCTCCTGCCCCACTCTCCCTCCCCCTCCCCCCTTATGTCCCACACTCTTGCCCCCTCCCCTCCCTCCTGCCCCACTCTCTTGCCCCTCCCTCGCACACCACTCTCTTGCCCCCTCCCTCCCCCTCCCACCCCTCTCACTCACCCTCCTGCCCTCCCTCCCTCCCACTCTCTCTTGTCCTCCGTCCCCCTCCCACCCATCTCCCCTGCCCTCCCACCCCTCTCTCCTCCTTCTGCCCCAGTCTCTCCTGCCCTCCCACCCCTCCCACCCCTCTCTCCCCCTCCTGCCCCAGTCTCTCCTGCCAGTCTCTCCTGCCCTCCCTCCCCTCCCCCTGCTCTTCTCTCCTGACCCACTCTCCTCCCTGCTCCAACCTCTCCTGCCCTCCCTTCTGCCCCCTCCCTCCCCATCCTACCCTCCCGCCTGCCCTTCCCCTCTCCCCCCTGCCCCACCCTCTCCTGCCCTCCATCCCTCTCCCCCTGCTCCCCTCTCCTGCCCTCCCCCTCTCCCCCTCCCCCTGCTCCACCCTCACCTGCCCTCCCCCTCTCCCCCTGCCCCACCCTCTCCTGCCCTCCCCCTCTCCCCCCTCCCCCCTGCTCCACCCTCAACTGCCCTCCCCCTCCCCCTCTCCCCCTGCCCCTCTCCCCCTGCCCCACCCTCTCCTGCCCTCCCCCTTCTTTCTGGATTGCCTGTAGGAGTTGGCGATAGAGGGCACTGCTTTGCAGTGGTTTTGCTCCTGCCATTCCAGATGGTGGAGCTTGGTGATGGTTGCTCTTTGAAATGAGAAGTATTATATGGAGTCCCTCAGGGCTTCATTCTGTCACCTATGCTTTCTAACATCTGCATGAAACTGCTGGGTGAGGTCTTCAGGAGATTTGGTGCAGGGTGTTATCAGTATGCTGATGACACCCAAATCTATTTCTCCTTATCAGTCGTCGTCGTCATCATCATCATCATCATCAGGATATGGCATTAACTCCCTAAATGGCTACCTATGGGCAGTAATGGGGTGGGTGAGAGATAACAAATTGAAGCTGAATCCAAGCAAGATGGAGGTGCTCATTGTGGGGGATTGGAATCTGAGAGATGAGTTAGATCTTCCTGTGCTGGATGGGGTTACCCTCCCCTAGAAAGGACAGGTATGCAGCTTGGGAGTGCTCTTGGATCCAGGCCTCATCCTGGTATCTCAGGCGGAGGCTATGGCCAGGAGTGCTGTCCATCAACTTGGGCTGATTCGACAGCTGCGTCCATTCCTTGAAGAGAATGATCTCAAAACAGTGATGTACCTAGTGTAAGGCCCAATCCAGTCAATTTTATATTGAATTAGCGCATAGATAGGTTAGCCATATTGTATTAGATAGATGCTTGACTTGAGTCTGTTTGCTCGACACAGTTTAGGCCTTGATCTTGGCATGAACCCATGAGTGAACGCCAAGTTCCCCTGTTCCAGCAAATTTTCCATGCTGTCAAGAGCAGCCCCCATCTAGTGCTTCTGTCTAAAACTGGAGAAAAATCGGCCTGTCGGCTCGGGCACACTTCCTCATTTTTCAGTACCTCAGATCGAAAGTACGCTAAGGCTCAGTGTTCCATTTGAAGGGGGGGCACTTGGCCCACGCCTTGTTCCTTTTCCACATCTCCCCTAGACAATGATATTAAATGTCAAATGGAACAGGTTAGCCAAGGGTCATGAATGGTCAAGACCCCTTCTTCGTCCAATCACTATTAGATGCGTAGGTGGGAAAGGAGAGGATACTTAAAACCCTAATTTGAGGATAGAAAAAAGGGGCTCTCTCCCTCAGGGAGGGTGGCTCAGGCACGGCACACAGGAGGAGGAAAGGAGGAAGTTGATCCGATCAATCAATTTGACGGCACCTAGCATCTAGCAAAAAGAGGAACAAGTCGAGGTTCCCTTGGGGTATAGTATATTGTGACCGCAAGGGTCTGGCGGATCTGTCAGTGTCTCTAGGCTGTTAGTTTTGTGACTGCTTTGTGTGAGAGAAGTAATTTTACTGCATGCTGTATGCTGTGATTCATCTGAATATTGGTAAGAAAATAAATCTGTTTGGATTAAATATAATCTCTTCACTTCTCCTCGTGTCTTCTTGGGTCTTGGGATTCTTGACAGCCAGTACCATCAGAAAGGACCCACGTCTATGAATGTGGGGATTTTTGGAGCCCTCATTTATTCCTGGTTGCAGGAGTTTTGGGGGAGTCAAAAATCTTACACTAGTACGAAAAATTCAGTTAGTTCAAAATGCGGCAGCCAGACTGGTCTCTGGGGTAACCTGGAGAGACCAGATTATGCCTGTTTTTAAACAGTTGCACTGGTTGCTGATATGTTTCCGGGCAAAATACAAAGTGCCAGTTATTACCTTTAAAGCCCTGAAGGGCTTGGGTCTGGGTTACATTAGAGAGTGCTTTCTTCTGTATGATCCCTATCTCACGATGAGGTCATCTGGAAAGTTCCATCTCCTGTTGCCACCGGTACGTCTGGTGGCGACTCAGAACGGGCCTTCTCTGCAGCTGCTTCTGGCCTATGGAATGCACTCCCAGCAGATAGCCACAATTTAGGCTCGCTGTTGGCCTTTAAGAGGGCCCTGAAAACTTGTTTGGCCTGGTCTTCCAAGGTTTTTAAATTGTTTGGGGGTGTTTTAATTGATTTTAAATGCTTTTGAATTGTTTTTATATTGTTTTAAGTACTGTGTTTTAGATGGTGTTTTATGTCTTTTTAAATTTGTTGTGCACCACCCAGAGCCTTTGGATGGGGTGGTCTATAAATGTAGTGTATAATACAAAATTTAAAAAGCATTGATCCAGTTTTCTCCATGTGCAGATTCTTTGCTGTTTAAGAAGATATGATTGATCAGAAAAGCTCTTTCCACATTCCAGACATTTATATGGCTTTTCTGTGTGTACACATTGATTGATAATTAAAATAATTAAAATTTTCACTTTCCATGCATTTATACTGCCTCTTGTGTGCATTCTCCAATGGGCATTAAAGTCTGGTGTGCGATTCAAGCTTTTCTCACACACTGGGTAGACACTCCTTTTCATTCCTATTTGTTTTGCTTGCTGAACTGGAATTTCATGAAAGTTGTCCCCCTGGCAAGCCATGGATTTCCCCCTTCACATCTCTGGTTTCCTTCTGGCTTTTGGAGTTTCTCTTGATTGCTGAATTGCCTTCCACCTTTTGAAGCTGGTTTCTGTCTGACGATATTCCGTGCAATCTGTTATCATTCTTGCTGTCCCACCCACTGGTTGCCAGAGAAGCTACATTCCCCCAATTCTCCTCTCTGTGCAGGACTTCTTGGCCTGCTTTTAGCAAAGCTGGGTCCTCCTCAGTGAAATGCAAAACCATCTACTTCAAGGGTATTGGATCCTGAGCTGGCTGCACAGCAGCTGTTTTTGTGCACCTCCAAAGAAGAGATGTCATTCCATTACCCAGTGAAGTCTGGTCTGCTGAGAATGAAGAGACCCCAGGTTTTGATTCCAGTTTTAAAAGGCCTGCTGCACAGGAGCAATGGTATCCTTTTAAACATTATTCTAATGACTTCCATCTGCTGGACTTTGAAAAAATGGAACAGGAGTCATTCCATGAAACTGATTGGCATACGATTTAGGACAGACAAAAGGACTTACAGGTGAACCCCATTATCCACAGATAGCGGCGTATTGCGGCAATGGGAATCCGGGGCTTAGGTTCCTGGAGGCTGGGGAAAGGGCAAAAATGGCAGGAAATGAGGGGAAATAGCAAAAGTAAGTGCCCTATCAAAGTCTCCAGCCTTCCAGGAAAACTGCCACCCCCACCCTCCGCTAGTCCCAAATTGGCCATTTGTCTTCTTTTTTAAAAAGAGCCACAAAATGGCTCCTACTCCCAAAATGGCAGCCGGAAATGACTTTGGGGATCGTTTCCAGCCACCCTGGACATGCAAAATAAACCCGTTCTTCACCTTTTTTCCCTGTGTAAGCCGAGGTCGGCTGTCAATTACTTGACAGCAGAGACACAAAAGCATGGGTGTTGGATCTGCAGATAGAGAGGTTTCCCTGTATTCATGCACACAGCAGCACTTAATCAGTCTTTGGAATTTGCTGCCACAAGGTGTATTGATGGTCTCTAGTTTAGATGGCTTTTTTTGTCTAACAGGATTAGACAAATTCATGGAGGACACATCTATCCGTGGATATTGGTCTTGAAGGCATACCTCCCTTCTTCCACTGTTTCTCCCCACAACTGGCATTCAGCACCCTACTGAGCCTAGAGATAGCATATAGCCTCTCCCTCCTGCTTGTAGACTTCTGGTTGGTCATGGTGGGCAACAGGATGCTGGGCTAGATAGCAGGGCCAAATAAATCAGCACTGATTTGATTTGGGGATCACCTTGGTGCTTCAGATGTGTTCTCAATTCAGTTTGATGCTTCAGGGGAGCAATCCAATTTACTTTGGCCCTGTTTGATGGAATCACTTCAACTCGAGCCTAAGCTTTGGCCTGCCTCCCTTCGCCCTCACTACTCCCCAAAGCCCTGCACATTCCACAGGACGCTACGTGGCGTCTTCTTTCAGTCTTGAATGAATACCAAAACAGACCACCTCTTCAGAGCTTGGAGCAACATGCAGGGGCTTCTCAGATGATCCAGGTACTAATCAGGCCCCAAGCAGAAGAATTGGTGCAGCGTCGTGGTTCCAACCACAAGCTAAAAACCCTTGGCTGCAGTGTTCCCTCTAAGAGAGATTTCCAGATGATGACAACTCCCAGAATCCCCAGCTGCAATGGCTTTTGCTTGGGGATTCTGGGAGTTGTAGTCAACAACATCTGGGAATCCCTCTTATAGGGAACACTGCTTGGTTCCAATCTCCACTCAGTCATGAAGCAGACCTTTGGCAGCCCATTGTCCACTAGCCATGGCTCCCCCAACTGGCAATATACTAAACTATCTTACAGGGCTGTTGTAGGTATACAACATTAGATGGATAAGATGGGCAAATGTTTTTACTTTTATTCCCCCACCCCCACCTCCGGCTTTCCTCCAAGGATCCCAGAGCAGAGTACATGTTATGTCTGTCCTCACAACGAGCCTGGAAGGTACACCCACTGAATTTCACAGCTGCACAGGAATTTAAACTTTGTCTCCCCAGTCCTAGTCTAGCACCCTAACCACTACACCATGCTGGCTCTCAACACTGAAAAATATGCACAATATCACATCTGAAGGTGCCTCCGTACTTTTATGGGCCTGGAGAGAGTGCAGAATTGGAGACACTGAAGTCTGAAGCTACCTCGCACATGAAAATGTGTGCTCTACCACCCAACTAACTTTCAAGAGCTTCTTCACTAATTGTGGTATTAAATTTAGGCTTACAGGTACGAATGTCATTATGTGCACTTGCTCTGGAGTAAGTTATTAGTCAGTAGTAATTGCCATAGAGACAAAACCATCTCCACTAATGGTGGAATGAAATGAGTGAGTGGATGTGTTTTTCCTTTCCACCTATTGAAGGCACTCTCCAGACTAGAGCCATAAATGCTCCCTGATGGCAGACACACACCATCTATGGAAACCATGTGCTATTTTATACCAATAGACCTCGCCCATTCTGGTCTTCCGTTCTTGAAAGAGAGAATTGTTACAGAAAGCGGCAAGTAATTCTCAGGGAAGCTTTAGAGGGGATTTTTCTGCACTCTGATTTATCCAGAGAATTCAGTATAATTGTAGAAGCAGCAGCAGGCAAAGGCTAGTTAGGTTAAATAGATCAGATTATGAGAGAGATTGTCAGGGTCTGGTCTCAACCAGCCCCATGATTTGACCAGCTTTACTGCTGCTGACCCCAAGTGGAATTCCTTATGTTTCCCGGCTGTCTCCACTTGGCAGCCCATCAACCTTCCGTCTCTCACTCAATCTAGGCAGGGTGGTGTGGCATTTAAGCCTGGGGTGGAGAACACAGACAGAGACTACACCAGAATTTAATCAAGAGGTGAAATCTTTACTTGAGAGGGGAAAATACCAATTTGAACGTAGCTTTTGCAATGTTTAACAACCATAAGAGCAAAAAAGAAGAAGAAGAAGAAGAAGAAGAAAATGAGATAAGCCCATCCAGCGATTATCAGACACTCCACGCTGGCCCTAACAGGCACCTCACCAGCAGCTCTTAGTCAGCCCACTTGGCTTCCCTGCAAGCCTGTCTCTCTCCCTCTCTGCTCAGCACTGCCTTGTCTGGTTCTGCTGCTATCTGTTCCTCCAGCTACTCCAAGAGCAATCCAGCTCCTCTGTGTGATCTTCAGCTCTCTTCTTTGCGATTCAGCTCCTCCAACTGCTCTCCTGCTCCCTAAACTGTTCCAACCTCCCCTTTTAATCCCTGGAACTCTGCCCACCTCCTGAGGGCGCTTTCCAGATTAAACCCTACAACAATGTCTGATCTGCTCAGTGTGCTTCCATACTTCCTGTGTTGTGACTCCGCAATCCCTGCATAATTTCAGAGTGTAATCTGGAAAGCGCCCTGCATTAGCCAATCAGGGCAAACACAAACCAGAACTTAGGGGTGGGGGGTGGGGCAGGGATGAACACCAGCCAGAAAAACAACCCTGGGGTAGGGAAAAGGTCAAGGTTTCATCTACTCCAGCAACGCAAGTGGGGAATGGACAGCCATTTTAAATATAAATCAAAATAAAGACCAAGCAAACCTACAACATGGAGTTTTGGGCCCCATTCTCCACAGAGGTCAAGGAGGATATTGTGGGGACTGAGTCAAATGCTTTGCAGAAATCAAGGCACACTTTGTCCACAGCATCCCTGTCCTCTACTAAACTAGTAACTCTGTTAAAAGAGGAGGGGAGATTACTCCAGTCTGACAATTTCATGCTGGCACCTACTAAACACCAGATTCTCTTTTTGCTGTGCTCACAGACAGACTGCTGACAATACTTGAAACATTCAGCAAATCAATGAGTAACCTTTTCCTGGATTGTATCACTTCAAGCTGCAGATGTGTGATTTGTGCATCCCTCCCCACAGAAGATCCCTGCACATCGAAAAATAGCTCTGAAGGGAACGGGTTAGACTGAACCAAGAGTGCACATCACCCTTAACCAATTGAGCAGTTTCCCCTGCATTTTATCACACCACCTGCCAACTCCTGGCGACCACAGAGCCATGTGGTTGTCTTTGGTAGAATAGGGAAGGGGGTGACCATTGCCATCTCCCGGCAGTATGAGATGATGCCTTTCAGCATCTTCCTATATCTGCCCGATATCGGTGTTTCCCATAGTCTGGGAAATATACAAGCAGGGATTTGAACCAGCAGCCTCTTGCTCCCTAGGCAAGTTACTTCCCCACTGTGCCTTTAATAGCCCATACCTATCCACAAAATAAAATTAATGAGATGCTCCTTAAGCTTTTCCTCTGTTTGCACCCCTGAGTTGAACACTTGTTCCCAACATGCTATATATATTTTTTTTAACTATTATGAGGGAGAGCATTTAAAAACCCTACCTTCCACTTGCAGCCTGAAGTGATACAGTCTATGCAGAGCTTTGCCACTTGATTGTGTGAGTATGAACCAGACTCCCATTTGTGGGGTTGGAGGAGCAGAAGACCTGGCTAGAGCAGAAGGAGCAACTCATGCTTCTCCTGAATTTCGGATTCTGCCTCTTTGTAAAGCGTGCCTTTGTGGATCTATAGATCACACTCAATGCTACCTGAGAAGCTCTTGCAAGCGTTCTGTGCTCTGAAGTCCCTTTGCACCCATACCCAGAAATAAACGACAGCACACAGGAAATGGGTTGAAACTACGGCCATCACTTTATTGACTCATTTTAGCAGAGAACTGCCGTGCAGCTGGGGGAAATCGCACCTGCCACCAATGGGGTGGGGCACTGCATCCCCCCCCCCCGGACCTGCCATGGTGACCAAGGGGCTACACTATTTAGCGGCACCACTCCTAACATCCGCCAGATCAGAAATCCCTTCCAGTGCAACAGTGCAGAGTAGGTGAAAAACCAGCCACCTCCAAGCCAATCCGGGTGGATGGGGAAAATTCCTACTCGGCCCCAAATGGCGACCGGCTAATCCCACACTGTCACCTGAGGGGGGTGAGTGGATGCCGAGGTGTCCCTGCAGAAGGCCAAGAGAGGGCGGGGATCGCTTTCACTAGCGCACCCTCTGCCCCCTCGCTTGGCCCTACAGACTGGTTCACTGTGGGGCCCAGCCTTGTTTCTTGCACCCTGCCAGGACTGAATGTGACATTTGCACCCCACACTGGATGCAGAGCCAGGGGAAGGAGGGGAGGTCGGGCACCCAGACTCGGAATCAAGAGATGGAACGGGTGCAAAACTGGGCTGCAACTTCAGTAACTAGTTTGAAGGGAGCTCTGTAAACTAAGGTGTGGGATTCCACTTCTGGGGTGAAGTCGTTTCCCGGGAAACTATGCCCCCTCTTTGCCAAAGCCTTATGACCTTGAGTGTACACGAGGCTTTTGCAAACCTAGCCAGAAAGGAAATGGGCATCTGCTGTGGGGTTGCTCTCCTCAGCCTCTTCCTGCCTTCTCTAGGGCCCACCATTCCCCTCAGCCACTGGAGAGATTTGTCATTGTGTCAATGCATATTTAGCCGGCCGAGGCAACCCTCAGCACTCGCGTTGATAACAGTGCATCAGAAGTAGGACGGGATCCTTTGTTAGATGTTGAAAGGGAAGCTCTTCTTTGCTGGTATAGTGGAGAGAGAAGAAAAAGGAAACAAGTGTGAGCTACTTAAGTGGTGTTTTCTTCACGACCCTCTGTTTCAACTGCCTGGTTTTCATGTTGATTTATTTATCCGCCCCCCCAACAAGCCATTGCTCAAAACGTGATGGTCCTCTTCATAAGAAGATCTGGATTTACATCAGGGGACTGTATTTGTTATTGCAGGTGCGGCCAGCCTGAGGTTTTCTAGCTGTTGTTGAACTCCCATCAACTCATGCCACAATACAAGGTGGCTGGGGGTGATTGGAGGACAGCTTCTATCATCCCCAGCCAAGCTTTATGGCAGGGGGTGATGGGAGCTGTAGTCCTGAACAAGAGAAGCTGGGGATGATGGGAGTTGTAATCCAACAAGAGCTGGGGAGCGTCGGGCAATCTCTAGCCTCTCGGCTTCCTCTGTGCCATTTCTCTTGCTTTTGGATGTCTGCTCTGTAGAGAATCAGTTTGCTGCCCTGCCCCCTCTTAACACCACAACTCCACCCGGCCAGAGCCTAAATGCTGTGAATAGATAGCCCCACCCGCTGCCCCACAAAACCACACATTTATTTTATTTAGCATATTTAGCATGAGGGCTCAAGTGGCAGCTACAGCAAACAAGCAGCAGAAACATGAAACATGTGGAAAGACACTACTAAGGAAACATCTGTCGAGCTGGTCCAAGAGAAATCAAAGGGCTGCAGAGGGATCCAATAGGCTGTACAAAAATTTAAAGATACCATTTAAGATAGAGGCAATTTAAAAGTACAAAAATTTCACATACAAAACTTCTGGGGGACATTGCCCAAATAAAGTGGAAGGGCCCCAAATATAGTTCCAGGGGAAACAAGAAAAGGGAACCGAGGACAGACACAAGAATTGAAATAAAATAAGACAAAATGAGAAAGGAAATAATACTTGGTACAACCTTGGTTCATTAGTTAGCGAAGTCCTGTCCCACTCCTGAGAAAACAACTGGAAAAGCCTCGTGGGGTCCGGCAAGAGGAAGGAAGGAACGGACGCCAAGCCTCGTGGGGTCCGGCAAGAGGAAGGAAGGAACGGACGCCAAGCCTCGTGGGGTCCGGCAAGAGGAAGGAAGGAACGGACGCCAAGCCTCGTGGGGTCCGGCAAGAGGAAGGAAGGAACGGACGCCAAGCCTCGTGGGGTCCGGCAAGAGGAAGGAAGGAACGGACGCCAAGCCTCGTGGGGTCCGGCAAGAGGAAGGAAGGAACGGACGCCAAGCCTCGTGGGGTCCGGCAAGAGGAAGGAAGGAACGGACGCCAAGCCTCGTGGGGTCCGGCAAGAGGAAGGAAGGAACGGACGCCAAGCCTCGTGGGGTCCGGCAAGAGGAAGGAAGGAACGGACGCCAAGCCTCGTGGGGTCCGGCAAGAGGAAGGAAGGAACGGACGCCAAGCCTCGTGGGGTCCGGCAAGAGGAAGGAAGGAACGGACGCCAAGCCTCGTGGGGTCCGGCAAGAGGAAGGAAGGAACGGACGCCAAGCCTCGTGGGGTCCGGCAAGAGGAAGGAAGGAACGGACGCCAAGCCTCGTGGGGTCCGGCAAGAGGAAGGAAGGAACGGACGCCAAGCCTCGTGGGGTCCGGCAAGAGGAAGGAAGGAACGGACGCCAAGCCTCGTGGGGTCCGGCAAGAGGAAGGAAGGAACGGACGCCAAGCCTCGTGGGGTCCGGCAAGAGGAAGGAAGGAACGGACGCCAAGCCTCGTGGGGTCCGGCAAGAGGAAGGAAGGAACGGACGCCAAGCCTCGTGGGGTCCGGCAAGAGGAAGGAAGGAACGGACGCCAAGCCTCGTGGGGTCCGGCAAGAGGAAGGAAGGAACGGACGCCAAGCCTCGTGGGGTCCGGCAAGAGGAAGGAAGGAACGGACGCCAAGCCTCGTGGGGTCCGGCAAGAGGAAGGAAGGAACGGACGCCAAGCCTCGTGGGGTCCGGCAAGAGGAAGGAAGGAACGGACGCCAAGCCTCGTGGGGTCCGGCAAGAGGAAGGAAGGAACGGACGCCAAGCCTCGTGGGGTCCGGCAAGAGGAAGGAAGGAACGGACGCCAAGCCTCGTGGGGTCCGGCAAGAGGAAGGAAGGAACGGACGCCAAGCCTCGTGGGGTCCGGCAAGAGGAAGGAAGGAACGGACGCCAAGCCTCGTGGGGTCCGGCAAGAGGAAGGAAGGAACGGACGCCAAGCCTCGTGGGGTCCGGCAAGAGGAAGGAAGGAACGGACGCCAAGCCTCGTGGGGTCCGGCAAGAGGAAGGAAGGAACGGACGCCAAGCCTCGTGGGGTCCGGCAAGAGGAAGGAAGGAACGGACGCCAAGCCTCGTGGGGTCCGGCAAGAGGAAGGAAGGAACGGACGCCAAGCCTCGTGGGGTCCGGCAAGAGGAAGGAAGGAACGGACGCCAAGCCTCGTGGGGTCCGGCAAGAGGAAGGAAGGAACGGACGCCAAGCCTCGTGGGGTCCGGCAAGAGGAAGGAAGGAACGGACGCCAAGCCTCGTGGGGTCCGGCAAGAGGAAGGAAGGAACGGACGCCAAGCCTCGTGGGGTCCGGCAAGAGGAAGGAAGGAACGGACGCCAAGCCTCGTGGGGTCCGGCAAGAGGAAGGAAGGAACGGACGCCAAGCCTCGTGGGGTCCGGCAAGAGGAAGGAAGGAACGGACGCCAAGCCTCGTGGGGTCCGGCAAGAGGAAGGAAGGAACGGACGCCAAGCCTCGTGGGGTCCGGCAAGAGGAAGGAAGGAACGGACGCCAAGCCTCGTGGGGTCCGGCAAGAGGAAGGAAGGAACGGACGCCAAGCCTCGTGGGGTCCGGCAAGAGGAAGGAAGGAACGGACGCCAAGCCTCGTGGGGTCCGGCAAGAGGAAGGAAGGAACGGACGCCAAGCCTCGTGGGGTCCGGCAAGAGGAAGGAAGGAACGGACGCCAAGCCTCGTGGGGTCCGGCAAGAGGAAGGAAGGAACGGACGCCAAGCCTCGTGGGGTCCGGCAAGAGGAAGGAAGGAACGGACGCCAAGCCTCGTGGGGTCCGGCAAGAGGAAGGAAGGAACGGACGCCAAGCCTCGTGGGGTCCGGCAAGAGGAAGGAAGGAACGGACGCCAAGCCTCGTGGGGTCCGGCAAGAGGAAGGAAGGAACGGACGCCAAGCCTCGTGGGGTCCGGCAAGAGGAAGGAAGGAACGGACGCCAAGCCTCGTGGGGTCCGGCAAGAGGAAGGAAGGAACGGACGCCAAGCCTCGTGGGGTCCGGCAAGAGGAAGGAAGGAACGGACGCCAAGCCTCGTGGGGTCCGGCAAGAGGAAGGAAGGAACGGACGCCAAGCCTCGTGGGGTCCGGCAAGAGGAAGGAAGGAACGGACGCCAAGCCTCGTGGGGTCCGGCAAGAGGAAGGAAGGAACGGACGCCAAGCCTCGTGGGGTCCGGCAAGAGGAAGGAAGGAACGGACGCCAAGCCTCGTGGGGTCCGGCAAGAGGAAGGAAGGAACGGACGCCAAGCCTCGTGGGGTCCGGCAAGAGGAAGGAAGGAACGGACGCCAAGCCTCGTGGGGTCCGGCAAGAGGAAGGAAGGAACGGACGCCAAGCCTCGTGGGGTCCGGCAAGAGGAAGGAAGGAACGGACGCCAAGCCTCGTGGGGTCCGGCAAGAGGAAGGAAGGAACGGACGCCAAGCCTCGTGGGGTCCGGCAAGAGGAAGGAAGGAACGGACGCCAAGCCTCGTGGGGTCCGGCAAGAGGAAGGAAGGAACGGACGCCAAGCCTCGTGGGGTCCGGCAAGAGGAAGGAAGGAACGGACGCCAAGCCTCGTGGGGTCCGGCAAGAGGAAGGAAGGAACGGACGCCAAGCCTCGTGGGGTCCGGCAAGAGGAAGGAAGGAACGGACGCCAAGCCTCGTGGGGTCCGGCAAGAGGAAGGAAGGAACGGACGCCAAGCCTCGTGGGGTCCGGCAAGAGGAAGGAAGGAACGGACGCCAAGCCTCGTGGGGTCCGGCAAGAGGAAGGAAGGAACGGACGCCAAGCCTCGTGGGGTCCGGCAAGAGGAAGGAAGGAACGGACGCCAAGCCTCGTGGGGTCCGGCAAGAGGAAGGAAGGAACGGACGCCAAGCCTCGTGGGGTCCGGCAAGAGGAAGGAAGGAACGGACGCCAAGCCTCGTGGGGTCCGGCAAGAGGAAGGAAGGAACGGACGCCAAGCCTCGTGGGGTCCGGCAAGAGGAAGGAAGGAACGGACGCCAAGCCTCGTGGGGTCCGGCAAGAGGAAGGAAGGAACGGACGCCAAGCCTCGTGGGGTCCGGCAAGAGGAAGGAAGGAACGGACGCCAAGCCTCGTGGGGTCCGGCAAGAGGAAGGAAGGAACGGACGCCAAGCCTCGTGGGGTCCGGCAAGAGGAAGGAAGGAACGGACGCCAAGCCTCGTGGGGTCCGGCAAGAGGAAGGAAGGAACGGACGCCAAGCCTCGTGGGGTCCGGCAAGAGGAAGGAAGGAACGGACGCCAAGCCTCGTGGGGTCCGGCAAGAGGAAGGAAGGAACGGACGCCAAGCCTCGTGGGGTCCGGCAAGAGGAAGGAAGGAACGGACGCCAAGCCTCGTGGGGTCCGGCAAGAGGAAGGAAGGAACGGACGCCAAGCCTCGTGGGGTCCGGCAAGAGGAAGGAAGGAACGGACGCCAAGCCTCGTGGGGTCCGGCAAGAGGAAGGAAGGAACGGACGCCAAGCCTCGTGGGGTCCGGCAAGAGGAAGGAAGGAACGGACGCCAAGCCTCGTGGGGTCCGGCAAGAGGAAGGAAGGAACGGACGCCAAGCCTCGTGGGGTCCGGCAAGAGGAAGGAAGGAACGGACGCCAAGCCTCGTGGGGTCCGGCAAGAGGAAGGAAGGAACGGACGCCAAGCCTCGTGGGGTCCGGCAAGAGGAAGGAAGGAACGGACGCCAAGCCTCGTGGGGTCCGGCAAGAGGAAGGAAGGAACGGACGCCAAGCCTCGTGGGGTCCGGCAAGAGGAAGGAAGGAACGGACGCCAAGCCTCGTGGGGTCCGGCAAGAGGAAGGAAGGAACGGACGCCAAGCCTCGTGGGGTCCGGCAAGAGGAAGGAAGGAACGGACGCCAAGCCTCGTGGGGTCCGGCAAGAGGAAGGAAGGAACGGACGCCAAGCCTCGTGGGGTCCGGCAAGAGGAAGGAAGGAACGGACGCCAAGCCTCGTGGGGTCCGGCAAGAGGAAGGAAGGAACGGACGCCAAGCCTCGTGGGGTCCGGCAAGAGGAAGGAAGGAACGGACGCCAAGCCTCGTGGGGTCCGGCAAGAGGAAGGAAGGAACGGACGCCAAGCCTCGTGGGGTCCGGCAAGAGGAAGGAAGGAACGGACGCCAAGCCTCGTGGGGTCCGGCAAGAGGAAGGAAGGAACGGACGCCAAGCCTCGTGGGGTCCGGCAAGAGGAAGGAAGGAACGGACGCCAAGCCTCGTGGGGTCCGGCAAGAGGAAGGAAGGAACGGACGCCAAGCCTCGTGGGGTCCGGCAAGAGGAAGGAAGGAACGGACGCCAAGCCTCGTGGGGTCCGGCAAGAGGAAGGAAGGAACGGACGCCAAGCCTCGTGGGGTCCGGCAAGAGGAAGGAAGGAACGGACGCCAAGCCTCGTGGGGTCCGGCAAGAGGAAGGAAGGAACGGACGCCAAGCCTCGTGGGGTCCGGCAAGAGGAAGGAAGGAACGGACGCCAAGCCTCGTGGGGTCCGGCAAGAGGAAGGAAGGAACGGACGCCAAGCCTCGTGGGGTCCGGCAAGAGGAAGGAAGGAACGGACGCCAAGCCTCGTGGGGTCCGGCAAGAGGAAGGAAGGAACGGACGCCAAGCCTCGTGGGGTCCGGCAAGAGGAAGGAAGGAACGGACGCCAAGACCCCGAGTTTTAACATCAAATCATTTGGGGTAATAGCATCTTAAATTCAGATCAATGTGTTACTTTAATGGCCTTCCCTTATTAGGCCTTCGTTTCAACCTTCCTATTTTCATGTTGATTTCTTTATCCAGCCCCCTTATGCGAGCTGTTGCCCAAACCCTGATGCTTTCTTTCACTATGCTTTTCACCATGGATTTGCATCAGGGGACTATATTTGTTATCAGTTTTGGATTACAACTCCCACCATACTACAACTTCTACCATCCCCAGCCACCAGTTTTGATGGGGGTGATCATCTGTAGTCTCAACACAGCAGCTGGGGATGATGCGAGTTCTAGTCCAACAGCAGCTGCTGAGCTACTGGTGGGTCATCCCTAGCTTCTTGGCTAATTGCTGTGAATAGCTATCCCTCCCCACCCCTCTAGTGCTTCAAGTGGCAGCTATTGCAAGGAAGCAGAAGCAAGATGAAAGTGTAATGTCTGTGGAAGCAGATCTCTATGGAAATCTCTCTTGAGCACGTCTTGGGAGAAACCAAGAGGTAGTAGAGGGATCCGATGGGCTGTACACAAGCCTGCGTTGTTTTAACCAAGAGTCTTTTCAATATGAAATATATAAATATTTTTAAAATAAAGCATAAGCATCAACTTTAAAATATTTGTAACTTCTAATATAACTTCTGTGTAATCTAACTTCTGACTTTTCAGGGCTCTTACAAGGTCCCTTCCAGTCCAAACATGCATGATTCCCTTTTGATCAACAAGACATGCAATACTCCTGCAAGGTTTTGTAGCTGAGGATGATGGGAATTCTAGTCCCAAAACATCTGGGGACCCAATTTTAAGAACCCTTGGCTTCTGGAATTTATATCTGCCCTTACTGCCGGGACCTCCAAATATGCAATTCTTCTATCCTCACAGTAGTCCTGTAAAGTAGGTCAGGCTGAAGAGAATGACTGGAAATAGAAGTTGGACTACAACTCCCATCATACCTGACTGTTAAGAACCTAACAGCACTGCTGGATCAGACCCAAGGCCTATCTAATCCAGCATGCTGTTTCCCCATAGGGGCTCACTGGATGCCTCTGGGAAGCCAACAGACAAGAGATTCTCAAACTTGGTCCCAGATGTTGTTGGGCTGCAACTCCCATCAAGGGAAGGGATTCAATCAGAAAAATAAATCCATGCATCACTGGTCCCTCTTTACCAATTATTGACATTAAAAAAGTGTTCACAAGTATATGTGTGAGTGTACCTCTATACTATCTATATCTGTACTTGGGATGGTTGTGTGTACCTCTGCAGACATCTCTCCCGTGGGAAATTATTCTCAAGGCTTAGCTTAAATCTGCTTCCTCATAACTGCAGTCAACTTGGGGGGCAAATAGAATCAGTCTGGGTGTCGGGGGGGGATGGGACTTGCAGATCCCTTGCAGACTCAATGTGACGATCACAGCAGAATCATGGCATTTTAGAGTGGGAAGGCTCCTTGGAGATCATCGTTATCTGGCTTCTGTCTGAAAGCCATCAGCAAAGAAGAGCCCAGGACTCCATGAGGTGACCTTGGCAACCCTTCTCCCATTTGGGAAAGCATTCCTACTGCCTAGCCTAAACCTGCATTCTCGTATTGGCAGCGTTCAGTGCTGTGCTCAGTAGCAACAGAGAGGAAGTACGCTCCTTTTTCAACACCTTTGATATCTGTGGACTGCTGTCTTTTCCTATGTAGCTCTCTGACAGTCTGGCCTCTGGAGGTGGTAGGAGTCAGACTTACCTCTCCATCTTCTGGGAAGACAAATTCAAGAGGTTCTTCAACACTGTGAAATAGAGAAAGATTTCTTATGCTTTGCTAATCTCTTAGGAGCTACTCAATGGCACAGCAGGGAAATGACATGACTGCCAGAGGTTGCCGGTTCAAATCCCTAGTGGTATGTTTCCCAGACTATGGGGAACACCTATATGGGGCAGCAGCAGCAGGAAGGTGCTGAAAGGCCTCATCTCGTACTGCATGGGAGATGGTAATGGTAAACCACTCCTGGTCACTAGGAGTCGATACCGACTCGACGGCACAGTCTACCTTTACCTTTGATCTCTTAGGATTTGCTACAATCTCCATATACACAGAGGAGTGCTAGACAAGGCAGGGGAGTTTTATGAAAGCAAGTAGTTTTAAGAAAATAAAGTTTAGCAATTAGCTACTTAACTTGACTCAGTTAGCAGCTACGCCAGCTAACTGAGCAAAGAGACACCTTTTAAAGTGCTGATGCTCTGATATTTATATACCGATGGCATTTGTAAGGTAAAGTGTGCCGTCAAGTCAGTTTTGACTCCTGGCGCCCACAGAGCCCTGTGGTTTTCTTTGGGTTTACCATTGCAGGGGGCAAGCAACAGGCCCCATCCAACCCCAGCACAGCATCCCTCCAGTGGCTGTTGCTGGCGTCTGTCTTAGGGTTCTTTTTCGATTGTGAGCCCTTTGGGACAGGGATCCATCTTTATTTTTATTTCTCTGTGTAAATCGCTTGGGGAACTTCTGTTGAAAAGCAGTATATGAATATCCATCGTCATTTTGTGAGGCTTGATGTTTAGCAAATTTGAGACAGCTTTTGTATGTTTTCTTTATCTGAAAATAGATTGGTGGGAGTGTTCTGAGCCCGATCTATACTGTCTGTAAATACTCTTCAATTGTTTACATAGTGTCCTACAGCATGAGTCAAACCAATGATTAGTTGCTCTCTTACAATGAGCATATGAAGACTGTAACTTGCTCAGACATGAGAACTTTTGTATAAGAGCATCTTCTAATACTCTGGATATAAATCAGGCTGCACTCTAACGAGCAGTGGAAAAACCTGAATTGCATGTGAACTGCTCCCCAATAACTTGTAGGGACTTCAGGATAAATCTGGCCAACATGTGAATGCAGCACCTCCATTCCAGAGGAGGTGTGTGTTAAAGGGCTTTAAAAGCCTCATGTGAAAAACCTCCTGGAATCAAACTTTACTGAATTTGTTCAAGAATTCTGAGAAAACAAACATAGGCTCACCCTGCATGGTTGAAAGTCTCCTTTGCTAATCTGCAGCGAGGAGGCCATTTTAATAATTAGTGTCTCTGGTGTGTTCTAGGCATTAAAAGTAGCACAAATATATAGTACTCAATGTATATCACTATATACTGTGAAGTGTGCGTGTGTGTATTCAGTGAAATGTATTTCCAGGCAGCATACTTATTTTGAAATATCAGACTTAAACCCTTGGGGGCCTGGGATGTGTGGAGGCCCTGGACTTTGAGGGGCTGGGGGCCCATTTTAAAATCTCATCTCTGGGCCCATTCCAACCTTGCTATGCCCCTGGTGGTCACTACACAAAACTTTCTGCACAACACCTGCACAGAAGAAACTTCCATGTAGAAAATGTGTCTCTTGTAAATTGACCCTGAATTTTCCATCCATGACTGGGATATCTGAGAGTTAGAGTCAATAATAAAAGAACAGCACACTGCTTGTGACAGGAAGGGGCAAATTACAATGATTTCTTAGTCTGGCACGGGCTGGTTTTGGCCCTGGCAGAACTTGGCTGTCTGCTCCTGTTGCAAATGCAAATTCCTCTGTCTCGTGTGGCAAACTAATGTATCCTCCTCCCTCCTGGTGGCAAAGTAAGCACTAGTGTGGTGAATGCACATATACCCCATCATGAGCCAACAGTCATCACAAGACAAAGGCTGGCAGGAATCATTCACTGGTTTATAGACACACCACCACCACCACCAACACCTTCTTCTTCCCCTATTTTGCTAGTGGCTATTTGGGCAGGTGATCCTCTAGGACAAAGTCGCAGTTTTGTTTTGTTTTTAAAGCATGAGATGAGACAGAAAATGAAACTTGGAATCCTCACATAACTCCTGACTGTTGTTCTAAGTCTTTTACAGAGATGGCTCATGTTTTCAGGTTTTGATCAACAACCATGTCTAGACAGTGTTCCTTTTAACAGGCATTTCCAGATATTGTTGACTACAAGTCCCATCATCCCTGTTTGGACAGGAGTGCAATTTCAGTGCTTGCGCTAGGCACTATTTCCCCTAGATATGCCCCTAGTTCTAGGCCCCTGATTGTCTTGGTTGCCCTCTTCTGCACCTTTTCCAGTTCGATAATGTCCTTCTTAAAATACGGTGACCAGAACTGTGCGCAGTACTCCAAATCTGGCCACACCATAGATTTGTATAAGGGCATTATAATACTAACATTTTTATTTTCAGTCCCCTTCCTTATGGTCCCTAGCACAGAATTGGCCTTTTTTCATAGCTGTCGCACACTGAGGACACTTTCAATGAGCTGTCCACCATGACCTCAAGCTCTCTCTCCTGGTCAGCCACTGACAGCTCAGACCCCATCAGTGTATATGTCAAGTTGGGGTTTTTAAAATACCAATATGCATCACTTTACACTTGCTTACATTGAACCACATTTGACATTTTGTCGCCCACTCACCCAGTTTGGAGCTCTTCACAATCTGTTTTGCATTTCACTACACTAAATCGTTGAGTGTCATCTGAAAATTTGGCCACTTAGCTGCTTACCCCAATTTCTAGATCATTTATGAACAAGTTGAACAACACTGGTCCCAGTACAGATCTCTGGGGGACCCCACTTCACACTTCCCTCCATGGTGAAAACTGCCCATTTATTCCTGCCTTCTGTTACCAGACCACATATGAACCTGTTCTCATTCAGCAAGGCCTATTCTTCTATTTGTTTAACAATTTTGTCCTTAAGTATGCTTTCCATCAATTTACCTGGCACAGAAGTTAAGCTAAGCAGCCTGTAGTTTCAGAGCCTGATTGTAGGGAGAAATTACGTATTTTTGCTAGGACCAAAGACTCTCTTTATACCTTGAATCTCAAGACAGGATAAATACTCAATGGGTGGGGTGTATTTGAACATAGAAGGACTGTATTTCAGGATCTCTATGGAACTCCTAATGCCCTCTCCTCCCTCCAATAAAGCAAGCCACAAAGGGAGGGGCTGATTTGGATGACGTTTGTAGTGTGCAGGAGGGGTATAATGCTTCCCCCCAAATCCATAGGCCTAATGCTAATTGCTACCAGAATTTGTTAGCTGTTGAAGGGGAAATGCCCATAAGCTTTCCTTTCCGTGATGAATACGGAGATCTAAGCTGGTAATTGGCACAAGAGCAGAAGACTGGATCCCCATCCCTCTGCACCCTGGCCCCTATCCAAATCCACACATCCTGCAGCTACAGAGAGGTGGGCTGGTCATGTGGTAACAAGCATGACTTGTCCCCTTAGCTAAGCAGGGTCCGCCCTGGTTGCATATGAACGGGAGACTTGATGTGTGAGCACTGCAAGATATTCCCCTCAGGGGATGAAGCTGCTCTGGGAAGAGCAGAAGGTTTCAAGTTCCCTCCCTGGCTTCTCCAAGATAGGGCTGAGAGAGAGTCCTGCCTGCAACCTTGGAGAAGCCACTGCCAGTCTGTGTAGACCATAGTGAGAGAGATGGATCTATGGTCTGACTCAGTATATGGCAGCTTCTTATGTTCCTACGTTAAAAAAAGAAAAGAAAATGATGCTGGGAGTTCTAGTCACTATTGCACTGTTTTGCTAAAATGGAAATAAAAGTGGGGAAATAATGAAGACACTGGCTAAATAAGAGACAATCGAGCACTAATCATCCACCATGATGACTAGACGAGCAACAAAATTGGCTGAACTACCAGAAGTCCACAGCAACAACTACAATGTCAAATATTTCTATATCACTTATCAACAAGAGCAACAAGGGTTTTAAAGGAACCCTTGCTAACTTGGCAAGGAGGCACCTTTTACCGTGGTGATTCTCTTTATTTAGCAGGGGGAGAGTAACAGGCCCTATTCACCCCCCGCACAGTACTTCCAGTGACTGTTGCTGGTGTGTGTCTTATGTTTCTTTTTAGAATGTGAACCCTTTGGGGACAGGGAGACATCTTATTTGTTTGTTATTTCTCTTTGTAAACCACCCTGAGCCATTTTTGGAAGGGCAGTATAGAAATTGAATTATTATTGTTATTATTATTATTACTACATAGAAAAAAGGAAAAAGATGGTTGCCTTTCCCCAAAGGGCTCAAAATCTTTAAAAAATCTTAACACAACAACAACATATGGCTTGTTCACAGAATAGTCTGAATCTAGGTTTAATGTGGGTTACCAGCATTCGTGTGATTGCATGAACCCATGTCAAGGTGGGAATCTCAGGTTAACACCTTGGTTCACACAATCACTTCAATGCTGGTAACCCACATTAAACCTAGCTTCAAATGACTGTGTAAACCAGGCCATAGTGGTTTACTACTATGGAGGGGTGTTATGCTGGAATTGGATAGGAAGAATTGCTCCACCCACTGCTCAATATGACCAAGTCACCTCTTGAAAAGGTGGTGCCTCTTTCCTCAGTTAGCAGGGGCAGCAACATACTAGGGATGTGCACAAACCAAGATGTGCAGAGGCCATGTGTGTGCTGCTGCTGCTGCTCCGCTGCGCCAGGGCTACTGGGGGTAGCGCTATCGCAGTAGGAAGCAGCATGGAGAGGTGGAGGAATAGGCAGGCACCTGCTCTCTCCTCCCTTTTAAAGGTGCCAAAACGGTGCTGTGAATCTGTGCACAGATCTTGATTCATCCACATCCCTACAAGTAGGGATGGGCCCGGAACGGTCCGGACCTTGGTGTTCCGGTTCAGGTGGGGGGGTAGCTTTAAGAGCGGCGGGAGGGCTTACTTACCCCTCCCGACTCTTTCCCGCTCTGGCGCCGTAATGTTACGAGTAATTGGGGCAGCAGGATACCTCCCTGCCACCCCCCTCCCTGCCACCCCTGTTGCTGTAAAACTGCCAGGAGTCCTTTGCGCGCGTGCACGTCACAGAGACGTGAAGCGCGCCCACGATGTGCGCGTGTGCACGCAAAGGACTCCTGGGAGTTTTACAGCAACAGCGGGGAAGGGGCGGCAGGGAGGTATCCTGCCACCCCAATTACTACTAAACTTACGGCGCCAGAGAGGGAAAGAGGCGGGAGGAGTAAGTAAGCCCTCCCGCCGCTCTTAAAGCTACCCCCACCCCAATTCCAGACTGCAGTTTGGCGGTTCCGTGCACATCCCTACCTACAAGATACCTCCATTTTAAAAGATTAAACCTCAAAGGGAGGAGCAGGTGAGCAACCCCAACCCAAGAAGCTCCCTACACCTTGCCCTGGTGTGGACAGAACATAGTGGGATAAACCAGTGCAAGGACTGCTAGGTATAGGGCCCTAGTTTTGTCTCCCCGTGCCATTCCTTGCATAAGCTAACGCAAACTCGCATGAAAAAAACCTCCCAGCTAGAGACAGCCCTAATCAGAAAAGCCCTTGTTTCCGAGGAGAAAATCGGCCTCGCTTCTCCCTCAGAAAAGCTGTGCAGGCTGACAGGAGAGCCCCCAAATAAGCTGTGGGAGATTCCTGCTTGGTTCCTAGTGTCCAGTCATGGCCTAGAGAAGTACCACATTTCTGACATGTAAATGAAGTTTCACTTCTGTCCCTTTACATTGTACCCTAACTACTGTGGATGTATGCAGATAAAGCATTGAGCTAAGGCATTCTTCTTATCCCCCCTCCCATCTCTCTGTTGCTATTGTTTTACAAATGCAACTGTCAGGATTTCTAGGCAAGAACATATCTTTGGATGGGTCTAAGAGCAGTGTCCAGAGCATCCTTAGGGATGTAGCAATGTGCAGGAAGTAGTGCAGAGCCCACCATATCCATGGGGATATCCTAATTTTCAACACAATCAAAGATGCATGGATTCTCCACATTCCATTGTGATCTGGGTAAGTGCCAGTTTCTGCATCATAGGTACTGTATTCACTAGCCCTGTACAGGTCTTATATAAGCATGGACGCTGTACCCAGCTACAGCATTCTCCAGTAGCACACCTCATCCTCACACTGACGTGTTCTTTAGCCCACACGATCTGTGACTATAGTATTTGAATGTTGTACTCATGGATAGTGTGGGGATGGAGTGTGGACGTGAGGGACAGAGCATATTCTAGAGCAGGGATTCTCAACGTTGGGTCTCCAGATGTTATTGGACTTCAACTCCCATAATCCCCAGGCCCAGTGGCCTTTGGCTGGGGATTATGGGAATTGAAGTCCAATAACATCTGGGGACCCAATGTTGAGAATCTCTGCTCTAGAGGATGCTGTACTTGGTTTCAGTACATCTAGCACTGAAACCAGTACTAGTATTGAAACCAGTACATCCTGGTTTCAGCATCTACGGTTGATGTAACACCTGAACAGGACTACTGCACAGGGCTTATCTGAGCCAGGCCGTGCAATCCCTGTCTGGGACCAAAATGAGCAGGTGTGGGGAAGAGATGCTCTGGAGGCCCATGGGAGTTGCAGGGAGGGAAGGAGAATCGTGTGGAGTGTCTCTTGTTTCAATCTGCAAATCAACCCTATAGGGTAGGTAAGTCCCTCTGGAAGATGGGAAGCCTGAGGCCCTGGGGTTTTCCCGATAGAGGCAGCATCCAGTGGGGGCTGTCAGACTGCTAGTGCAGCCTCTTGGCCCTGTGCTACTCCAGTCTCCACGTTATGAAGAGGGCCTTGGTAAAAAGGAACGGGATGTTTTCTAGCCTCTCTTAATCTTAATACAGAGAGAGAGAGAGGGGGGGATTGACCTCTTTTCTTGGAACAATGGGTAAGTGTCTGCTGCCTATTCTTCTCTTTATGAAGATCTTTGACTGAAGTTTAGAATTTGTGTGCGCACTTCTTTCAGTTTGGGATTGGTCAAGATTAAGATTATGGAGTATGGAGAAGGCAAAGAGGACAGTGCAATATAGACAGTGCCATATATTTCTATGGCAGGGTAAAGTGTGCCATCAAGTCAATTTTGACTCCTGGCGCCCACAGAGCCCTGTGGTTTTCTTTGGGTTTACCATTGCAGGGGGCAAGCAACAGGCCCCATCCAACCCAGGCACAGCATCCCTCCAGTGGCTGTTGCTGGTGTCTGCCTTAGGTTTCTTTTTCGATTGTGAGCCCTTTGGGGACAGGGATCCATCTTTATTTTTATTTCTCTTTGTAAATCGCTTTGGGAACTGCTGTTGAAAAGCAATATATGAATATCCATCGTCGTATTTTTACATGATTATTATCATCCTCACAACCATCAGAGATGTAGTTTGGGCTGAGAGACAAGCATGTGGGCCCACAGTCACACACAGTGGCTTTCATGGCTGAGTGGGGGATTCAAACTCACGCCTCCCTGAGTCATACTCCAGTTGTCTTGTGGTAAATAGACACAACACAATCAGCACACTAAATGTGGGGTTTTACATTTCACAATTTTGTGTTTAATTCTGCTTTTCCAAGGTCAGTTTGCAGAAAAGAGGACATAAACGTGTGTCTTGATGGGCTGCTCCTGTTCCTCAATGCTAACATTCATGCTATGATGATTCTGAACAGGCTGAGATTAATTTTAAAAATCAAAGTAACAAAAAAGGGAAATTCTTACTGAATCAGGAGTGAGTTTTACAGTGAATCTGTAAATTAAGTATGGGAGAGGAGGAGGTGTCACAGAAATAATGGGCTATAACTGCTGGGTAATTAACTGTATCTGCATTTCTAAGCAGATTAAAAGTTCAGCTCTCATTTGCCAATGAGGCTGCTGGGAGAATTATTTGGAGAATGTTTTCCAAATATTTTAATGCTCAGTAGGAATTACTCACAATTTCCTATTCCCACCCCCAGGCCCCGTGAGAATATACTGAGAAAACAGAATATTTAGGGCATATTCACCTCAAGCCTACCTTGGCACACTAATTGAGAGGCAGGCACAGGGAACCAAGGAGACACACAGGAATTCAAAAATGAACACACAAAGCCAGGCAGTAAGTGATACTGAGTCCTTCTAGCCTGGTACATCAGTTAGGCAAGTCCTTCCTTTTCTGCTCCTGGGACACTGACTGGAGATGCTCCCCTCTGCCCCTGTCCTCCTGGGATTCTGGGGGGTGAGGGGGAACAGCCCCCCTGCCCTTACTGACCAGCCCCCCCTGCTCACGGGGTCCATTCACTGCTACTGAGCATTGCGATCTGGCCCTTGTCTTCCACACAGCTGCAGTGACCAGGCCTTCCTGCAACCCCCTCCACACACTTGACTTCTGTAGCACTTTCCACAAATCCAGGCCCAGGACCGCCTGCTAGCTGCCACCTCCTTCCAGTCTGCTGCATTTCAGTCAACTTTGTGCAATATTTTTTAAATGTATTTTACTTAAATGGCAGAGAGACATTAAGAGAGGCTAAAAAAAAACCCAATTTCTTCTCACCAAGGCCCTCTTCATAACGTGGAGACTGGAGTAGCACAGGGCCAAGAGGCTGCACTAGCAGTCTGACAGCCCCCACTGGATCCTGCCTCTATCAGGAAAACCCCAGGGCCTCAGGCTTCCCATCTGCCAGAGGAGACTTGCCTACCCTATAGGGCTGATTTGCAGATTGAAACGAGACAAGCCACACGATTCTCCTTCCCTCCCTGCAACTCCCCACGGGCCTCAGGGGCATCTCTTCCCCACCTGCTCATTTTGCTCCCAGACTGGGATTGCACGGCCTGGCTCAGATGAGCCCCACACCACCTATCCCAGTGACAGCTGGTTTAACTTTGGGGCCTACCTCTCGTGGGCCTCAGGGGCCATCTTGGAGCACTTGCTGGGGGAAAGAGCCCCAAATGCTCTCAGCATAGAACAGAGCCATGGGGAGAAGGCAAGCCTCCTTTCCCCAATCTTTGGAGAGATTCCTTGGAAGAGACCAGGAACGCAGCATCACAGCCCAGCAGTGCTTGCCCCACAACCCAAACACAGCAGAGTTTTCCATGTTTCCCCCACAGAATTCAGAGACACAAATAGCACCTACTTTCTATAAGACGGACCCAGCTTCTTCCCAAAGCCCTCTCTGTAACTAGGAGAGCTACTAGGACCGGCTGACCAGGAGTCTGGATGACTCATCTGGAAGTCCCTGCTTTGGATCTGGCCTAAGAAGACTTCAGGCAAACCCCAATGCCTCAGTTATCCCATCTGTGATATGGAACCAACAAGACTCACCTACCTTACAGGACTGTAGTATGGATCAGGAGACACAGCTATCAGGATCCTCCATTGCTTGCTTTGCCTTCATTCTTTTCCGATTCCCACTCCTTCTCCTGGGCACTTTTACTTTGGCACAGGCCCAACTCAGGGAAGGCTGCTAGGCCAAGTGGAGATCAGGCCTAAAAAGAGGACAGGAAGACAGTTTGGACAAGGACCAGAGAACTCCTGCAGAAAGGAATAACAGGAAAAGACAAAGGCCCCAGGAGATAAGCCAGCAGAGCCTGGATGCTGGACAGACAGAGACTCAGACATTAGAAAACACAGCTAAACATGCTCTTGTAGCAAGGGCTATCTAGACTCAGCAGGGCTTAAATAGGGGCCTGCAGGTCTCCACGCTGTAGCTGGTCTCTTCAGCCCTTATTGGGTGCAGCTGGTTCAGGCTCTACTGTTGCTCTTGAGAAGACCCCTTCCTCACCAGTCGGTCTCTCCTGAGGGAGATGCTATGCTCCCAGTTGGGTGCTTCTTTTCCATTACTGCAGATCGGCCTGGGCCCAGTAGCATTGTCACTCTTGGGGATCTGACAGGGATGGTGGTGCCTCTCTGCTGGCCATATGTTGTCCTTGCCCCCCAAGTGAATCCTTCTGTGGGGGGACAGGTCTCTCAGAGGGAGCAGAGATGTGGGGAGATCCCCGAAGGTTGATGGCTTGGGTTCCTCCATGATGTGACCCAAGGGTGTCTTATCCAAAGCCCTTTTGGGGATTGCATCAGGTTTCTCCTCATCGGCAAAGCCCTCAGAGTCTATGCCAAGGTTCCCCTTTAAGACGTCTAGCTTTGGAATCCTATCTGGTGCTCCTCTGAGTTTATTCAAGTCAGCTTGCCTGAAATCCAAGGTGCACGTCTGGTTTCCTTGAAATGTCTCCTCCCCTTGATTTTGTGGATTCTAAGATGGCACAGCCACTTTCTCCCAGGGTTACCCCCCCTTCTGCTGCATCAACCAATGCTCTTGCCCAGCACATTTTCCACAGTCTTCATAAAGTGCACCCCCTCCAGGAGTCCTCCATGCAGGTCGCCTGGACATTGGTTCAAGAATCCAGACCTTTCATCTTGATTATGCCCTCATCACAGTCAGCTGTTTCCTTGCAGGATCCTGCATTCTCTTTGTGCAGCTTGACCTTCCTCCAGGTAGACAGAGGAAAAGACATAGGAACATAGAACATAGGAAACTGCCATATACTGAGTCAGACCATTGTTCTATCTAGCTCAGTAATGTCTTCACAGACTGGCAGTGGCTTCTGCAAGGTTGCAGGCAGGAAGCTCTCTCAGCCCTCTCTTGGAGAAGCCAGGGAGGGAACGTGAAACCTTCTGCTCTTCCCAGAGCAGCTTCATCCCCTGAGGGGAATATCTTGCAGTGCTCACCCTTCTAGTCTCTCATTCAGATGCAACCAGGGCAGACCCTGCTTAGCTATGGGGACAAGTCATGCTTGCCTCCACAAGACCAGCTCTCCTCTTGTGCCCCCAAATCTTTCACGGTCCTGCTTTGGTATCTCTTTTTCTCTTGACATAAAGAAAAATCAGATACATCCAGATGTGTAAGCACTTAACCCACAGTTCCCGGGTCTGAATGACATGCAGAGGTGTGTCTGAACAAGACCAGACTCCTCCCTCTCATGCAGGGAGGAGGGACCATGTGATCTCATCACTCTTTCCAGTCACACTCACGATCCACAATTAGTACAAAGGTTGAGATGCCGTTTTTAACTAAAAAGAGTTAACATTGCAAAAGGAATGAGAAGAGAGTTCCCTGTCCCAGAGGGGCTCATGGTCCAAGCAGCAGCTCAAGAGAGACGCCAGCAGTAGCCTCAGAAGGATGCTATGCTGAGTTGATTTGGGGACAGTTGCTCCCTGCCCCCCACCCCGAAATATAAGCGAGACACCACTTTAAAAAATGTTTTGCTCAGTTAGCAGGGAGGGAAGCCAAGCTGTGTGTCACAAGAAGGCCCGAAGATGTTTCCGTGTCCCAAAAGGAACTGCGACTTCGTCCAAAGGTCCCTCATGGCCCAGGGAGCAGGGCCGTTTCCCAAACTGTGTGGCACAAGAGGAGGACCCCCCCCCCCATTGGCTCCCTGTTCCAAAGGGCCGCATGATTAGAAAAAAGACACAAGGGAGGCCCTGGAAAGGGCGCTGTGCAGTGCTGAAGAGGGACAACTGCTCTCCCCCTGCTCAAAAGAAGAGTCTCTACTTTAAAAAGTGCCTCTCTTGGCCCAGTGGACCAAGGTCTAGCTAACAGCCGGATAAAGGAAATTCTACAGAAACCCCCTACGTCTCCTCCAAAGGGAACAGAGGAAAGCCAGGGCTGCCCTTGAAACTCCCCGCCACTTGATGAAACTCTTCCCAGCACAGAAGAGAAGCCCCTTACCCTCCATCATGATCTCTATCCTGCACCTGGCACGATGCTGAAGGCGCCCAGGAGGGAA
Organism: Hemicordylus capensis; assembly: GCF_027244095.1. Lineage (NCBI taxonomy): Eukaryota > Metazoa > Chordata > Lepidosauria > Squamata > Cordylidae > Hemicordylus > Hemicordylus capensis. Next base: position 59,122,915 of record NC_069662.1, read on the forward strand.
AGGCCTGCTGGTGTCCTTGAAGCCCTTAACTGCAGCATCTGGAGATCAACCTTTCTGCTAACCCCGACAGAGGAAAGCAGAGGCGAGAAGGATGCAGCTCCTCTCCCAGCTCCTCTCTCTCACTCAGTGATGGGAACGGCTCCAGCAATGGCAGAAATCAACCCCTTTTGCTGCCACCAGAAACTTCTGAGCAGCTGACAGTTGAGAGAAGGCAGTTGGTAATATCACAGAGAGTGATGTCACAAAGAGCAAACAGGGTTCAAAAAAAGTCAGTGAGGCACAGTTATAGACCGCTTCTCAAAAGAACTGACCACCCACAGGTTTAAAATAGAAATAAAAATATGTGTTATTGAATTCAAAAGAGAGGCTTGACTTGTATCTAAAGAAACACACATGACATTTCCACATGACACAGATCACGCAAGATGTTTCACGTGTCTGGCCACTAATACAGCATTACTGTCTAAAGTCCGATTCAGACATTATGCAGTACGAGTGTACAGATGTCTGTACACCTGTACACTTGTTTGTGTGAATGGCTGTGCCTGTGTTTATTTTAAAAGTGAACCTGGATATAGGCCAGGATATAGGCCAGAGAACAATTTGTTATGGGGCAGCTAACAAATAAAGTTTGTTATTATTATTATTAGTAGTAGTAATAGTAGTAGTATTTCCTTCAAATCTGTTCTCTATTATGGTACAGATAGGAAGTGTGCTTCTGTACTGCACTCAGCATAATATGTGAATGACTGTCCTGTGTACAGATCTTTACCTGTGTACATTGTACACTCATCGTATGAGTGTTGAACATAACATGTGAATGGGCCTTAAGTGTATGTGCTTAACTGACTAGATGCTTATTATTAGAGGAGATGGGGAAAGAAAGCAAGGGATGTTTGGGTTAAGTGGGGGGACATTAAAGTAAGAAGAGCTGGTGAGGACCACTCGGTGGGAAAGGAAGGTGCATAGGAAGGATCACGTCAATAGCTCACGTCCTTTCCATGTCTCATATGGATGAAGGTGGGGGGACAAAGGAGATGGGGGTCTCCTTCCTTCAGGGGAAGGGAGCAAATATTCACCCAAAGAGCTTATGTAACACCAAGGCGGAATTGGGCTGAATGTCAGTATCCACCCTAACTTACACCCGGAAGCATCCTTGGATAAGCACACCGACATTGCCACTGAGGGGCCCTCAGATGTGGAGAACCCCTACACAATCCCCAACAGGGCTTCAGATGAGACATCCTTGCGTCATGTCATGCAGGAATCCAAACCATCAGCCTTCCGGGATCTCCCCACATTCTGTGAATCCCTTGACAGACCCCACCCCCATCCCACCCCTTCTCAGGGGGCAAGGGCACATCCTGGCATGGCCAACAGAGAGCTGCCACCATCCCTACTGCAGCCCCAAGAGCAACCAGCAGCCCCGCCACCACTGAAAAGGGCCGTGAGCAGGGCTGGTGAGCATGGTGGCCGGTGAGCATCATGGCAGCACAGTGTGAGATCACTTGGAGCTCTGCCTTAGTGACTCTTCCCACTGCAGGGCATGGGTCAGCAGGGCAAAGGACCCAGAGCGACTTGGGCGATGGTGATGCAGGAGCTCTGTGGGCCAGTTGCAGTGGGCTGCACACTGCCTTCCAGTCCCTCACTGTGCACTGGTGGGGGCAGGAGAGATGGAGAGCCTCTGGCGCTGGTGGCGTGGACACCTCTTCCCGTGCAGCATGACCCTGGGGGGCTGTGCTGCATGTGGAGGCAATGGACACAGACCACACGTCAGATGAGCTGCCAGCAGCCACGGCCCAGTAGGTGGATTCTAGGGTTCCTGGGGAGCCAGCCCTCCAGCAAGGCTTCCTGGTCACTGACAATGCAGCCAACACAGCCAGGGCTGCTACGCATGGTCAACTGGTGCACTTCTGTGGTGTTGTGCACACTTTCCACCGGGCCGTGCAGGATGCGCTTGGCCTCCAGGAGGGAAAGGCCAGGTGCAATGGGGGCTCCCACCACACAGGCCCTGCTGGGGCTCATAGCCAGCCTCAATGTACACCCTGGGACACCCCCTGGTTCCGGACCTTTGCTGCTCTCTTGGAAGTGCCACAAGGCTGAGGACTGCAGTGGCTCTTGGGTGCATCGGCATGGCAAACCTCTTGGTTGCATTGGCATGGCATGTCCCATCCGGTCTATTTGAAGGGGAAAACTGTCACCCTTGACCAGCTGCCCAGGTGGAGACACTACCTGGTGCAATGTGTTAGGCAAGCCAAGGGGAAGAGGCTGGGTTGCAACCAGGAGGAGGGGGCTGGAGCCCCTAGAGGAGGCGGCTGGGTCGCAACCAGGAGCAAATTCCAACCATAATTGGGGTTGGAAGTTGCCTATTCTGGAAGGACGGGGGAAATTCCCCTTCAGATACAAATGCCTGCCTCCAATTCAAACACTTGAAGTGAGCATTAGGAGCTCCCAGGGCCCATATTTCTGAAGGAAATATGAACTGCAGCAACACCTCTAGATGAAAAGCATCTTTTGGTTGTGACAACCCTGCTTTGACTGAACTCCCATATTTTGTTTGCATCTTGATGACAGTTTGAAGCAGCAGACAATCTGAATGGAATCTTTTAAATCTTTCAGACACACAGATAATCCAGGTACTTGCTTAATCTTTGTTCAATGCACAGTTTTTATTTTTATAGACAAAATCCATGTAATTTTCTCCAGCAAACATTGATTGAGAAAATCTCATTCATATACCAGTCATTTGGAACACGGTCTTTAACATGGATAACATGTAATAAATAGTTAGTAGCTCAAGTTTCTCTTCTTTGGAGTAAAGACCTGGTAAACTTCTCCAAAAACATGCTAGTGATACTTTCTTTTATGCTCATGTTCCACTACATTTGTGCTGGCTTCCTGTTTTTAAAAAGAGAAAAAACTCATTTTCTCAAAGAAAATGTTTAATTTTTCCTTCTTTATTTCTCATACTGATAGCCTGCTCTTCCTCTAAGGACTTCAGTGCAGAATACAGGGTTATTCCACTTTATCCTCACAACAATGCTGCAAGAGAAATTAGACTGAGAGGAAGAGAAATTGACCAGGGCGCTTTCCAGAGTACACACTACAAAAGTGGCATTACTGTCTGTTAAGTGTGCTTCCGTACTGCCTGTGTTTCGACATTGCAAACCCTGTGCTGTCAGAAAGGTGTCATCTGGAAAGCTCCCAGGACATCTTCCAGATTACCCGCTGAACAGCGGTAGTTGACTTCAGCTTGGCAATATTGTTTTGAACTCGTAAATAGCGGTTGTTGCACAAAACCAACACCAGGGGAGCAGTCTTTTCTAGCTTGCATGAAACTTTTGCATTGGGAAAATACAGCTTTCTATTTACAAGGTGGTAGCGCTGAATTGCAAAGAGAACACCTGAAAGAAGGCTTTGGAAATGTGGACGGCACCTTGCTGACAGCGCAGGGACTGCGATGTAGAAACCCAGGCAGTGCGGAAGGACAATTAATGGACATGGAGTGACCCTGTTGTAGTGTCCAGTCTGGAAAGCATCCGGGAGGCTTTTTAGACAGCAGGCCTTACCACGAGGCTTTCCTGCAAGTTTGGGGCATAACGGATATGCCGATGGAAGAAGAGGCGTTTTTAACCCTAGACATAAACCGGGCTAGGTTCCAATACGGAGGAAAACCCCTGAATGGTGTGTGAAGTGCTCTCTGAAATTGTTCAGGCACTTTGGGTTAATTGGGCCGATATGTGGCCGCACACTAACCCTCCCAAAGTGAAGATGCTCCCTGAAAAAGCTCTTGCTGAAGTTGACTCAGCAAGCAACTTGATAGAGCAGCAACTTAAACCAGGTCGATTTGATCCAGGTTAATCTCACTCTTGCCACTATACTGCTGAGGATTCTTGTTCATCCATATCGGTTAACCTTTCATGTATATAATTTCAAACTGTCCTGTGAAGTATTACAGCTGATTCTTCAAAGATGGTTTTAAATTTAAATACAGAGTAAAAACCATCACCATATGCAGTCAGGGTGCAGTGCACTAAGCTGCAGAAGCCTAGAGATGTCTGTACACTCGTACCACAGGTGTTTGTGTGAATGGCTCTGTACCCACATTCATTTTAAAAGTGAACCTGGGTACAGGCCCCTCCAATGTATACTACAGATAGGAACATCCTGCTGTACCTATGTGCAACATAACATTTGATAGCTGTCCCCGTACAGAGTTGTGACTGCCCTGTGCACCCTGTGCACTCATTGTGCAAGTGCTGAACATAACATGTGAATGGGTCTGATGTCAGAATATGAACGCAGAATGCAGGGTTTTAGTGGAGCAGTCCATGAATTATTCACAATCAACAATACTAAATATAACATGGCAGTTATCAAAAAGATAAAACACAATTAAACCCTAGACATTTCACTAGAAATAAGATACCTTACTTTGAAATGTAACGTCATGAACAGTAATAAGAAAGTCTGTGGCTATATCTCTGCATGAATTTAAGAAGCTTTGACTCTAATTTGAACTCTCTTTGGATACGGTGGACTGTGTTTTAGATACGCTTTGTCCTTTCCACACTGAAGAACTATTTCCTTGTGGATGTTGGTGGGATTGGACTTGGAATATACTTTGTTAATAAAGTATGGGATTCAATCTTATTTTTATGTTTTTGTCAATTTATTTCTAGTGTTTAATTGTGTATGTTTTATGTTTTTAATAACTGTTTTTTATAAAGTATAATTTGTCATAAAAGTGCCAATTTATATGTATTTAATCCCCACTGGTATGTTTCCCAGGCTATGGGAAACATCTGTATCAGGCAGCAGTGATATAGGAAGATGCTGAAAGGCATAATCTCGTAGTGAGCGAGAGGTGGCAATGGTAAACCCCTCCTGTATTCTACCAAAGACCACCTCAGGGCTCTGCGGTCGCCAGGAGCTGGCATCGACCGGATGGCATACATTACATTTATGTATGTTTTAGGGGCGTAATTGGCTTCTCTGTGGATCGTTGCTTCATTTTCTGAATCTAGCTAACTCCGTTTGTGCTGTTTGTAAATATATGGCAGTGCCAGGAGTATTTCCTGCATGCCCAATAGTAGAATGCAGTAGTTCAGGAATTTCGGCCCAGTAATGCAATGAAATGAAGATGCAGAGACAGTCACAAGCTTTGCAGGCTCGCACGCATAGCTGGCTCAAAATTCACCAAATACTTTAAAATTGCTTCCCTTGTAAACACAAAATAATCTCAGTGTGTTGAATAGATTTCTCTTGGACTGGAATGAAAGCAGAAATATGATGAATTATAGATAGAAAGAAAGGATGACATATTAAGTGGGGTAGTCATATATTTCTGGTAGTAGAATATTGAGACCTATATTGTTTCAATTGTGTAATGCTTTCTATTCTTTTCTATTTCACAATAATGTAACACATGAAATTAATCAAGCTGACATACACAGCAAGAAATCACCAGTGCTGTTGGGAATTCCCTCTGGAAGGAGAAACCCTTATTCATGAGAGCAGAGTGCACAGAGGCACAACACAGCGGAATTTGGTTAGGCTGAGAGTAAAATAACTTGGAGCCAGTTCATAGTCTAAATGGCTCAAGACTAAAATCGTCCTCACTGTTATTCTGTGGCAGCAGCCACTTAATGGAGGGGTTTTTTTCCCTACCCCTCAAGTTTACTCTCAGGGGAAAGAGGGCTGCTTCCCCCCCCCCCCGTCCTTTCCAACAGGCCGCAGCCCCTGGTGGGGCCCCTTATCTTGATCCCTGCCTCAACCCCTGTGGCTATGCTGATCCTCTAGGTCTCAGCTTCACCTTTGACCATGACTCAGTGCTAGACCCATCTAGCAACCGCCCTTCTATTAAAGAGGAGGAAGTACTGCACCTATTTGGGTTGCTTAGCTTACTATGCTAATTCTTAGGAGGCAACCAATAGGATTTACCAGATGAATTCTAAGCATGGCTAGCACTTGAATGAGGAGGAAGTACCCTCAGCTAATAGCTGGGGAGAGGAGGCTGTCTCTTGACAGCAAAGGCAAATATCTCCCCTTTGCCTAGCAGAGTTTGCCCTGGTTTGCCTTAGCCAACTCTCTTCCCTCCCCTAAAGGGGAGGTAGATTACTGTCAATGGGAGGACTGCAACATGCAGAAGGTCCCAGGCTCAGCCACTGACAGCATCCCCCAGTCAATTCTGGAGAATTATTTGGCTCAGTATAAGGCTGCTTCCTATTTATCCCCGCTTCTGAAACGTGGGTGAGCTGCCCAGCTGGTGTGATGCAGACATGAATATCTGCCAGCAAGGTGGACTTTGGGCATGACACCAACATGGGAGGACCTGAATGACCGCGACCTGGGGTTGGCGACCCTCTCCCCAAACAAGGGTTGCTGGCGTTTGGGTGAAGCCTCGGCCCCATCACCCACACCACAGGTGACCTGGCGCATAACAGATGCTGTGAGGAGAACCTAGTTGGCATCGATCTGGGGTTGGCAGCCCCCTCCCCAAACATTGGGAGCTGGCGTTTGGGCAAAGCCTCCGGCCTCTCACCCACGCCACAGGTGACCTTGGCGCATGACAGATCCTGGTTGCAGAACCTTGGTTGGCCTCGACCTGGGGTTGGCAACCCCCTCCCCAAGCACGGGGAGCTGGCATTTGGGTGAAGCCTCTGGCCCCTCACCCATGCCACAAGTGACCTGGCGCATAACATATCCCGCGAGGACCAGAGGCGTCTGCTCAATGAGCATCTTGATGCGCTACTGTGCTCAGCGGTCAATGAGCGGGCAGCCAGGCTGCACCTACAACGTGGACCCATGTGCCAGACGGGCCACAGAGGCTACCAGACAGGGACAACAGCATGAGGCGGTAAGTCCGGATCCTCGACAGGTGAGTGGTGCGTGTGGAGATCAATCTACTCCAGCAGCCTCCCATCCCTCCACCAGCCACACTGTGGAGATTATCATGATTTCATCTCCCATAATGCAGCCCTCTAATGCTGAGCTGCCTGTTCCTGTGCTGCAACCTCTGTGGGAGAAGAGCATTGTATTTATTTGGTGGTCCCCCCTCCCATCTCCTAGACGCCTGCCCTCCTGGTTAGTCCCTCTATGACTAAGCAAGATAATTTAGATACAGGCCGATTGCAGTGATTCACTGCAACAGCCGGGAGGCCTGAGGATGCACGTGGCTGGTGGGTCAGCAGTGGGGCATGGGGCTCGGCTCTCTCTGGCTCCTGAGTCCACCCACTCTGGACCACAAAGAAAGGAGAGGTCTAAGTGGTTCCTCCCTAGGACTCCCCCGACCTTGCGGGTCCCTTGACGCCGAAATTGATGATGATAAAATTAATAAAGCAGCTTTTCCACTTCTTCACGAGGTGTTACCACCACCTCGCGGAGGACATGGACGCACTCGACTCTCCTTAGCCGCAGGGTATCCTGGACGGCCTCACCCCGGTAGGTCGTCGTCCAAGGCTGATGGCACAACTCCGACAGAAAAGGGCACAGGTAATATAGGGGCCCCGCTCTAAGGCGACCATGGTTCGCCGGACTGGTACCCCTCTCTGTCACAGCCTCAATGCCTCTGCTGCAACGGCCGGACCTTCTGACCCAAGGGCTGTTGCTTCAGCCAGACTGGGCATGGCTCTACTACATGCCTGGAGTTAACCGCACGCAGTTAGCGAAGAGAGGGCTATTCCAGGACGGTGCAAGACACAATCTGGGCCACTAGGCGCCAAAGCACCAATAGGAATTACCAGATGATTTGGGCCGTCTTCCTCAGAATGGCCACCTTAGATGGGCTAGGCATAAAAAGTTGAGATATGCTTGGCCAAAGTCCCCCCAAGACACGGCTTTCCCTTCCTGCAGGCAGGCCTGGGCCAGGCTCTGGGACCCATTACTCTGAAATAACAGGTCTCAGTCTTAGCTTCGGTCCTGAGCCTGAGGAGAACAGGGAGTATTCAACTCCACCTCCACCTCTCTTGTTTTTTCGAGGAGCTACCAATATCGCTCTTCCACTGATTCATCTCCTTCCTTCATGGAGCCTCAAAGAGGTACTGGATACCCTCACATGGGCCCCTTTGAACCAATTTCATCTATCCCGCTAAAGTATCTATCCGACAAGGTCCTCTCCTAGTGATGATCACTCTGGCACATAGAGTATCGGAATCAGGGGGCGCTCTCGGTTCAAAGGGAGCTCTGTGTCTTCCAGCCAGATGTGCTGGTCCCTAAGATGTAGGGTCCTTTGACCCTACCTTGGTCAAAATAAATAATTAAATAGATTAACAAACTCAGTCTTCCAAGCCCATACATTCGCTTGTACGCAGTTGGCATTCCCTGGAGGGTTGCAGGGCCTGACACACCTACATTCAAAGGACCTAAGGCGGTCCGAGGCCCTCTGCGTGCCCCTCCACGTGACTTCACAGGGCTCTAAGGCGCCTAAGATGACCTTAGCTCGTTGGACGAGGGCATGCGTCAACACAGCCTAACAAGCCCCGTCAACCCAGCTTCCATGGGGCATCATAGCACACTCTACCACAGGGCAGCCACCTCGGCGGCTTTCACAGCACAGGCGCTGCTAGGGGAAATATGCCGGGCATCCACATGGCCCGCCATTTCTCCCTTTCTCAAGCACTACAAAATTGGGGGACGGGTGCTCCAGCAAGTGGTACAGAACTGATCCACTTCCCCACTCCCCATGGTAACTTATAACTGCTCTGGTAAGTCCCTTTGTGAGCCGTGACCTCCTACTTTGAGGGAGAAAGAAACATTGGAGCTACCGTGAAGGGTTCTTTCTCCTCTGAAGTAGGAGGTCACACGGCCCACCCGTGGATCAGGGACTAGTGTGGTGTCAGGCCATGTCTCTCTGCGCCAACCTTTGGGACTAATTGTTCCGATGCTAACCTTGGAACAACCTCCGTTTCTACCTTGATTAATATCTCAGGGCATCCGTCCTCTATCCTACTCCCTTTGAGTGCTAACCTCTAGTTCCACAACACTGTGGAGTTCTGCAGCCCAATCATGAAACGCAACAGTCGGAACTAGGGAATCACACCTGAGCATGCTGGGAGAAGGGGGACAGACTTCAGCTACTTGAAAAACACCTGAGATTTCCTGTCTATCGGGAGCAAGGAGTGGAAGTCAACCCTTTGTGAGCCATGACCTCCTACTTCAGAGGAGAAAGAACCCTTCACGGTAGCTCCAATGTTTCTATTTCCTCTTCCATTCTCTGCCTCTTCCCATTTGGGCACTGTCTTTTCCCCTCACATTTGGGGGCTGGCTTTTTCTATACCTGGGACCTTGGTCTCATGCTCAACAGCGACCCAGCTGCCAGGCTCAGTGAAGAGGGCAGAGCCCAGCCGTCATGCCTAGCAGCAACCTCAGCTGCAGGGCTCAGTGGAGGAGGAGGTCGATGACCCAAGAGAAGGAAGTGGGTAACTGCTCCACCCATATGTATTGCCCCCCCCCCCAAAGACACACACACAGAGACAGGAATCAAACATTTGAGATTTTAATGTGAAGTACCCCCACACACACACACACACAAATTAGACTTAAGTGCAAGGCTGCCACAAGAAGTTATTACAAACAGAGGGGGAATTTGATAATAAAGCATATAATGTGTACCAAGCACCCAGTCCTAATAGGACTCTAGCAATAGCCCTGCTCAAAAGATGCCAGAACAAGGATGTAAAGGTAAAGTGGACCATCGAGTCTTTGCTAGAATACAGGAGGGGTTTACCATTGCCTCCTCCCGGACACTATGAGACGATGCCTTTCAGCACCTTCCTATATGGCTGCTGCCCAAAATAGGTGTTTCCCATAGTCTGGGAAACACAGTGGTGTAACTATAGGGGGGCAGGGGGGCACGTGCCCCCGGTGCCACCCCGCCGGGTCACGTGGGGGGCGCCAAAAAGTGGCTCCCCCCGCCGCACCCCCTTGGATCGCCTGCCGAGTGTGGCGGCGGGCATGCGGGCGGCAATTCGGCAGCGGGTCGCCCGCAGAGTAGTGACAGCGGCGGCTGGTGTGGTGGCTGGCCTGGCGGCGATGGGATGGCCAGGCCTCCTCCTCAGAGTATGTAGCGGGCGCGGCCGAGCGGCGGTGCGGAGTGCAGGCAGCGACGCCGAGCCTGCCTTCTGGCCTGGCGTCGCTTCTGCGCAGGTGCGCCTGGCGCGCCTGCGCAGTTGGGACGCCGACATCTGCGATGTCGGGATGCCGGCGTCGGTGTCCCAACTGCGCAGGCGCACATGCGCAGAAGCGACGCCGGACCAGAAGGCAAGCTCGGCGTTGCCGCCTGCACTCCGCGCGGCCGCTTGGCCGCGCCCGCTACATACCCTGAGGAGGCCATCCCATCGTCGCCAGGCCAGCCACCACACCACCCACCGCCGCACTCGGCGCGGCGGGCAAGCCGCCGCCACCACCACTCCGCGGGAGACGCGCCGCTGCGGCCCGCCACATCGTCGCCACTGCCGTCGATCTGCTGCCTGGGCGGCACCGGCGGCGGCCTAGGTATGTGGGGGCCGGGGGGCAACGCGGGGGGGGGCGCCATTTCAGGGCGCTTGCCCTGGGCGCCGTTTCCCCCCGATACGCCACTGGGGAAACACACCAGGTGGGATTCGAACCAGCAACCTCTGGCTTGCTAATCAAGTCATTTCCAAGCTGTGCCATTAGGTGCATGTACTGGTGATTAACTGCTTCAATAGCAATTAATTAATGCTTTCATTTGGGCCTTCCTGAGTCAGCCTGAGCGGGATCTAAAATGAACTGAGCTGACATCAAAAGACATGTGACAGTGGGCACACACCTTAGAGCAGGCCTGCTCAACTTAGGCCCCCCAGCTGTTTTTGGACTACAGCTCCCATAATCCTCAACCACGGTGGCCAATAGCCAGGGATTATGGGAGTTGTAGGCCAACAGCTTCAGGAGGGCCAAAGTTGAGCAGCCCTGCCTTAGAGGGAACACTGGCTGTGGGCCCTATGGGCCTGGATCTTTTAATTATCTAGCAGTGCCCCTACTTCTCTCCAGTACTCACTCTGCATATTTGTCAATAATCTCAATATTCCAAAGACACCACCATAAGCCTGCATTGCTGCTCCAGAGAAAGCCAGAATTTGGGTAGCACTGTCCCTGGAATATCTCACCACTTGGAGAAGTGGGGAGTGCATGTAATAGAAGATCCACTTTTGAAAAGATAACTTGGCTGTTATCGTTATGTGCCCTTCTTTGAGTGGCAGAGCTCATAGATGGGGCTGGGGAGGAGAAGAAACAGAAATCTTGGCATCTCTGCAGACTTACAACTTTGTTAGCCACAGGCCTGCAGAGATGCAAATGGAATTTGGTGGATGAACATTTCTGTTGGCTCCATCAAAGCTGGATGGAAGCACTGCATATTTTGGGCCTTCTTTGCTCAAGATGCTCTTCACACCAGTTGTGTCATTATTTATTAGTTATTCTTCCCCTCACGGAAATGTTGCTTTTCAGAAACGGTTCAAAACTTCCGCTTCTGCAGAAATGATTGCAGGAGATGAATGAGTAAAAGATCATTTTTCAGATAAAATCAATTTAGTAGCCTAGGCAATGTGGCCTTTCAAATAATATTTTGACACAGGTCTTGTACCTTGTGTAAATAAAAAACCCCACACGATTCTAATCTGCATCCTAGGCAAACTAATGCATTGCTAGATTATTTTTGAGAAGCAGAATAACGAAAGGTAGTCTAAAACATAGGTATCCTTAGGATTTCCCCCCAATTTTAAAACAACAACCAATTTTAATCTCTTTTAAGAGACTGGTATAATCAAGTGTATATCAATAAACATGACAGGTGTACATTAAACGGTCAAATGGATGAAATCGATATTTGTCAAGTTTTGAAGTGGAAAGCAAACATTGTGATGCTACAAGCAGCACACATCAAAAATATGTAGAAAGACTTCCAAGAAAAGAAAAAGCTAGAACAAGTATCGATGGGTTTTCTGCCATTTCCAAGGATATACACGATCCTAGTCTGTATTCCAGGCAAACAGATATATTATTTTGAGAAGCAGAATAATTCAGTCAAAGGTAGCCTAAAACATTAGGTATGCTTAAGATTGTTTTCAATCAAAGTCCCCCCCCCAATTATTTATAAATATTTTCATATTTTCATATTATTTTTCATATTGTATTTTATTGTATTTTACAGTCTGCAGACAGATATGTATTTCTGAAATAAATATTTGAGTCAGGGAAAATTATATTGGGAGCACTTTATGCCTAAACACAGAATTCAAAATCCAGTTAAAAGACAGAGCTGGTTCAGATGAACCTCAGTCCAGCAGCACCCCTTCTACATGTGATAAGACTGGAGCCTTGTCACGAATGTAGCCACCTCTAGGTCATTCAAGGATATACAGACATGTTCTCCACATCCTTTACTCAGGTATAAATGGTGATCTTCTGAATGTCTAAACAGGGTTTTGCAGCGTGTATGGAGGGGTGATATGGAAGAATACGTGCTTTAGAATCCAAGGGAAAGTGTGGTATGCAAGGACAAGGCAGTCAAGTGGAAGCAGGAATATTGAATGAACGAGAGATGATTAGCTTATCCCACGCACAGCATTTGCACCCTAGGATTTTATTGTCCCAGAGTGCAGAGGGGCAGTTAGGATTAGGGATGCGCACGGAACCGTGGCGGGGCAGTTCAAAGGCAGCAGGGGTGCCGCTTTAAGAGTGGGGGAGGGTGCCCTTACCCTTCCTGCCACTTCCCTCCGCCGGCGTCCTTTGTTTAGAAAGCTAATTGAGGTGGCAGCATACCTCCCTGCCACCCCGTTGGCCGGATATGGCTGGAAGTCCCTGACCCTCCTGCACACGTGGGCGTGTGTGCATGCTGGTGCGTGCAGGCACATCAGGGATGTCTGGCCAACGGGGGCAATGGGGTGGCAGGGAGATGCGCTGCTGCCCCGATGAGCTTTCTAAGCAAACTGCTGCGGCAGGAGGAACTGGCGGGAGGGGTAAGTGTACCCTTCCCCACTCTTAAAGTGGCACCCCTGCAGCCTTTGAACTGTTACCTGTGAATCTAAGGATAGATATGGTCTGGACATCTAAGGCTATTTACACCATGTATGAAAAGAATGGATATTTTGCCTAGGACTTTTTCAGACCATAATCCAATTTGTTTTACATGGAAGAAGAAAGGAATGATTTCATTTCGTTGGAGATTGAATGAATACCTCTTGAAAAAACCAGATGTTGTGGAGAAAGCCAAAAAGAAGTTAAAGGATTATTTTGAATTGAATTTAAATCAAGGAATGGACAATAAAATAATCTGGGATGCAAGTAAAGCGGTCATGAGAGGTTTTTCCATACAGCAAAAGGCATATTTTAAAAAGCAAAGAGGATTGAAAAAAGAGACACTATTGATGCAGATCTCCAAAAAAGAAAGGGAACTATTATGGTCCAAAGATAAGAAGACAGTTACTCAAGCTATCAAAATGTTACAACAACAACTTTCTATGTTAGTAGCAAATGAACTTGCAAGGAATTTGAAGTATGTTAAGCAAAGGACATTTGAGTTCGCAAACAAACCAGGCAAGTTGTTAGCTTGGAAAATTAGATCTGCGGTGGGGGGGGGGGAATATTACATATCCAAAATACTTACAAAAAATGGGCTCTCTTATGATGGAAAGGAAATAAGAGCTGAATTTTACAAATATTATTCAGAACTATACAAAGGCAAAATAGCTGAAGACCAAAAAATTGAGCAGTTTCTTAGGACCAAAAACATTCCAAAACTCTCTAAGGAACAAATAGAAATTAGGAATGCTCCGATAACAATCATGGAAATAACAGAAGCAATAAATTAAAGTAAGCCCAACAAGGCCCCAGGTCCTGATGGATTGACAGCTTTGTACTACAAGTCATTTAAAGATCAAATTTTACAACCTTTTCAATGGACTATGAATGATATTTTACAAAAAAGGATTATGCTGGATTCGTGGAAGTATGCAAATATTGCAGTAATCCCCAAACCAGATCAAGACTTAACGTTAGTCAAAAATTATAGACCAATCTCACTTTTAAATAATGATTACAAAATTTTGCTGCCATTCTGGCAAGAAGAATGAAGGTTATATTAAGACATTTTATTCATGAAGATCAAGCTGGCTTCTTGCCAAAGAGACAATTGAGAGATAATGTGAGAACAGTCCTGAATGTATTGGAGTATTATGAAAAACATAATGATAAACAGATGGCGATGATTTTTCTGGATGCAGAGAAAGCTTTGGATAATGTTTCGTGGCAATTTATGTGGAGATTATTAGATGCAATGGGTGTTGGCAGTAACTTTATTAGGGCAATTAAGACAATTTATTCGGAGCAGTATGCTAAGATTATTGTAAATGGGGAATTATCAGACAACTGTGAAATACAAAAAGGGACTAGACAAGGATGTCCACTTTCCCCATTGCTTTTTATATTGGTTCTAGAAGTGCTTTGTAGAAGTATTAGAAAAGATGATAAACTACATGGCCCCAAAATTGGGAAACAAGATTACAAGTTGAGAGCCTTTGCGGATGATGTTGTGTTTTTTTTAGAAAATCCAGTGGATAAGATTGGAAGACTCTTAGATAAAATACAACAATTTGGCCAGTTGGCTGGATTTTATATAAACAAGGCCAAAACTAAGGTTCTGACTAAAAATATGGATCAGAAATCTAAGGACAGATTCTCTGAAATAAGTGAGTTGAAAGTGGAGAAGAAAATCAAATACTTGGGGGTCTGGTTAACAAATAATAATTCTTTGTTGTTTACAAATAATTATGTTAAAATATGGAATACAGTGAAAATTGATTTACAAAGATGGTCTAAATTGAATTTGTCTTTAATGGGAAGAATCTCAGTGGTGAAAATGAATGTCTTGCCTAAAATGTTATTTCTTTTTCAGACTATTCCTATAATTAACACTCTAACTTGTTTTAAGCAATGGCAGAAGGATATAACTAAGTTTGTTTGGCAAGGGAAAAGACCAAGAATTAATTTTAAGAATCTAACAGATGCAAAGGAAAGAGGTGGTCTTACCTTGCCGGACTTAAGGTTGTATTTTGATGCTGTTTGTTTGACGTGGCTAAAAGAATGGATAACATTAAGAAACCCTAGAATACTTGATTTGGAAGGATTTGATAGAAGGTTTGGATGGCATGCGTATCTGTGGTATGAAAAAAGCAAAATACATAAAGATTTTTTGAACCATTATGTAAGAAGGAGCTTAATGAGGGTGTGTCTGAAATATAAAAATTGGTTGGAACCTAAAACTCTGTTATGGATATCTCCGATTGAAGCTTTATCACGTAAAGAAGTAAATATGCAATTGCATTGGGGTACCTATAGGGATTTGTTATATTTTTAGGAAAAGGACTGTAAGTTAAAAAGTTTAACTGAAATACAAAATTTGGTTAGAGATTGGTTTCAGTATCATCAGTTAAATGAAATATATAAGAAGGATTTTAAAGTTGGATTTGAGGATCAGATTTCAAGCTTTGAGAAGGAATTATGTGAAAATGATGAAAAATTAGTTTCTAAAATGTATCAACTTCTACTTCTGGAAGAGACAAGAGAGGAAGCGGTTAAAACGACCATGATAAAGTGGGCTCAAGATGTGGGTCATAATATAGAAATGGCAGCCTGGGAAAAATTATGGAAAACCGATTTAAAGTTTACTGCATGTTATGCTTTAAAAGAAAATTATTACAAAATGATGTATAGATGGTATCTGACACCAAAAAAATTGGCATTCATGTATAAAAATGTTTCAAACAAATGTTGGAAGTGTCGACAT
Source organism: Hemicordylus capensis (assembly GCF_027244095.1). Taxonomy (NCBI): domain Eukaryota; kingdom Metazoa; phylum Chordata; class Lepidosauria; order Squamata; family Cordylidae; genus Hemicordylus; species Hemicordylus capensis. The sequence continues at coordinate 59,138,717 of NC_069662.1, forward strand.
TCTGAAGGCACTTTTTTTCATATGTGGTGGACCTGTGGGAAGGCTAAAGCCTATTGGGATATGATATATAATGAGTTAAAGAAAATATTTAAAATGACATTTCCTAAGAAGCCAGAATCCTTCCTGCTGGGAATAACACAAGGTGTAATTTCTACAACGAATATAACATTTTTAATGTACGCTTCTACGGCGGCCAGAATTATATATGCACAGAAATGGAAGAGTAATGAACTGCCTTCAAAAGAAGAGTGGCTGATAAAAATTTTGGAATATGCGGAGATGGCAAAACTTACACTGATAAGAGAGCAAAATTTGGAATGCTTTAAAGAAGATTGGAAACCATTCTTGTTGTATCTAAAGAACTATTTTCCTACTATGGACTTTACAGCAGGGTTTGAAATTTAGTAAAAAACCGCAGGTTGGGTAGATTAACTGTGTTTGTAAGGGTTTAAATTTATGTTTTGAATTACTATTATAGCAAGGGCAAACTTTATAGCTGATGATTCACGAAGAGATGTGTGCGGGAAGTCCATCTTTGTGTATTTGTGTATGAATGACAATATTACTATTGTTAAAATCAATAAAAATTGATTTTGCAAAAAAAAAAATTGAATCTAAGCATTTCAATTGATCTCTATGTATTGATCCTAGGGTATATAGTTAACGGAGAACTGAGCTCTTGCTACACCATTTGTATGGTAGCTGAAAAGAGTCCCCTCCATCTTGTATTCCTGAACGTATGTCAGTGGGAAAGAATCTGCTTAGTATGCTTTGGTTCTCATACTGAGGAGCCGGGTAGAAGGACCACTGGACAGCTCACACACCCCCACGGCCATCTGCTCGGCTGCGCAGCGGCTGGAATTGGAATAACTTTTTTAAAAAACATGGAGCTTTGCAGCGGAGGGTGGGGGGAATTCCTCAAGTCGCGGACCGGCACTCAACTCGTCGTGGACCGGCACCGGTCCGCGGACCGGCCATTGAGAAACTGTGCCCTACATAGCCACTTTGTTAACTCTGCAGCATTCAATAAAGCTTCTCGGAACTATAAAGTTTTCTCCTCCTTGGTATGTACAAAATTGGCTATCATCTACCAAGTAGATAGTAACCCGTTAGTTAACACCGCCACGGTTCTTAACTACCCCTCTACATGCATTCCAAATATTAAAGTACCCACCCACCCCCCACAAACACACACAATTTGTGGAACAAATGTTGGGCTGAGGAGATGTATGAACTTTCATCTCTGTTGTGGGGTGGACTTGGGTGAATTATTCTCCAAATCATCTGTAATGTATGGTCATTTGTTCATGCTGATCGTAGCAGGAATTGCTAGGCAAAGGAAACCTAGGAGAACCTTTTCTGTGCTGGACTGGAGACACTGATGTTTTCGGGGATGGGGAGAGGGAGGGAGGGAGGGAGGGAGGGAGGGGTGTTAGTAGGAACTGTATATACCATCAGAGACTACACTGCCACAGCTTCACTTACCTCAATCTGCTCGAGAAAGAAGCTGCTCCATTGACACAACATATTATGCTATAAAATTCTGTCTATGCTGCCGGATATATCAAGTTCAGATGAAGAAACATGTTGTGCAATCATTCATTTGAGAATGAGATGCAAAATCCAGCTGTCCTGTGAACAGGGGCATGGCAGATTGAAGAGGGCCCTGGCTAAAAAGTGAAGATGGGCCCCTGCCCCTACCCCTACCCCACCCCCCTCTTCTTCAGAGAGACATGAGTGGGAAAGCAAAGGACAAGCTGTCACCAAGGCCGGTGGGTCCCTCTCCCCCTGGGCTTCAGGGACCTTTGTCCCCCATTGTTCAATTGTAGCCACGCCCCAGCTTGAGAATATTTTATTGAAAAAACAGGATAGAAATCATGCTTCTAGACAAAGACCTTTAGCTACACTAAATATGTCTGTGTTGGATGTCTGCCTTACACTTGAAACATCTCTTCATTTATGAATTCCTTCCCACCAAAAGACTAAACACACTTCTTTTTTAAAAAAGTTTGTAGAACTCCAGATTTTTAAAAAATCTTTGTCAGGCTGAACTGCAAAACTAGGAAACACTTCATAAAATGGCAGCTTGTCAATCAAACGCAAAAAAGAAGCAAGAGGTTACTGAAAGGAGAAATAATTGGAAGAGCAGCATTGAACCCAGGTTAAAATAATTCAACAAGATTTTTTTTAAAAAAAAGATTGGTCGGGGTGGGGAGAGAGATTAAATTACATTCCTTCATCTTATCTGACACACTCTAGTTGGTGTATGAATTGTTTAAGACAGTGCCTCCTTAGAACAAGGAAAGTGGCTATTCTAGGCCCCCATTGTGAAGGTTCCTTTTCAACTGCAAGCAACACAGACAGGGCAGCTGTGGCACTATAGAGGAAGGAGGTTACGGCATTCAGGAAGTGACAGGAGGAGGAGGAGGAGGAGGAGGAGAGAAAGAAAACAGGAGGAATCCACTAGCTCTTGGAGGCAGTTCTGAAGGAATGCAGCGTATTACTTTCTTCAATGACTGAAAGACTTAACCCTAAGTGCGTCCAAGTTTTATTGATGGTTGGTTTGAATTTGTTTTATATGATGGATAGTTGGGTTTTAATTGCACACTGCCCAGAGATTTTATGTAGTGTGGTATATACATATGATAAATTAATAAAGAAAGTTCTGGAACCCTGTAGACTTCTATCAAAAGGAACAGTCATCTGCTCTCGCTAAATGAGTGGCAATGGTTCTTGGTATGCTAGCCATATCTGTAATCATGGGGGAAGTTAACATCTCAAGAGCCTAGAACTCTTAATGCGTAAGCAGAACCCTTTGCTACTGTGTTGGGTTTTTTTTAGAGATGACCCTCGGGGTTCTGTTCTCACCTATAGACGTGACTACAGAAATGGCAAATAACGGAACCTTACCCCTATGGGAATCTAGAAGCAGCCACCGACCTGCTCTACGCTGCCTCCTGGTGGGCACATGATAGCACTGCCACACTCTGGAAAGAGCAGAGGACAGAGCCCGTGGGGGGGGAGGGGGGAGAAAGCAAACCGATGTGTGTCCCCGCAGGTGTGAATGGGTGTCAAGATGGCACTGAAGGAAGGAGTCCTTGTGTCTTGCAGAAACAGGAGCAGACCCCAGCCACAAAGGTGGCTGCTTGGATGAATGGCAGTGGATGGAGGTGGAGGTGTCTGCTCTGAGGGGCCTGCGGTTGTGGTGTCGCTTGAAACAGGGTGGGGGAAGAGAGCCCTCTGATTTCTCAGACAAACAGATAGAAGAACGTGAAGGGTGAGGTTTGAAAGAACCATTACTACTACTACTACTACTACTACTACTACTACTACTTATATTCCTCATTTTGACACAAGTTTCCAAAACAGTTTATGTAATAATAATAAAGAAAGGTAATAATAAGAAGAAAGAAAGAGTAATAATAAAGAAAGAAAGATGGATTCCCTGTCCCCAAAGGGCGCACAATCTAAAAAGAAAGATAAAATAGACACCAGCAACCATCACTGGAGGGTTACAGTGCAGGGGGTAGAAAGAGCCAAGTACTCCCCTCCCCTGCTCCATGAAGAGAATCCCCACTTTGCCCTCCACTTGGGATCCTCTTGCCCAGTTGGCAGGAGATGCCCCCAAGTCCTGAAGCAACCTCTAGGGGCAAGAGGACCAATGGCCATTGCTGAGGCTCGTGACACATCCTCTAGAGAGGCAAGAGGACAAGAGGACCAATGGCCATTGTTGAGGCTTATGACACATCCTCTTTCATGACACCTCCGGGGCTCAGCTGCTCTTTGTGGGTGAGTTAGGCGAGGAGGGAGGAGGCGAGGTGGAGAGGAGCTGGAGAGATAGAGAGGAAAGAGAGTACTAGAGTTCGTTTCTGTTTTTCAAATTTATTTATTTATTTATCCATCTATTTATCCATCTATTTATTCATCCATTCATTTATTTATCTATTTATTTATTTATTCAGTGTTACAGTTAGTGTTAGTGTTTGTTATTTTGTTGTTTGTTGTTTGTTTCTTTGTTTGTTTGTTTGGGGTGGTTTTGGGAGGGGTCTGGGGGGGAGGGAGGGACAGTCAGCTTTTAGTTACAGGAGGGATAGTTAGTCAGGAGGGAAGAGTTAGACAGGGAGGGAAATGGGGGAGAAGATGAGGAAAGACCTCCTCGCAATGTAAGTTGGATTTCATCACAGCTTTGCCTGTCTCCCTCTGTTCCTGGGCCAGGTCTGACTAGAGTCCCCTGCCCACCCAATTAGGAAGGGCAACAGCTGTGAAGACGCCTATTGTGATGTGCTCCACAGATGTCCCAATTCTAGGGGAGAATTTGAATCCACCCCTTCATTTAGCTGGATGAGAACAGAGCTCAGAGAGGAGGTCTGGAGATGAGTGTTTTTTAAAGTCTAAAACAGCAAGGGGTTGTTTAAAAGAAGTTACAAACTTAGATAGAAAGCCTGCACCCTGTACTAACTAGCTCATGGGGAGGGAGGCAGGGAGGGAAGGAGGGAAGGAAGGAAGGAGTTTACCAGGAGTGTCAGCCCATCAGATGAAACTCAGAGATGGACAGAGCGAGCGAACAAGGGGACAGTCCTACACTCTCTGCCTCTGTTCCTAATCTATGAGTGCTGAGAATCGATGCTTATGGAGTCACATTTCCAACATGGGTCCCATCAATCTATGGGCCCCATCATCTCTCATCAAGTGTGAAGACGGTCAGATAAAATTCAATGTGGGGAGAGCTGGTCTACCAGTTGGTTTTCTGGGAGGACTAGTCTATTATTATTATTTCTTGTTTACACAGTCAGACAGGTGTTATTGACTGGTTTGTTTTATCCAGACATCGAGTCCTTCCCAAGGACCTGGGATGCCAGAATTTTATTGTCAATGGTTATAGATATCGTTGTAGAATATAGGCTGTTCCCAGTAAAGCTGCTTTTTGTAATTGGCTGATGGTGATTTCTGTGGCCCCTATGGTGTTGAGGTGCTCTTCAAGGTCTTTTGGAACTGCACCCAGGGCGCCAATTACCACTGGGATGATTTTGGTCTTCTTCTGCCACAGCCTTTCGATTTCAATTTGTAGATCTTTGTATTTGGTGATTTTTTCTATTTCTTTTTCTTCTAGTCTGCTATCCCCTGCTATTGCTATGTCGATTATTTTGACTTGTTTTTCTTTCTTCTCGACTATAGTGATATCTGGTGTATTGTGTGGCAGATGTTTGTCTGTTTGTAGTCACAAGTCCCATCATATTTTTACATCTTCATGTTCTTCAACTTTTTCAATTTGATGGTCCCACCAATTCTTGGCTACAGGTAGCTTGTATTTTTTGCAGATGTTCCAGTGTATCATCCCTGCTACCTTGTCATGCCTTTGTTTGTAGTCAGTCTGTGCGATCTTCTTACAACAGCTGATCAGGTGGTCCACTGTTTCATCTGCTTCTTTACAAAGGCGGCACTTGCTGTTTGTTGTGGATTTTTCGACTTTGGCTCTTATTGCATTTGTTCTTAGTGCCTGTTCTTGTGCAGCCAGTATTAAACCCTCTGTTTCTTTCTTCAAGTTGCCATTCTTAAGCCATTGCCAGGTCTTGGTGATGTCTGATTTTCCACTTATATTGTGTAAATATTGACCATGCAGGGGCTTATTTCTCCATTTTTCTGCTCGGTTCTTGACTTGTTCTTTCTTGTAGGCCTGTTTTGTTTCATTGGTGTTGAATAGTTTCGTGTTCTTGACCATTTGAAGTGCATCTTCTTCACTGTCCCTTATATATTCTTCAAGGCCTCTTTTCTCCTCCTCTACTGTTTGATGGACTTGCAGCATTCCTCTTCCACCTGAGCTGCGAGGGAGGTAGAGCCTATCTACTTCACTGCGGGGGTGCAGAGCATGATTGATGGTCATGATTTTCCTGGTCTTACGATCTAGCATCTCTAGCTCTGCCTGGGTCCAGTTTATTATTCCTGCAGTGTATCTAATAACAGGTATAGCCCAGGTGGTTTATGGCTTGTATGATGTTCCCGCCATTGAGTTTGGACTTGAGGATTTTTCTGACTCTCCTGATGTATTCACTTCCAAATTTTCTTTTAACTTCAGTGTGTGCGATGTTATCAGCCTGGAGAATGCCCAAGTATTTGTAAGGTTCTTTCTCTTCCAGGTTCTTGATCTTGCTTCCATTGGGCAGTTCTATTCCTTCTGTTTTTGTTATTTTCCCTCTCTTCATTATTAATGCAGCACACTTGTCTAGTCCAAACTCCATTGCTATATTGCTACTGAATATACGGACAGTGTTTAGCAGTGATTCGATTTCTGACTGGGACTTTCCATACAACTTCAGATCGTCCATGTACAGCAGATGGTTGATTTTACTGGATGTTTTAGATGTTTGGTATCCGAGGCTTGTTTTGTTTAGTATTTGTGAAAGTGGGGTCATGGCGATTACAAACAATAGAGGGGATAGTGAGTCCCCTTGGAAAATGCCTCTTCTAATGCTAACCTGTCCAAGTGCCTCGCCATTGATTGTTAACCGTGTACTCCACATGCTCATTGCTTTTTAAATAAATATCTGAATGTATTTGCTGACACCAGTTGTTTCTAAACATTTTAGTATCCATGTGTGAGGCAATGAATCGAAGGCTTTCTTGTAGTCAATTCATGCAACACTTAGATTTGTTTTTCTTCTCTTGCAGTTTTCTAAAATCATTTTATTATTATTATTATTATTATTATTTCAATTTCTATACCGCCCTTCCAAAAATGGCTCAGGGCGGTTTACAAAGAGAAATAACAAACAAATAAGATGGCTCCCTGTCCCCAAAGGGCTCACATTCTAAAAAGAAACATAAGACACACACCAGCTACAGTCACTGGAAGTAATGTGCTGAGGGTGGATAGGGCCAATTACTCTCCCCCTGCTAAATAAAGAGAATCACCATGGTAAAAGGTGCCTCTTTGCCCAGTTAGTCTAACCATTAACCCAATTGGTAGACCAGCTCTCCCCAGAAAAATGGTCCTTGACATAACACTGTTTTTCTGGGAAGACCTGCTCTACCAGTTGGGTTTAATGGGTAGACCAGCTCTCTGTGGTAAAACAGAATCGATTTGACAATGGAGTGCCAACTTCTAGTATGCAGTCCACACCCAGCAGCAGTGTCATCTCCACTTCCTAGTCCAGCAGCATGGTGTCCCTAGCAGCGCCAATGCAGCCGGCACACCAGTGTTAGTTGCACGTGAAAAGTGACTCCTGGCTAGGGCACTGGCCTTCACTTCATCTTGTGGCAGCATACTCCCAAAACCCATCCCAAACATGATGCACGATGGTGCACCTCTGTCATGCCTCCCATTCTTGTCTTCTTTCTAAATAAAAGGTCCCAGTTGCCTCCACCTTTTCCCTTCCAGGAGGGAGCTGCACCCCTGAGCTCTTTCATGGTCCTTTTCTATACCTTTCAAAGCTCTAACATAAGCTTGGTGTGTTGGGTTGAGCAGAACTACACACAATGTCTCTGCACCAATGCGTTTTGGCAGCTGTCTCGACTTAATTCCTCAGCCAGAAAGAAGACAATGCAATAGCTGGAAACATATTAGGCTACTTGTCTCGCTGCCTCGGCTGTTCTGCAATCCTTCCCTGTCCCATTGGCCCCCTTTCCTCCAAATGTCTGCTTAAAGGTCTCTTGCTCACCTTCTCTCCGCTCTCTTCTAGGTTGCGAAGGGTCTGCAGCACCTGCAGGGAGCTGTTTCAAGCCTCCCCCTCATGTGACTCCATCACGGGCAAGCCCCCCAGACGGAGGTTCTGGCAGAGGAGGAACCGGATTGAGCCCACTCTGGCTCCTCCTCCAACTGTGGCTCCTCCTCCAACTCTGGATCCTCCGCCAACTCTGCCTTCTCCGCCAACTCCGTCTTCTCCGGTTCCACAAGGGGGCTCCCAGGCATCTTCAGGAGTCACCATCGGTGAGGAGGTGCCCCAGGCTCCTGGGGAATGGTTGGGACTGGGGGTGACTGTTTGAGGAGGGTGGAATAGCTATTGCTTAGCAAACAGGCAGATTTGTGGACCTTCATTCAAAATTGATGGGCCTGAATGTCTTCTTCCCTTCCAGACTTCCAGAGCCCTGCAGCAGAGAAAATAAGAGAACGAGATCAGGTAGGGTATCATGGAGTAAAGGGCAGCCCTCCACAGAGCCCAGGTCATTTCTGTGAGAGGCATTTGCCCCATAGGGGATCTGGGAGCACCCACCCTCTGCTCTGATCCCTTTCCCAGTTCTGCTGCAGTCTCCCCGAGAAGCAGCAGAATAATCCATGCAGGGGGTGGGTTCTCAAGAAAGGACTTGAAGCGACCCTCAAAGTAAGGGTGTCTGGTCCATTTCCAGGAAGTCACAGAGAAGTCCTTCCATCACTAACAGCTCAATGCTTCTAATTTTCAGGTCATCCTCTGGTGGACAACCTTGCTGACATCCATCGTGGAGAGAGTGCATGACGCTGAGTCCAGGTGGGAGTATCCAGTGGAATTCAGCAAGGTGATGGCTGTGAAAGCCGTTTTGGTGAGTGAGACGCAGCAGAGAATGGAAGAGAATGGCCAAGCGCAGGCTCAGTCTCAACCTGACCTCCAAGACTGTGTGTTTGCGGCATCATCTTGTTTGTTTCTTTGTTCTTCTATTTATTATTTCTCTGTGTAAACAACTTTGGAAACCTCTGTTGAAAAACAGTGTGAAAATGTTGTTGTTGGAGCGATCCCAATGAAGTCCATGGGTACTGATCAACTCTCCTCTGCTCTTTACCTTCTCCCAGGAGATAATGGAGGATGTTACCGCACATCCTGACCCTGGCTCCTTCTTCAGGAAAACCCTGGACACCGTCACGGAGCTGAGGTAGACTCATAGTCATCAGGGATTAAATAGGAGGGGTTTGTTTCAGGAAAGGGCAGTGGCAAACTAGACAAGATCTGTAACTGGATCTGCCCCTTTTAAAAAGATGACAAAGAATTCTAAGGGGTTTTGTAAAATCTTCTTAAGTTATAAGGCTAGAGGCAGATAAGGCTAGAGGTAGCCTTATCTGCATCAGAGCCTCCCCAGGCGTGGATTGGTCATTTTTGAAAAAAGAGGAGAAACCGTCACAGACCAACCGTCTTGACACTGGCTTTGTTGCCCTGTTCCTCTTCTCTCCATGAGCTTCCCTTGGCTGAATCACCAGCCCTGCTCACACTATGAAATCTTATATTCCCCCCTCCCCCCTTCCAGCAAAATCAAGCCGCCGTTGCCCGAGGAGCTGCGGTTGGCAGTGCTGCATGTGGCGGTGTCCGGGGCCAACTACCTGGATCCAGGGACCCAGGTAAGTTCTCATTGAGCTTTTTCCTCCTGCGGCACAGACTCCTGCTGCTTCTACTCCTGGGTCCCTTGCAATGGTTTGACTGCCTGCAGAGGTTCTTCCTTACATTTCTGATCTTCCGGGATCATTCTGAGTAGCCTTTCCTATTTCCAAATAGCCTAGTTATTTCTCGGCCCAACTGGAATCAAACACGATACTGCCATAAGCATGAGTGCTTTTTCAGTATTGTGTTCTTAAGATGTGTTGTCTCTCATACTCATGCCTGATCTTCTCTCTTCCCCCCTAGAATGAGACCTTTCAATCTCTTCAGAGAATGATTAGGGGGTTTCTGGAGGAGGCCCCCTCGGTCGACAACTTGACCAGCATCTTGACGGTAAGTGCAATTTAATGTGTAATGTGCAATTTAATGTGTAATGTGCCCTATTCGGACATTAGGCAGTACGTGTGTACAGGTGTCTGAACACTTAGACGTGATTTTGTCTGCATGACTGTAGTTGCATTCCTTTACAAAGTGAACCCATTAGAAACACTGCAAAATAAGTTCATAAGAACTATATTACAGCTGCCATGTTGTCTCCCAAATACTGTTATTAGAAGGGAGGTGGGTCTGGTTAGATTTGAATCACATTATTGGAGATCTATCATACTCTACTGGTTAAAATTGGTTTTCATGAAAGTCGGCTTAGTGCATTTAATTCTGGAAGACTGCTTTAAATCCAATTGGAGATTGGCAATTACAGAAAAACTTCTATTATATGGATTCTCTCATGATGATTTTATTAGATTAGGTTTCGATCAGGCCAGAAGAGAAATTGTGCAACGTTTCCATGATGTGGAGTTGCAGATGGATCATGCAAAGTTACCGATTAGCATTTACATAGGTAGCCAGTGCACCGAGCTCAAGCCTGCTACATATCTAAGTAGCATTTTAATTCCAAAATTTAGACGAGCTCTAACACTTGCCCGTGTAAATGCTCTCCCAACAGCTGTGCTCCATGGGAGATTCCAGGGTATACCATACACATCAAGATTATGCCCTTGTGGATCTGGTAACGTTGAAACAACTGCTCATGTTTTACTGCACTGTGAATATTACAGAGACATAAGACACCAACAAATTGCCCCACTTTTGATAAATCTTCCGGGTCGTGGAGAGGATTTCTATTTAAACTATTTGCTCACTAATCCTAATCCGGATGTTATTCATATTGTGGCCAAATATTGTTATATAATATGCCAAATGCGTATAAATGTAGTCTGGTTTTATATTATCATCTTATTATTGCTATTATCATTATTATTTTAATATTGTTGTATTGCTGGTCTACGACCAAAATAAAGTTTTACAATCGAACTGAATTGGGGGGATGTTTGTACAGGAATAGATCCCTCTGAAACTTGTTTGGGCAGTCAGTCAATGGGTATCCTGTAATGGGGCCAATTCCTTCCGGGCTTAGCTCTCAGTCGCATGGCCAGGGATGATTGAGGCCAGTGCAATGACTGAGCTGCTCTTTCAAGCCACAGGAGCTCCAAAGGTACAGCACTGCAAAGGATCCCCAGCTACAGGCTCTAGCCCAGGAAGCCTGCAGCTGTCTCCTGCAACATGCGGCCAGCCTGCCAGCTTTTCATGTAAGTCCCCCTCTGTGGACATGGCTTGGCTCTTCTTCAGAATCCTCTGGGACCCCTCTCAGGTGCCAGCTTCAGAAGAAGACCTCCTATGGGTCTCTGGTCACCCTGGGGCTGCCTGGCAGCACACTTGCTGCAGAAGGGCTGTTTCCACTGGGGCTCACCCAATGCCCCTTGGGACAGCAGCAGTGGCAGGAGGAACAGCAGAGAGCTGGGTTCCCCCTGTGTCTCTTCTGGCTGCCCAGTGCCCCAAAGAGCCACGCTCCAACTTTGGTAATCCTCAACTTTGAACCCAACTGTATCATCTTTTTGGTACTCATAGACATGGAAAAGAAGTCCACATATTGAATAAATAAAATGCATCTCTATCTCTGCAGCTGAAAACACTGAAGGATGCTTTCCCGGTAGCATCCAAGAGCAGCATCCAAGGTAACTTGGGCTATTTCCAGGGAAGTGGGGAGGGCGGAACTGTATCCCTGTAGACCCTCCTTCGTTGATTCAATATGCACGAGTCCCTCCTTACCTCTTATCCAAGTCAATTCAAAGAAGAAAATCAAGTCTCTTCTCTTCTCTTCAGATGACCTTGTGTTGGAAGAATTTGACGAAGAGGAGGAGTTTGGTAAATGTATGAGCATCAGAAAGGAGAGAGTGGGAATGATTGAAGAGCCATTTGATATGCCAGAGACTTAATGTTTTGTTTTCTGTTTGGTTTGCAGGGTGAGAGATAACTGCTGTTCAAACCAGAAGAATATGCTATCCTAGACACCAGGCCAGGTTTATCCAACACTTGCTTGGGCTGATGGCATCATGCACTGTGGCACTGCCCCAGGCCTTTCTTTGCCTAAGGACTTTACAGGCCTGGTTTCTGCGCAGGTTTCGCCCGCAAAGACAGTGGCTCCTTGCAGCGCCTCGCAGGGGGCAGTCTCCTGATAGACATGCACGTCCAACCTCACTCAAGGGACTCTATTCCACATGCGAAGGCCAACCCTTATGATCACCACAGATGCCATCCCCAGTACGGGATGGGGAGCGCATTTCAAAGACCTAGTGGTCGCTGGGACTTGGACAAAGGCAGAACGATGCCATCACATCAGTTATCTCAAGCTCAGGGTGATGTTCTTGGTGCTCAAGGCTTTCTGTCATTGGATGGAAGGATCTGCTTTACTCCTCACAGACAACACTATGGCCGGAGTTTACCTGAAGAGACAGGGAGGGACAGCATCTCTTTCTCTGCTCAGTCTGGCAATGCGACTCTGGATGTGGTGCCTGGAATGGGGAATTTGGCCTTTGGCAGTACACATCCAAGGGAATGTCAACACTTTGGTGGATGCACTGAGTCGTGAAACATCCTTTCTCACAAATGGTGCCTGGATCCGGGCATGCTGTGCAAGATCTTCCACAAGTGGAGAGCTCTGCGTTTAGATGTATTTGCGTCAGCCCAGAATTCTCAGTGTGTGCAATTCTGCAGCAGGGTGGGAAGGGATCCGGAGTTGGAAGAGGACGCCTTCCTCCTGCACTGGGGCAACCAACTCCTGCACATGTTTCCTCCATTCCCCTTGATACCAAGAGTCCTACAGAAAATTGTCGAGGTCGAGGCCATATGTATCCTAATCACACCATGGTGGCCCAGGCAACTCTGGTTCACCACACTTCTTCAGTTGTCACACAGGACGTACCAGCATCTTCCATCGTTACCATACCCTCTGATGGGGGAAGGCAGCTGTTGTCTCTAGCTGGACGTGGAGTCTCTGCATCTGACTGCCTGGTGGATAGAGGCACAACCTCCTTCAGTGAGCCGGTGCAGGCAGTGCTGATGGCGGCAAGGAAGCCTTCCACCTTGAAATCTTACTCAGCCAAACGGACTCGCTTCTGACAAGGGTGGTTCTGTGACTGAAGCTCCTTTGTCATTCATTTTTGATTATTTGCTGTCTCTGAAAGACAAAGGCTTGTCTGTTTCTTCCTTAAGGGTTCACTTAGCGGCTATAGCCGACAGGCATTCTGTGTCTGGTTTGTTCTCTCACAAATTGGTTAACAGGTTTTTGAAGGGGATGCTCCATTTGTTTCCGCCTGCCCCTAAATCTGTTCCATCTTGGAATTTTCTACTGGTTCTGAAGCAGTTAATGAAGGCTCCTTTTGAACTCATGGCTACATGTAACTTTAAACTGTTGTCCTTAAAAAGAGTGTTTCTCGTTGCAATTACCTCAGCTAAACGAGTGAGTGAAATTAAAGCATTGCGCTCTGATGCCCCTTATTTGGTGTTCCATAAAGATAGAGTTGTATTAGAGCCTGATCTTTCCTTTTTGCCCAAGGTGGCTTCTGAGTTTCGCATGTTGCAAGATATTTCTTTGCCTACCTTTCCCCCTACACCTACCTCAGATGAGGAGCGTGCATATCACTCACTGGACGTTAGGAGGGCTCTTGACTTCTTTAAAGACAGAATGCACTCCTTCTGCAAATCTAAGCTCTTGTTCATTTCATATGCAGACCCATCAAAGGGACTACCAGTCTCATCGCAAAGGATTGCCGCTTGGGTCAAGGAGGCTATCTCCTTGGCGTATCAATTGGCTTCAGAACCCCTGCCTGTCTGTTTTAGGGCACACTCCATGCGGGCAATGGCTACCTCATCGGTTTTCTATACCCTTGTCTCTATGTCTGACATTTATAAGGCCACTACATGGTCACGTCCAACTACCTTCATCCGACATGATACTTTGGACTTTCACTCCAGGTCTCAGGCAATGTTTGATGCCTCTGTTCTCCGTTCTGCTTCCATTGAGAAATAAAGTTTGCTTGTTTGATTTCCTTTGTTGCGTTATTTCTCTCCTGGGTTTGGGCTGTACCCTCCATCCAGGTACGATAGCTTGCTATTATCCCATGTGTGGTGCACAGAGCCCATGAAGAAGAAAGGCAGGTTGCTCACCTGTAACTGTAGTTCTTCAAGTGGTCTTCTCAAAGACCACACAAGCCACCCATCCTCCCTGCTGCAACGTGTTCTTGTATGTGCTTAGGTTTGGAGCTGCGGAGGTCTCAGGACTGAGGGAATCAGGCAAGCTGTCAGACAGGGGGAGCTGGTTTTCCCACTCTTTTTTCCTTATAAGGTAAAGCTTTAGAAGTTTCCAGACCGTGGATCTGTGCAGTTTCAAATCCCATGTGTGAATGCACAGAAGACCACTCAAAGAACTACAGTTACAGGTGAGCAACCTGCCTTTCTCCCCTGTCATTTCAGGCAGCGCTTGCTGCCTAAAAGCATCTATTTCCCTTTCTCTCCCTTGCTGGAGGGAGAGACAGGGAAATAGGTGCTTTCAGGCAGCAAGCGCTGCCTGAAAAGAACATTGGAGTGCTTGGTCAAGGCCCGGGCATGGGCGGAGGGAGTTTGATAGGGGCTCTTCCAGAACCCGAGCCACGCCCCCCCCTTGCGGACTTCAGCAGTCCTTTCCATTGGTGGCCTGGGTTCTCTGAACCCGTTCGCATGATGGTGGCTCCGCCTCTGGTCGGCCTGTTGGATTAGGAATCCATAGGAGTCTCTAATTAGGAATCCATAGGCTCTGTTGATCCTTTTGGATCTCTTGAGTCTCAGCAGTTTTTTATATCATTGATCACGGTATCCTCCTGGAGCCCCTGAAGGGGTCCTTCTGCTTCCACGGCTGCGCTTGTGGAGAAGTGCTGCAAGATTACAACCCATTTCCAATGGAGTGAGAAGGGCAGGTGCATGCTCTGTGAGCAGCAGCGTGAGCTTGACCTCCCTCGACACCTCATCCATGAGGATGTTGGGAACTGGTGGGTCACCACCCTTCTCTTACTCCAGCACCTGCTAAAGCAAGAGGTGGCCATCCACAACTTGGCAAAGGATCGTGGTGTGTGTGTGTGTGTGTGTGTCCTTTCCAACTTGGAGTGGTAGCTCATGTCTGGGCCAGTCTTGGCACTCGAGCCCTCCCTGTTTGCCACAAAGAGTGTACTAAGGCAATGCCTCTTAGACAGGCTCTGCCCACCACACTTCTCCTGGAGAAGGTGATGAGAGAACTCCAGACCTCCCTGACCATTAGGGACGCCAAAGCCCTGGCAGGTTGGCTGAGGACTGGGTGGGTGGAGAAGCTATGCAACAAACTGAGTGACGCAGGAGAGCATACTTTGGCCTGCCTGTGTTGACCCAACTATGAAGGGCAATGCCATCAGCCCTGGTTGAGTGGGTTAGTGAAGCAAAGCAGAGGAGGCTCAATAACCAGGGGAGGGTGCTGGCGCACCTACTTCTAGCGCATGTTCCACACCCAGCACCAGTATGGGTAGGTCCTCGCCCCCTCCTCTTCCCAGTCCAGCAGCGTGGCATCCCTGGCAACACTGCTGGCAGCTCCACATGTTTGTTCCATCCAGCAGGGGTGCCTTGGCACAGGAGGAGAGAGGGGGCACCCTGCCTGGAAAACGGAGCTATCCGAAACAAGGTTGGGTGTACGTCTACGAGGTGATTCATAGTCAGAAAAATTAACCACGTGTTCGGCAACCTCTGGTTTCGTCTTACGTGTGAATGTGGCCAGTGTGTATCATCATCCCTACACGAGTCTGAAATGCGGACCAGCCAGCATAAAGCAATGGGCACTTGACAGGGTTTCACACTGAACAATGTACTACTGCTCCATTCCAAAGCAGGTTAGTTGCCCTTCAGTCTCATTGAAATCAAAGGGACCGTCAAGTCAAGGCTCAACGTTAAGCTCAAAGGAAAGCACGGAGCAAACCATGTCCACATGAAAAATTCTGAAAAGCTGAAAAGCTTGGGTATACTCTCACCAACAGGAGTTGGTTCAATGAAAGAGATTACCTCACTGACAATGATTCTTAGGAACAGAGTTACGCCCTTGCAGACTGAGCTGCCAGATCAAACCTAGACCTTTTGTCTAGGTCACTTTGCAAGAAGGCTGTGCGGGTGTGTGTGTTAATAGAATTTAAGAGCAGATGCAGATACAAAGCTGCTACTTTGCTTCAAAATAAGGACAAATATCCTCAACTTTATTCTGTGCCTGGCATAATATTTAAGATGGAGAAGGGGGAAATGTCATCTTATTCTAGATCTTCAAATATACGCAGATATGAGGTTTGTGTGGATGCAGACCCCCTAGCACAGGAAATATAGTGCATAAATGAAAAGCAGACAGCTTAATTTGGCAGATTTAATTCTTTTCCCTTCTATTATACAAAATATTTTACCATTTAAACACATTTTCCCAACAAAAAATCATATACAGATATTTATATTTAAAGAGCCAATTACACAGAAGGAGAATCATGTGCACAGAGATCACCAGGCCCCTTTTACTTTACAAGAACAAAATGGCAGAAGGATCATTCAGACATAAATCTTGTCCTGATCTTTTGAGGTGCAGGGATTCAACTCCACTTGCCCTCACCCTCCTTCCCTTGATGCATTCCTATCTGCATCAGCAGAGAAGTGGGAGAGTTGCTCCTTCTTCTCATCCAGAGGGATATTGTTGCCTGTATTCTATGCTGGTACTCAACGAGATACTTTCAGTCATTGTGTGTTGTACCTTTAAAGTCAGCAACACCTTTGCAGGTGAAGGCTCCAAATTCCACGGTGATTCCTCCCCTTGAAGAGGGGCTGTTGCATGCAGGAAGATGTACCAAGGACACTTCCGCTCTCACAACTGATCATGTGCAATTGTAGGCCCCCTCCACTCCCGTTTCTTTCACTCCCTTCCAGTTAGTACCCTCTTAATCCAAGTCCAGCTGTTGAGCAGAATAGTGACTGCACGTTTTGCTCCATAACTTTGCTTTTACAAGGGCTAGAGTTTACCTTTTTAAAAAAATGAAAACTGAAATCTGGGCGAATCTGGGTGGCTAAGTAATCCAGGTGAGATGCTTGAAATCCGGGTAAAACCCGGAATTCCGGAAGCATGGCAACTCTAGTTCACACTGAATTATTGGAACATCCATGCCAAAGTCTAGCTTGACCAAGAAACAGCCCCCAGGAAAAAGGTTCTGCCTCTGAAAGAGCATGCAGTTTGGAGCAGGACTGAATCTCAGTGGCTCCCATTACACTGGCTACAGTCTGGGACGCCATGCGCTGAGGAAACTAGACCTGCCCATCATCTCACACACAAGTGAGTACTGTGCAATGAGCACTATAAGATATTCCCCTCAGGGGATGGGGACGCTCTGGGAGGAGCACCTGCATGCTTGTATTCAGATGGTTCTAAGTTCCCTCCCTGGAATCTCCAAGATTAGGCCTGGGAGAGACTCCTGCCTGCAGCCTTGGAGAAGCCGCTGCCAGTCTGTGTAGACAATACTGAGCTAGATGGTCCAAAGGTCTGGGCAGCTTTCTATGTAAGTCATTAGAGGTAGGGAGCTGCATTAGCCCCCACCCCAGCTGTGCCCCATGCATATCCTTTACTTTCCCCCACTCACTGGTATGGGGGAGAGCTAAATGCTGCAGTTGAGGATGCATTTGTGGTAGAGGGAAGCATGCAAGAGCCTCCTGAGAGGGATCCCATTAGAACACTCACCGCCACTAAAAGCCATGGAACTTAGAGGTTCCCCTTCCGCACACACTCTGCATGTCATACCGATGGGGGCTTTTGCTACTAAGTAACAGTGATCACCTTCCTCAGGAGTGTGTGTGTTTTCAAGCCTGTTGAACAATCCACATTCTCTGCCCGTATCATTGTGTGACTTTTGCAGCTTTTTATAGGTTACAGCCTGTCAATGATTAGCCCAAACAGTTCACTGTTAAGGGCTTGTCATTTATATTTTGTAACTAAAGATAGAAACATAAATACCAAAGAATAAATTCAGCAGTATTTAAAAGAAGCCCAGTTCATTCAGGGCAAGGTGGGGGGTGGATAAAGCAGTGGGCGGGAGGCACTACAGGGACAGTTAAATTAGTATGCAGTATAAGGCTAGTAATATGAAACAAGGGTGGGGTGTTTTGTTTTTTTTAATGGGAGCAAGGCACTGTTGCTATTGACAGCTGGTTGTAGTGATGCTCCTGAAGAATGACATCTAATGTTGCAGTACTCCTGGGCACTTTCCAGACTGTGAGCTTTACACCACAAAAAGTGGAGTAAACGGCAACGGTTTGTGGCGCCAAATTCAAACTGCATTAGAGATCCATTGTAAGGGGGCAAGCCTCCTACCACGGGCAGATACGGCTATTTTTTTGCAACACAGATATGATGTTATAGGGCTGTGACACAGCAATAAAATCTGAAAGAAGGTGTCGGAAATATGAACGGCACCTTCCGTACAACGCAGGGGCTGTGATGTCAAAACACAGGTAATGTGGAAGCACACTTAAGGGACCCATTGCAACACTGTGATAGCGTGCAATCTGGAAAGTGCCCTGTTGACGCACCTGCTTCCAGTTGACAGGACCCGAACTCTCCTTTGCCGTTCGGCTGCTGTCAAACGTGCTCCCTGGATGAACACCTTGCAGAGTTCCTGCTTGTAAACCATGACAGCAGAAAGGGCTATCATCATTTATCACACACACAAGAATAATGATGATGGAGCTGTTAGTGCAAAGGACAGGTTATACACCATTTACTACTACAGTGAATGAGGAAGGAAATTCTACTTCATTGGTTTGATTTTTTTCCCCCCATTGGTTTCCTGCTCTTCGGTAGTGGGGGTATACCTAAGTAGCACAGATGTAACCTAGATAGTTAGGTTAGAACCTGGTTAGAAGCTAGATGGTTAGGCAGAACCTGGTTTACAAAGATCAAGGGGATCTAGTGATCCCCTGCATCTCCAAAGAGAGCACTGTTACAGTGCAGTTTTAACTGGTTTGCTCAAAAGAAAGATGATTTCTTTCAATGGGATTTATTCCAAAATAAGAAGTACTTGCACTATTAAACTCAGATTACTAGAGCGCAATTATGCACATAAATAACAGCATTAACCCAGAAGGGAAGGAGTTTCTTTTTCAGAGAATTAAATTGAGGTCTCTGCATTAGTGCAAATCTGCAGGTCCAATGCATGTCTACCCTAGGAGTTATTTGCCCATGGCTTCATGCTTCAGAGTAAATATTGAGGGAAGCCACTTTGAATTACACTCGCATCACTGAGGGAAGCAGCCCCTCCCCTCTGCTCTCAGTTTTTGTTTTTGCAAGTTCACATGGCATGCCTCCATGTTTTCCTTCTAGCCAATTGGGGGAAGGGGGGAGAGAGATTACTAAAGAGCTATATCTGCATTTCTAAAGAGAGTATCCCTCTTATCATGCTAATGATTCTATGTCAGTGCCTCTCCCTATTTGCTCCAGCCCTTTTTGGGGAAAGTAGCTTAAAAAGAGCATTTAAAAAACCTGAACATACATTAAGATAAGCTAGAATTTGCAAGACAAAGCCCCATTTGTGTGTGGAGTGGGTCCAAGGATCTTGAAGGGACTTCAGGGTATGTTTGGCTGGTGTGTGAAGGCACACACTCTCTTCTGAAGGAGATTTGAGGTAGAAGCCCTGTCTGCAAAGCCTCCTGCACATTTACACTGTGCTTGTACACCTACTTCTCACCTTCTGTCATGAGTCAAGGTCTGGTAGGGCATCAGCATGAGATATCTGTATGGGATTAGTGCCAGCAGGGAGCCCTCCTGTGGCACTTCATTCCTGATTCAAAGAAGGAATAATTCCTTGCATTCCCTGGGCTCTTTGAGGTTTTGAACTTGGATCCAAATGTTTTATTGCAGGGGTTCTCAAACTGTGTCTCGGGACCCCCAGGAGCTCGCAAGCAACTTTAAAGGGGATTCAGAGTCAGAGAGAACTGTTGAGAAACGGGAACTTACCCACTCTCTGTGTGGCATGGGGACAGTCAGGGGAGATGGGAGGTAGACACAGAGGCATAACTAGGGAAAACGGCGCCCGGGACAAGCACTGAAATGGCGCCCCCCCACCACGCCCCCCCCAACATACTACATTATACTTAGGTTTTTCCTCACAAGCGCCCGCCGCCGCCGCCAAGCCAGGCCAATGACTGGCCGCCAGGCGCCAACAAAACAATGGGGGGGGGGCGCAGGCGGCATGGAAGGGACCGCTCGTGGGGAAGGGGGCACCGACGTGCTCCCTTGACTGCTGCAGCGCTGCTGCACTGAGCAGGAAACATTTGTATTAACAAAATTCTATTTGAAAAAATTTAAAAATTGGTCATGGCGGCGCCCCCCACGTGACCAGAAAAGATGGCACCCGGGGCACGTGCCCCCCCTGCCCCCCCTATAGTTACGCCTCTGGGTAGACACAGACAGGAGCTGACACAACCCCCTTGGCCCTCCAGCTGTTGTTGAACTACAACTCCCATCTTCCCCAGCCAAAACAGATTGTGACTGGAGATTCTGGGAGTCATTCAACAACAGTTGAAGGACCAAGTTTGCCCACCCTGACCTAGCTCCTCACTGCTTTCAACCCTGGGGGCAGGCACAGAAGCCGATAGGCCAGAAGAGAGTTTCCCAGTAGATGAGTTCCAACAAGTGTCCCTCCCCTCCCCTCCCCCCCCTCTTGAATTTTCTTCTGGCCCATCAACCCAGGAAGTGCTGCTACTGTGCCTGTCCTCGGCATTGTGACTGAGGAGGAGTTGGAGGTTGTCCTCTCCTGTCTCCTCCTCTGCCTCAGAGACATCCGAGCAGCTCTTCAGGACCACTTTAAATTCCCGATTATCTCTCTTCCTGGATTTTGGATGAGTGTGCAGTCCGAGCACAAAAAATTACATGAGAATGCTATGAAAATACTGATTCCCTTTGTAGCATCCTATTTGTGTGAATCAGAGTTTTCAACAGTTGCTGCTATGAAGAATAAATACCAAACAAAAATAAACTTGCAACCTGAAATCAGATTGGCAGTCTCAGATTTGAAGTCTGGTTTGAAAAACTAAACAGGAACAAGCAAGCTCATCCTTCTCACTGAAAAGGTAAATATGCTTTGTTTATTTCTACCTAATCAAATCAGAGACTTTAATAATGGGGTGGGGTGGGGAGATATCACTCAACTCTATATATTATATTAGGGGGTCATAGTATCAAAAGGTTTGAGAACCTCTGGTTTATTGCTACACACTACACACTTCTCAGAATAGTGAGAAGTTCCAGGGACAACATTGTAGGGTTTAGTTCCTTTTGCATGAGAAAGTACAGGATATTTATGGTGTCTTTGGAAGCAAATCAGCATTCCTAGAGTAGGCCGCAGATCTACTATCCTGCATCAGATTCCCAGAAAGAGATTTTCCACCTCAAGTTGCTTCATTCATCAACTTATGGCTCCAAAGTTCCTCTGTCAATATCTGATTCTCTCTCAATTCAGAACTTCAGCTTTGACTCCAAACTGTTTCTCCACATCCTCCCTCTAGCTCTGTGGAATGTAAATTTCTCAAACTCTGATGAGTATTACAAAGAGAACAGAAAGGAACACAAACTCTGGCAAAAGAAATGCAAGGCAACAATAAGGGAGGCGGAAAGAGAGTTTGAGGAACATTTAGCTAAAAGCATCAAGGGGAATAACAAAAACTTATTTAAATACATCAGAAGCAGGAAACCTGCCAGGGAGGCACTTGGAACATTAGACAATGAGGGAGTGAAAGAGATTATTAAGAAGGATATGGAGGTTGCAGAGAAGCTAAATGAGTTCTTTGCGTCCGTCTTCACGGCAGAGGATACTGAGCATATACCTGTTCCTGAACTAGGCTTTTCAGGGATGGTGGCTAAAGAACTGAGTCAGATAGAAGTGATGAGAGAGGATGTTCTAAACTGTCTGGAAAAACTGAAAACTAACAAATCACCAGGGCCGGATGGCATCCATCCAAGAGTCCTCAAAGAACTCAAATGTGAAATTGTTGACCTCCTTGCTAAAATATATAACTTATCCCTGCAATCAGGTTCTGTACCAGAGGACTGGAGAGTAGCAAATGTAACACCGATTTTCAAGAAGGGATCCAGGGGTGATCCGGGAAATTATAGGCCGATTAGCTTAACATCCATTCCAGGCAAATTGATGGAAAGCATCCTCAAGGATAAAATTGTAAAGCACATAGAAGAACAGGCCCTGCTGGGAGTGAACCAGCATGGGTTCCGCAAAGGTAAATCTTGCCTGACCAACCTTTTGGAGTTCTTTGAGAGTATCAACAAGTGTGTGGATCAAGGTGATCCCGTTGACATAGTATACCTGGACTTCCAAAAAGCTTTTGACAAAGTTCCTCATCAACGACTCCTGAGGAAACTTAGTGGTCATGGGATAAGGGGACAAGTACATGTGTGGATTGCTAACTGGTTGAAAGACAGGAAACAGAGGCTAGGTATAAATGGAGAGTTTTTGCAATGGAGGGAAGTAAGAAGTGGGATCCCCCAGGGATCTGTACTGGGACCGGTGCTTTTTAATTTATCCATAAATGATCTAGAAGCAGGGGTAAGCAGCAAGGTGGCCAGATTTGCAGATGATACCAAACTCTTTCGGGTAGTGAAATCCGTAACTGATTGTGAAGAGCTCCAAAAGGATCTCTCCAAACTGGGTGAGTGGGTGACAAAGTGGCAAATGCGGTTCAATTTTGGCAAGTATAAAGCGATGCACATTGGGACGAAGAACCCCAACTTCAAATATATGCTGATGGGATCTGAGCTGTCAGTGACTGACCAGGAAAGGGATCTTGGGGTCATGGTGGACAGCTCGTTGAAAGTGTCAACTCAATGTGCGGCAGCTGTAAAAAAAGGCCAATTCCATGCTAGGGATCATTAGGAAGGGGATTGAAAATAAAACTGCTAATATTATAATGCCCTTATACAAAACTATGGTGTGGCTACACCTGGAGTACTGCGTAAAATTCTGATCACCACCTCTAAAAAAGAACATTGTAGAACTGGAAAAGGTGCAGAAGAGGGCAACCAAGATGATCAGGGGCCTAGAGCACCTTTCTTATGAGGCTAGGCTACAACACCTGGGGCTATTTAGTTTAGAAAAAAGATGACTGCAGGGAGACATGATAGAGTTCTATAAAATCATGCATGGTATGGAGAAAGTGGATAGAGAGAAATTCTTCTCCCTCTCCCGTAACACTAGAACCAGGGGTCATCCCATGAAATTTATTGCCGGGAAATCTAGGACCAACAAACGGAAGTACTTTTTCACACCCCGCATAATCCATTTGTGGAATTCTCTGCCACGAGATGTGGTGACAGCCAACAACCTGGATGGCTTTAAGAGGGGTTTGGATAACTTCATGGAGGAGAGGTCTATTGATGGCTACTAGTCGGAGGGCTCTAGGCCACCTCCAGCCTCGGGGGCGGGGTGCCTCTGGGTACCAGTTGCGGGGGAGTAACAGCAGGAGAGAGGGCATGCCCTCAACTCCTGCCTGTGGCTTCCAGCAGCATCTGGTGGGCCACTGTGCAAAACGGGATGCTGGACTAGATAGGCCTTGGGCCTGATCCAGCAGGGCTGTTCTTATGTTCTTATTTATTTATTCATTTTCTATTCTATTTCTATAATTAACTACTCAAGCCATTTACTTTTTTCCACTGCTGTAGTGTCACATTATCAGTACTCCTCTTGCTGCCAGTGAGCAGAACCACTCCTCAGTGGTTCTGGAAAAAACCCCACACATTTTTACCAGTATGAGTGGGATAACATGGTTTTTTCTATGATGGGGAATATATAATGCCTGCTCGCACAAGGCCAAATCCTAAGCATCATTTACTCATTTTCAGGCATCCCTTCCCTTGGCATGAATGGGCATAATGACTCCCTTCATCCTGGGGTTAGCCCTCATGTCTGCATCCAAGGAATAGTGGGAGATGACACCATTCAAGTCCAACAAGAACCAGAGAGGGGAGTTGGTGTACATAAGGATTTCATCTTCCTGCCAGATTCCCACGTGCAGCTGAGATGGCTTCCTGGAGAGGAGGCATAATTTAGACCTCAGAGTCTTGCCACTGGATGGGGAGGTTGCCTTATCTTTATTCCCCAACCTACTCTCAGCCTTAGGAGCACTGCGCTACTTAGAGGGTCACTGAGCAGCTCAAGGGAGGCAAGCCCTCTTCCTCTAACAATTCACCATCGGCCAGGTCTACCTAGCTGGTTGGGTCACAATCCAGGCATCATTCATAGGAACATAGGAAGCTGCCATACCAAACCAGACCATTAGTCCATCTAGCTCAGGATTGTCGGCACAGACTGGCAGTGGCTTCTCCAAGGTTGCAGACAGGAGTCTCTTCCAGCTCTATCTTGGAGAAGCCAGGGAGGGAACTTGGAACCTTCTGCATGCAAGCGTGCAGGTCCTTTTCCCAGAGCAGCCCCATCCCCTAAAGAGAAATAGCTTACACATATAGTCTCCCATTCAGATGCAACCCAGGACAGACCCTGTTTCACAAAGGGGACAATTCATGCTTGCTACCACAAGGTCAGCTTTCCTGGGAGAAGAGCTTCACAATAGGGTGTCACAAGCTGGGATGGGATTCCTTCACAGGAGGCAGCCCCGGTCCTTGCAGGAACATGCACTCCAATGAGGGAAGGGAAGGACACCCCTGTCTAAAGGGGGACAGCAGGCTACTCGGCAGCTGTTGTTGCTGCTGCTGCCAGGCAACATATAATGGTGTCACCCTTTCCAGATTTCTGGCTGGAATTGCAAGCATCCCCCCTCCCCAACATGATATTTCATGAGCTAAGAATGCACTTGGCCAAGGCACAGTGGTATCATCCGCATGGACATGCTTTGAGCTCAGCTGCATCCTGACAGTTCCTTTTTAGATTTCTGTCCAATCCCAAATGGACTCCAGTTGTAGGGGAGCAATGGCAGATGTGTATGCCTTCATTTCCTTCTTCTGTGTTTCCTGGAGGCATCTGATTGGCCACTGTGGGAAATGATTTGCTGGACTAGATAGGCTTGGCATGATCCAACAGAGCTCATCTTATGTTTTTGTGACTTTGGTGGTGAACACAATCATTCTTAAGTGCCCTCTCCCACTTAGCAAGGCTCATTCGACTCCTTGGTTTAACAGAGTTGGGGAATTGAGATGAAACAGCTAGAATTTAACGAAAGTGAAGGAAGACTTGGTGTGAATCCAGTCAAACACACATAAGAGCTTGTTACTGAGCCTAATCTGTGGCAGGTAACAAAGCAGCAATACCCTGACTCCGTGAATCATAACAATGGAATATCTCTGTCCATTGCAAAACGCTTGAGCAGGTGGTTGCTACTACTTTAGGCATTCTTGTATGAGACTATCTAGATCCATTTCAGCCTCGCTTTGGACCAGGTTTTAGCACAAAAATTTGCTTAATCCTTCTGGATAGGTTCATATTTGCAGCTGGAAGCATTGCTTTGCAGCAGTTCCTCATATATCCGGAGGACTAATTCCAGAAGGTGTTGCTGGGCGACTACTACTTAGAGTCATGGCTATTATGCTGTGGGATCCCATAAGGTGCCACCTTCCTTACTCCATTACTATTAAAAACTGCTGAATAAGATCATTGAGGATTTGAAATGAGCTGCCATCAGTATGCTGATATCACCCAGGTCTACTTTTCCTTTTCATCACATTCAGGTGAGGCAGTGTAAATGCTGAATTGGTGTCTGGGTCAGTAATGGACTGGATGGGGGCCAATACATTGAATCTCAATCTTGCCAAGACTGAGCTGCTGTGGGGACATGGTTTGTGTGATCATGGGGTGGCTGTTCAACTTACCCCAAAGAATCAGGCTCAGAGCTTGCGGGTGCTGATTTATCCAGCTTTGCCAGACGGTTTGCACACAGGGCTTTCAGTTCAATTCTGCTCTGGAATGGAGTGTGCCAGTCCACATATTAGTTGCATTTACCCCGAAGTCCCTGTGGCCGATCAGGGATCAGTACAGACAGGACTCTGTTTTCCCCCGAATCAAGGCTGCACATTCTGGCTTAGCCCAAAGTATGTCCAGCTTTAAAAAAAAAAAACAACCTCTAGCTTCAGCAGCTTTTTGGGGGGAAACCCGAGGCTTCTATTATGCCCCGTCGCTTCCCCCTTGATGTGTGGAGTGGCCATGCCAGTAATTCAGCGTTTTTCAAAACTCAGTGAAGGGGAGTTTGACAGCTGTGTTGGGTATGTTGTGAGGGAGAAATTCCTGAGTTAAACACAAGCACAAACTGCAAAATGTGAGCCTTCCTGTGCTTTTTACAAAGGTTTAGATATGCTGAATAGAGACTACAGCAAGCTTCAATGTCCATGCTTCTAAAATAACCGGAGCTTGCAGCAATGTATTCTGCTAGTCCCATTACAAAGGCATTGGATAATGCTGCTTGGCTTCAGGAGTCTCGAAGCCTGTTGTTAGGCTGCCCTAGAACAAGAGTTGGGAGGTCCAGCACATTCTTTTTTAATTTATAGTGCCAACAAGGAAGTGTTCTGGGTTTAAGATGTCCTCTCGCCAGCAGCCAGCTAACCAGCTGGGGTTGGGGGCAAGTTTGGCGACTGGACTCTCTCTCTCTCTCTCTCTCTCTCTCTCTCTCTCTCTCTCTCTCTCTCTCTCTCCCAGACTAGTGCAGCTGTTTCTTTCTAGGGATGGCTGAATTGAGAGCGGTCAGTGCCGCAACAGGTGGACAGGTTTGGGTTTTTTGCCAGCTTGTAGCCGGGCATCTCTAACCTTTTTGCCAGCACACACCTGGTTAGGAAAACACACCCAGAATGTGATATTCCCTTTGTTTGGTTCCATCAGTCCCATTAGTTCCATCAGCCCATTGCTGCCTGGTAAGATCAGCCATTCATCTCTCTCTGTGTGTGTGTGTCTGCATTTTGTCTGGCTCCCCTTTCTGCCTCTCTGCTTGCGCTCCACCTTCGTAGCTCCCTCTGTCTCTCTGGGGAAACCAGGAGCATAGCGTGCCCCCCCCCCACACACATACACCTTTCCGTGTAAACCAGCAAATGTGTTGCTGCTTTCTGCTTGTGATTGAAGCGTTGCCACCCCCTCTCTGGTGTTGGGCTTTTTGTGCAGAGGCAATTGGAGCGACCAGGACTCAATCCCAGATCTTGCCAAAATGCTGTGAGATTGGATGATGAGGCTAGGGAAGGCTGAGCATGGTCAGAAGCAGGGCAAGGGGCACCAAAGGGTCATAAGTGAGCTGCTAGCAAGCCATGTCCCCACAGGGAAGCTTTTGCGGGGGTGGGGGTCAGATCTCATTGTGCAACCCAAAGGCTCCTGGCCAGACGGGTCTCTCACTGCCGCCTCCTTTGGATAGTGCTTAGTTGAGGATCAACAGGCTCAGTCCTCTGTTGGATCCAGTTCTTGACACGCCAGGATAATGCAGTACTGAAAATGCAGTAGCTGCAAACTAATGCACTGGTTTCTGCTTTAAAATTCCCTGCCTCTTAAATGGTCTGGGGTGGGGGTGGGGGGACATGAGGTGATGAAGGCAGTCACTCACAAAGGCAAGGCTTGGCAACTTGTCATGCCATTCTTCCATAGCTGTCAAACTAAAAAAAAAACAAAAAACCTCTCGTCTCCTCTGTTGTGACTGGTTGGAAGAAAAACCCGGAGCAAGCCAGTGGGAACGCACAGGAACAAAATCTGCCAGGGATTGCGGAGAGGAGCCAACCCTATGTGAACTGTCCATTTTATCTCCCAAATTAAACATCTTGTGAATCTGCTGTGAAGCAGATTTGCTCTTCAGATACCCCAGGGCATGAAGGCATGTGTGAATAACTTCCAGGGGAAGCCCAAGTAACATAGGAACATTGGTATTTGACTTATACCAAGTCTGGCTATTGGTGTATCTAGTTCAGCATTGTCTAAACAAATGGGCAGTGGCTTCTCCAAGGTTGCAGGCAGGAGTCTCTCTCAGCCCTATCTTGGAGATGCTAGGGAGGGAACTGGGAACATTCTGCTTGCAAGCAGGCAGAGATGCTCTCCCACAGAGCTGTGGCCCCACCCACTAAGGGGAATACCTTAAAGTGCACAGATGTAATCTGCCATCCAGGGTGGACCCTACTTAGCAAAGAGGACAATTCATGCTTGCTACCACAAGACCAGCTCTCCTCCCATTGTTTAAAAAAACCCAAAAACGTTGTTGTAGTAAGAACTAATCTGCCTACTTTCCTTTCCCTATCCCTACAACTGGTCTAAATTTGATCCAAATTGGTTAGGCAGTTTACACGTTAGCCCACTTGCACCTCAGATGTTCACGTATCTGCCTCTTGAATTGGGGTGGATGATATCATCACAAACTATGCTTTTGAGGTGTCCCTATGTGTCTCTACAACTTTACCAAATTTGGTCCAAATCGGTTCCTCAATTGCACCTCAAATGTTCATGCATCCACCATCTTGGATTGGGGTGGATGACATAATTACAAACTAGGCCCTTGAGATGCCCCTGTGTGTCCCTACTCCTGTAGCAAATCTGGTTCAAATCAATTAGCTGGTTCACAAGTTAGACCACTTTCGCCTCAAATGTTTACTTATCTGCCATCTTGAATTGGGGTGGATGACATTATCACAAACTATGCTGTTGAGGTGTCCCTATGTGTCCCTACAACTGTATCCAATTTGATTCATATTGGTCCAGGCATTGCAAAGTTGATGGAGTGCAAGGAGACCACACACACACGGAATGCTGGGTGAGCTCATAAGCCTACTGGAAAGTAGGCTAAAAACTACAGAGAAGTCTGAAAACTCTGTAACTTGAAGCACTTTTCACCAGCTAAGGCTGATGTGACAACTACGACCTCTTCTGGACAGAGAGAGCCTGGGCATAGTTATCCACACCCTGGTAACCTGCAAAATCAACTTCTGAAATACATTATACTCTGAAGACTTCTCAGGAACATCAGTCAGTTCAGCATAAAGTTGCTAAGTTGCTAACTAGGACTGGTCCTAAGAAATATATCATGCCTGTTCTGAAACAGTTTCACTGGGTGCTGTCCATTTCAGACCTCAGTTCAAAGTATTGTGCATAAATGGCTCAAGACTTGGGCACCTTTTCCAATGCCTGTGAACTAAGATCTCCACCAGAAACCTTTCTCCAGGTGTTGTTGCCTTCTGAAGTTAGGCAAGTGACCACTGTGAAGAGGATGTTTTCACGGTTTACTCTGGTTATGGAACATTTTCTCTAGGGAGGCACCCACTCTTGTGCTGCTGTTGACTCAGGGCAAATAACATTTTGTTTTTGATGGAGGAACAGGAGGTAAGATACAGTGTGTAGGCTTCATGAGAAATCTGTGGTGCAATACTGGGGTGTGTGTTTTCTTGAAGACCTTTCATCTAACAGGGCTGCTCAACTCCTGCAGATGTTGGCCTACAATTCCCATAATCCCTGGCTATTGGCCACTGTAGCTGGGGATTATGGGAGTTGTAGTTCAAAAGCAGCTGGGGGGCCTAAATTGAGCAGGCCTGATAAGAGCTGGAATCTGTGTGTTTCCAGGCCCACAGGTGCTGCAGAGGAGTGGGGGCTGGAGGAAATAAAAATGGCTGACAGCCTTTGGCTTAGGGAATTAGCTATATCTCCATTATTAATGGTCATACAGTAGCCATTCATATCTCAAAATAAAGGTAATTTTATGCTTTTTATTTATATAAAGTGCAAATTGGGGTGGGGGGTGGAATTAATTTCCCAGCCTAACCTGATTCTGGAGATGGAATATCTGGCTTAGCTTGGATACCATTTTGCCAAACAATGCATTGGTAATATGCCCATAGTGTGGCATGTTAAAGAGCAGACTGTGTTGGAGACTGAGCCTTCTCAGCAGTTTTCTCCTGGAGCAAAGCCCATTGGATCAGCATCCACCCTACCCAATCTCAGTTATCAGCATTTTAGACCCAGCCTTCGGGTCCTTCTTTCATGAAGACTTGGTTGGCAAGTACCAGGGATAAGGCATTTTTAGTGGGGGCACTGCCATTTTGGAATTCCTTCCCTTGCGAGCTTAGCCAAGGCCCAACCCTCCCTGTTATAAGCATGATCTTAAAACTTCCTTTTTATATGGCTTTTAATTAGTTGGTTTTATTAATTTTTTAGCTCTGCCTGCTATAGTTTTATTGGTTTTTCTTGTCATTATGCTTGATTTTATGTGTTTATATATTATTATTGTTTTTAACACTTTTAGCTGTACTAAGAGCCCCTGGTGGTGCAGTGGTAAAACTGCCGCCCTGTAACCAGAAGGTTACAAGTTTGATCCTGACCAGGGGCTCAAGGTTGACTCAGCCTTCCATCCTTCCGAGGTCGGTAAAATGAGTACCCAGAATGTTGGGGGGCAATATGCTAAATCATTGTAAAACCGCTTAGAGAGCTCCGGCTATAGAGCGGTATATAAATGTAAGTGCTATTGCTATTGCTATTGCTAAGGACATTGTCCTAAATGGCAGGCCACAAATATATTAAATCAATTAATCAGTCAGTATCACTGGCCATGTTAATGTTATATTGGCTTCTATTTTCCAGGATCTGTGCAAACTACTCACACTTAATGATAGGCAAACTCTCCTTGGCTCACCTCAAAAAGCCTTTTTTTAAAGTGTTCCTGTGAATATTGGGGGAAAGGGGTTTTGTTTTGTTTTGAGAGGAAAAACCGTTTTTTTAAAAGCCCACATGATTTTAGCACACTGTCAGCACTACCCACAAAAATTTATGCCTGAGAAAGGGGAGAGGTGGTTAAAAGTACAAATCCCATGCATCCGAGCAGGAAATTACCCCCTTATGTTCAGGGTCATCATTTAGAACAGGGGTGCACAACTCAAATACACTGGTAGGCTGGAACCAACCATGACTTGGTATGCAGGGGTTGAGGTAAATTTGCAGCACACTAATGATCGCATTGAAAGTATTAAAAATATTAATGAAAACAATTATTAGTTAGCCATAGCATGAGGGAGGGAAGAGGAGGCTCCTAGCATTCCTCTTCCCTGTCTCCCATGTACTTTCAAAGCTTGCCAAGGTCAGTTTTGAAAGGGGGCTGAACCCACCAGATCCATGGGGCAAGATGGCCTTTTACACCTCAGCACAGACACCATCATACTTTGGGGCCCCCTGGGGCCAGCAGAAAAGTCCCTGTGGGTTGGATCTGGCCCCGGGGCCTTACATTGTGCAGGCCTGATTTAGAAGAACTTAAGAGCGGGCAGTCAGGCCTCCCCTGTCTCTAGTGAGGCCTCCCCTCCCGCTTCTTAAAGTGAGGGTTTTATTATTATTTATTTGCGAAGGGGGGCTGGCAAGAATAAAGGGATAAACCCGCATTTCAAGCTGGGCCATCTTAAAGGAGGTTGGGGGCCTGTTAAAATGGGATGAGGCTTTTTGAACTGGGGGAGCATATTTCAAGCTCCCCCAGTTGTAAATTCACCCCCATCACTACTTGTTATGAAGATGTCACACAAGTCTGCAAGAGGAAGTATAATGGGCACCATGAGAAGGCTGATGTGTAAAAGCTTGTTTGTTTACAAAGTTTATATATCCTTTTTCCAAGTAGTTTACATAATAATAGGAATGAAAAGATAGTTCCCTGCCTCAGCCTAAAAAGAAACAAGAGAGAAACCAGCAACAGGGAGAGAGACTGCTGAGCTGAATAGGGACAGTAGCTCTCCCCGTACTATTTTTATTTATTTATTTACTTACTTACTTACTTACATTTATATCCCGCTTTTCCTCCGAGGAGTGGTGTACATGGTTATTTTTATCCTCACAACAACCCTGTGAGTTAAGTTGAGCTGAGAGATACATGACTGGCCCAGAGTCACCCAGTGAGTTTCATGGCTGAATGGGGGTTTGAACTCGGGTCTTAGTCCAACTCTCTAACCACTATGCTATGACAGGGACACCACTTTTAAAGGTGCCTCTTTGTCCACTTATCAGGGGAAACCGTGTTTTATAAATCAGTTCCTTACAGTAGTAGCAGCAATGTCTCATTCTGTCATTACTTTATTTCAAGCACTTTACGACTTTTACATTTGTCCCAGAAGGCTTTGTTCACTTCAGCAGATGCCAACACCACTGGCGGCAGGTTTCAGTATGTCTCCCTGTCTTTCTCTCTAGGTACTGAACCATCTGCTGCATTTGAAGTTCACGAATAATATGGGAGAGCAAGTGGTTTTTGATAGGTTTGGGGACGTAACAGGGAATTACTCAATTATCAATTGGCACCTGTCACCAGAGGACAGCTCCATAGTGTTTGAGGAGGTTGGACACTACAATGTTAACGCCAAGAATGGAGAGAGGTTATTTATCAATGAAGACAAGATTTTGTGGAACGGATTCTCCAGAGAGGTAAGATTGGTCATCCTGAGTTTACATCATATTTACCATACAACTCCATGGGTCCACAAACTTGAGCTGAAATTCTCCTTCTTGTAGCCACTGAGGCTCCATTTTCTATGCATCCCTTCTGTATCCATTGTCAGGTAAGAATGTTTTGCAGGCGAGGATCAGCAGGGAGGTGTATGTGTGAGAGAGAGAGTGAGAGAGAAGAGTTTTTATAGCAACCCTTCCCCTCCAGCCCTTGACATGGATACTGCATCCTAGCCCAAGCCACAGTCTGGCATCCTTTTGAAATCAGTACTGACTGCCTTCTTGTGCAGTTGGCTGGTTTTTTAAAACATGTTTTTCCTGTGGCAGAGTATGTTTAGAGGTTTTCCCTGCTAGTCACCAGAAAGAACATTGTGGCAATGCATGTTTCTTTTCTGTTTTTTAAAAAAGAGCTTTGTCAATCCCCTATTTATCTGAATCCAGGACTATGTTTTTTCCAAGTTTTTTGATTTTAGAAATTGGGGTGGGGGGCTGGGATTTATTTATTTATTATTTATTATATTTTCTATCCTGCTCTTCCTCCAAGGAGCCCAGAGCGGTGTACTACATACTTAAGTTTCTCCTCACAACAACCCTTTGAAGTAGGTTAGGCTGAAAGAGTGCCCAGGGTCATCCAATAAGCATCATGGCCTAATTGGGATTTGAATTTGGGTCTCCCCAATCCTAGTCCAGCACTCTAACCACTACACTACACTGGCTGTCATAAATTGAGTCCTCTTCCTTTCAGAAAAATACAGGTATAGCCTGTATTTAACCTGTATTTTTAAGGAGGTCATCTTAAATTCAGAATTATCTATTCGAGTAAATATGAGTATTGCTTCCTTGCTTTTGATTGCAGAATTAAGAATGACAAAGCTTTGGATGGGAGACAATCTTCCCTATTCCACCAATCTATCTCATGCAACTAGATGTGGTGCTATGAAGAGCTTGTAGAGCAAAGAAAGAAAGAAAAACCATCAGGAGGGATATGCTTTGCAGAAACCCTGAGGATTAATCCCTGGTTAAAGCCCTCAAAAGAAAGATCTCCTATATACCATTTGTCTCTGGGTAAATTTGGGTAGTCTATCAACAGACCAGTCACATGAACTTTCTTTCTATTGGCAAAAGCTGTTAAATGATGAGAAGATGACGGGTGGTAGTATGGAGAGGCAAGTTTATGAAGCAATGCTTAATTCTCATCGAGGTGGTAAACCTGTGTCTGGAATGTTCAGACTGCCAGAGAGTGCTCATGTGACTAATGTTCCTCCATACGAAGGAAAAAATGAAGCTAGCCCATGTAGAACAGACTAGCATGACAAGGAAAAGGCTAAGCCAGAATTCTTCTCCCTGGATGCTAATTTTCTATCCACGGGGCGGGGGTGGGGAGGGCGGAATATGCAACAACTTAGTCCAGTATAATTTTATGATCAAATGTATTCTCAATCTAAGATAAAACAAAAGATAACAATTGGAAATCACATAAATGAAACGAAATATGTTGCATTAGAAGAACGGTGAAGTCCATTGTGTAGAGAGTAGTCTGTTACAAAGAAGTCCACACATCCACAGTGGTGACCCAGTGACCTCCGTTTTGATGTTAGTCTTTATCAAATGGAGAACAGTCTTCGAGAAGTGACAACACTAGTTCAAATGCCCCCAAATCCAATTTTAATATGTACAGCCATCTCTGTTACTTCTAGAAAATTCACAGAGAACCAAGTTCTTATAATATTCGATTAAGGTACAAAGCTACATTAGTAGAATATTACAAAAACTTGTAACAAAGCTATGTTAGTAGAATGCTACATAATGAAGGCCAGTAGAGCAAGTTTTTGCTTCCCTGAGCTAGCGGCTTTTTGTTTCCCTGAGCTCGCGTGGACCGGCTTTCCATGGATGTCCTGGCCCTATATCTGCTGGTAGAATGACTGCAGTCAGCTTCTGCTTGGGCACTTTTCTGCTTGTGGTATCAACTCCTGCTCAGAACTTGAATATGAAGTTATTAAATTTGGAAGTGAGATACATGTTAGACTTAATGGTGAATACATTTTTGTATTCTCAGTAATCTGCCATGATCTGCTATGCTCAACTGTATATAAATTATGCGAGCTGGATTTAACAGAGAAATAAAAGTAGGCGACCAGCTTGTATTTTTCCTTTAAACCTGTTGGTCTCCCTGTTCCCTCCCTGCCCAGGGATCCCTTTTGAGCAGCAGGAGAGAGTTCCCGCTGTTTCTTACCATCTTCATATCCAAGTGCAAATGAGAGAAGACCTGCTTCTCTTCTAAGCCCTCTGCCTGTGTGTCAGAAAGGATTTGAGAGGGGGTTGGTGGCAAGCACAAAAATGGCTGGCTGGTGAGCTAAGCCTAAATTTGTGGATCCCTGTACCTAGTTGATACATTTTCACTGAGAGGTAAGGCAGTTCCATGTCATTGTTGAAGTGCTAGTAACTTTCCACCTCTAGACCACTAACCGCTCTCAGTGTTGACTTCTGCCTTCATCTTGTAGCTGTTTTGTAAATGTGCAAGATCTGCTATTAGGTTTGTATGTCATTTTCTGCAAAGCCACAGCAAAGAGTACTAGGGTGGTCCAAAACAATGGATTTCAACCCATCCACTCTTTCACCCAATAGCCGAGGAACATGGGGCAGCAGCACCCTGAGGTAGGATCACTGCCTGGTGAGTGCATGAATGGGTCCTGAGTCCCCTTATCGAAGATGTGCGGCTCTGCCTCGTGATCATGCCTCTCTTCTTACTGTAACCAGATGGTTTTCATTCCTGCAGGTGCCATTCTCTAACTGTAGCAGAGACTGCTTGCCAGGCACAAGGAAAGGCATTATTGAGGGACAGCCTACCTGTTGCTTCGAATGTGTTGAATGCACGGATGGAGAGACCAGTGACGAGACAGGTATGTAAGAAAACCTGAGTAAGAAAAGTGCTCTCTCTTTTGCTTAGAAACATTCCCTGAGATGGAGTCAGAAATCTTGTCTTGAGATCCTTCTGAGAAGAGTTCATGGCCAAAAGATTTTGGCAAACATTGCTGCATTCACCGCTGCCAGTCTGTATAGACAATACTGAGCTAGATAGACCAGTGGTCTGACTCGGTATACGGCAGCTTCCTATGTTCCTATGTCTCCCCAACTCCAGCTAAAGATAACTGTTACGTTTTATGGACAAGAGACAGGCTTATTTGCCATAGTAGAACATATCTAGTAGAACAGTTCTTAAAAATGTTTTTGTTTTTTGTTTTAATGCCTGCACCTCTTTATACTGCTTTGGCACTGTCTCTTCTTCAGCCAAGTCCTAATTCTCACTGGTGATAGACCTGTGCCTGGGATGTAGTGATTCAGGTTGTAGGTAGAAGGCTTACATGATTGAATGATTCTTCATACAGAGAGTTCTCTGCACAGAGAAAACTAATATGCCAAGGAGAAGGCTGATTAGAAAACTAGCATGACAGGGAGAAAGATCTGAGTAGCCTTCTCCCAAACATGCAAATTCTCTATGTGTGGGGAATTTTGTATGGAAGAACTTTCAATCATGTGAGCATCCACCCCTGCAGCTGAAGTGGTACAGCCCAGGCTAAAATTTACCACCTCAGTGAGAAGTAGGCCTGGCACTGCCTTGCAGTTGTTCGAGATTCTTCTGACTCCATATTTGTGGTTCCAAGTGAGGGAAGGGAACAACTCACAAAAGACAAAGGTTTCCTCTGTCAGTTACTGCTAGTAACACAGAATACCCAAATGCATTATGAATGGTATTTCTGTTCACAAAGTACAAATGATAACTCAGCCGTTTCAGATTTTGTGGCCCCTCTGTGCTAGATCACACTGATGGCTATAACTGGCACCCTTGTGCTCTATTTGTAGTGGTCTGCATGTGACCAGTCATTAGAGTAATGGTAGGAGAGAGGGCACGCCCTCAACTCCTGTCTGTGGCTTCCAGCGGCATCTGGTGGGCCACTGTGGGAAACAGGATGCTGGACTAGGGTCAGAGGTTTCACCTATCCTCGATATTGTTGTGAGAACAGCCCCTATGATGGGGTAAGTAGCCCGTACATAACCCTCGTCATAAAACCGACAAAATAAGTAAGACAAGTGAGACTCAGTGGTGCGCTTCAGCCCAATATTGTGGCTTAGCCAGGCCGTCCACTTCATGTAGCACAAAGATCATTTGAGCTGTAGGTTTAAGGAATTGTGCATTTAAACTTATTTATTTATTTATTTATTTATTTATACATTTATCTCCCACTCTTCCTCCAAGGAGCCCAGAACGGTGTACAATGACCTGTGTGGTAGGTTAGGCTGAGAGTCAGTGATTGACCCAGAGTCACCCAGTGAGTTTCATGGTGACTGTCCCAATGTGGTGACATATCACTGTCCCTATGTGGTGAATGGGGATTTGAACTTGGGTCTCCCTGGTCCTAGTCCAACACTCTAAGCACTGCACCATGCTGGCATCCATTTGGCATTGGATGCAGGGTCGTTGGGGGCCTAGTGATCATAGTGAGATCAGCTCTGCTAATAAGGGCCAAAGGGCAAAGCTAATACAACCCATTAGCAGGACAATACATCAGCCACTACGATTGGCTTGTCACTTTCTCCTCAATACAGCTGCCACAACAACATCAGCCATCAGCAACATCTGAGAAGGGTTCCATTCTGCTCCCTTTTCAGGCATTTTAATGGAAAACCTCACTAAAATTTGAAGTTTTGCCATAAGAGCAATATTCTCCTCCTCTGTTGTGAAGAAACAAGAATGGGGACAAAATATAACAATGTAGAGTCCAACCCATAGTTTATTTTGGGCATGACCCACTAGGAAGTTCTTCATTGTCAACCCCATTGAAATAAATAGGGGCTGTTCAATTGATTTCAATGGGACAACTCACTTCATGCATAATCGTGCAAAATTTCTTTTTGATGTGCTCCACCAGAATGTTTTATGTCAATAACACACAAGGGTTGTCCTCACAATCAGAACTAGGGCAGGACAAACACCCTACCCTAGTTCGGGAACTGTGGGCGCTCCCAGTTTTCAGCCATGAGTTGGTTAAAAGCTAGGTCGGAGGAAGGGAAAGTGATTGTCTGGGAGGCGGGTACAGGCTCCAATGGCATCCTCTTACCCAGCATATTACCTAGATAGGAGGAAACATCATAGGAGCCTGCGTCCGCTCCCCAGATGATCACTTTCCCCTCCTCTGACCTAGCTTTTAACTCACATATGACCAAAAATCGGGAACAAGCCTATGGTTTCCTGAAGGTGATGCAACGCACTGCTGTTCAGGCATCTCTTCTTCTAACCTAGAGTCTCTTGTCTTTTCAGATCCCAGTAATCGTGAGAAGTGTTCTGAAGACTCCTGGTCCAATGAGAACCATACTGTTTGCATTCCCAAGCAAATCGAGTTTTTGTCTTGGACAGAGCCATTTGTCATTGCTCTCACTCTTTTTGCAGTGCTAGGCATTTTCCTAACCTCATTTGTCCTGGGAGTCTTTACCAGATTTCGGAACACACCCATCGTCAAGGCTACCAACCGCGAACTTTCTTACCTTCTCCTCTTTTCCTTGTTGTGCTGCTTTTCCAGCTCCCTTTTTTTCATTGGCGAACCCCAGGACTGGAACTGCCGCTTGCGGCAGCCGGCCTTTGGCATCAGCTTTGTCCTCTGCATCTCATGCATTCTGGTGAAGACTAATCGTGTCCTCCTGGTCTTTGAGGCCAAGATTCCCACAAGCCTCCAACGCAAGTGGTGGGGCCTTAACCTTCAGTTCCTCCTGGTCTTCCTGTGCACTTTTGTGCAGATAGTCATCTGTGTCATCTGGCTTTATACAGCTCCCCCCTCCAGCTTTCGCAATCATGAGCTGGAGGATGAGATCATCTTTATCACCTGCAACGAAGGCTCCTTGATGGCACTGGGCTTCCTGATTGGCTACACCTGCCTCCTGGCTGCCATCTGCTTCTTCTTTGCTTTCAAGTCCCGCAAGCTGCCTGAAAACTTCAATGAGGCCAAATTCATCACTTTCAGCATGCTGATTTTCTTCATTGTCTGGCTCTCTTTCATCCCAGCCTATGCCAGTACCTATGGCAAGTTTGTTTCTGCTGTGGAGGTGATCGCTATCCTGGCTGCCAGCTTTGGGCTCTTGGCTTGCATCTTCTTCAACAAGGTCTACATCATCCTCTTCAAGCCCTCGAGCAACACCATCGAGGAGGTGCGCTGCAGTACCACTGCCCACGCATTCAAAGTAGCAGCCAGGGCCACGCTGCGGCGCAGCAACGTGTCTCGCAAGAGGTCCAACAGTCTCGGTGGCTCCACAGGCTCCACCCCCTCCTCATCCATCAGTAGCAAAAGCAACCATGAGAACCCCTTTGCCCAGCCAACTCCTATTGAGCAGCAGCAGCCGCCGCCGCATGGATGTAAGCAAAAAGTGAGCTTTGGAGGTGGGACGGTCACTTTGTCGCTGAGCTTCGAGGAGCACCAGAAGAATGCAGTAGCCAACAGAAACGCAAAGCACAGGAACTCTTTGGAAGCCCAAAACAGTGATGATAGCCTCATGCGGCATAAAGCACTGCTTCCTCTGCAGTCCAGTGAGCCACTAGGCACAGAGCCCAATTTCCAGGCACCCTCAAATCAAGACACCAATGCACAGGAACCAGTATTGGGAGAAACCAAGGAAGGAAGACAGAACTTAGAAGAAGAGCAGCCTCCCTTGTCAGCCACATACTTGCAGACTTTTGTAGGCAGTGACTCTGTCATAGAGAATACCATCCATTCTTAATCAAGGAGGGACCAATTCCCCCTGCTTTTCTCCTGAATGGGGAAAAGGACTGGAAATATCTGTCCCACAGCCGATCGCTTCTATTAGAATCGGCAGAGTAAACTCACCTCCAAAGGAAGCGGGGGGAAAGGTTTCAGAAATGTGTGTCTAGTGATCCTTTTCATGAAACTCTGTGTTGGTTGTGGAAGATAAGAAAAGGAGAAAATCTTTGGAAGGAGGAAAACCAATTTTGTCTAGCTGGGTTTTAACAAAAACTTCCCGCTAGAGAACTTCAGCATCCCACTGGAGTGGCCCAGGCCACCAGCTTGCTTGTTAATGAACATGTCTGAGCTGTTCCAAAAACATGCTCTGCTTTTACATGAATGGATAGTATCCCTTTTCTTTGTGACGTATAATAGTTACCACTTATATGTAAAACTGCTTAGCTTCATTACAAGAAGGAAAAACTTGCTGCTTTACAGAAAAACAGGACATGCAGGGAGTGGAGCTGAGGGAAAGTCGTTCTCCAATCACGCATGGAAACATGCAGAATAAAGTTCAGCCAGTGACCTGAACTTGTAAAGTGTTTAAAATGATAGACATTGCTTCTTGTATTTACATAAGAAAACTGGCCAGTTTGTACTGCTCCTGATGTCCCCTATATAGTGAAGACTGTATTGCAGTCTTGAGAGACATCACTGCATTACACAGAGCCACTTTCCCCACAGATGTATATCTGCTAGAATAACCTGAGCCTGGCTCACTTTTGTAGGAAGAAAGGAAGGACAGTTTGCACTCCAGTAGGAGTATTAAGAGAACTTGGTGAGATGTGCCTATGACTTAATTTAGGCCTCCGTTTATTGTGGGTTTCATGCCACAAACTGATAACACTTCATTCTACAGCCAACACTACACTGTGCTTTGTGTTAACTTCATTCAAGCCCACAGCCAGTTGTGTGAGTATGCCAAGCCATTTTTTGAGTACGCTAAGACATAAACACGGTAGCAAGGGGGAGTTAGAAGAGGAGAAGATAAGAAAGGTCATTAGTGGAGAGAAATGACCCCCTTCCCCCAATTAAGATATGTTGGTGCTGCAGAGCATATGCCAGGACCTACCTACACTTTTCTGTTATACCCAGAGGAAAGCAGGCCCAACTGTCATGTGACCAGCAAGTTATCAACAGTGTTTGATAACATCACATTATATTGGAGAAGTAGTAACTCAGCTGTGTCCAAATGCAATTGACACCATTTTGGATACGAGTATCTGGAAAGCTCGACTCTGTTGCTGAAAGCTACCAATAGCTCTAGGTACTTAAATATAGGCACAATATAGCCAGTTTCTGAAAGAACATTTACCAGTGGGAGCCTTTCATAATGGTGGGGTAGAGGGAAATTTGAAATGTACAGGTGTGTAAATATTGCTCTGTGATTTTTCAGAAGAATTAAAGGAAGTGACTAGTAAATGGTAGACATGAATAAAGTTACTTTCTGCCATTTTCTTGTCTCCTGTTCATTCACATGGGTAGTATGAGTTGGGATGGAGCTCAGTTGCAGCAACTTCTTGGATTTCTGGAGTTCCAACATGTGTTTTACAGATGGCAAAAACTGTCCCAGCAGAGATGTATGAACTCCTGGCTATTTATACTAATAGGTGACTCTTGCAAGTTAAGAAAGAAGCCAGAAGTAAAATTTGATGAAAAACTTGAGGATTATGACTAAATTGTTTTCAGATGTTTGCAGGGCATGGCTCCCAAATACCTACAACTGAAATAATTAACATCATTCTGCACAGAGTGCACAAAGCTGGAGGCCTATAGTTCACCAAGCATAGAAAGTACTTCACATAAAGAGATCAATAAATAAGAGGTCATAGACCTCCACTGAGAGATGCAAAGGAAAACTCCTAGTTCTATACACTATATATTTTTATAGTTTAAAAAAAGAGAAGCTATATTGCAATCCAGGGATAGCCAAACTTGTTCTCCAGCTGTTCTTGAACTACAGCACGTATCATCCTCAGGCGCAATAAATTGTGGCAAAGCATCATAGTTCAACCACAGCTGGAAAACCAAGAACTCCTGTTCTAATCATTCCAGTGGTGAGTCTGGGGAGGAGCAGGGGCGTAACTACTATTAGGCAAGGGGAGGCAGCTGCCTGGGGGCCCCCCACGCCTCGAGGGGGCCCCCCAGAGGCAAGTCACATGTGAAGTGTGTGTGTATCAGCGAGGGGCCCATTTTAAAATTCGGTCTCTGGGCCCACTCCAGCCTTGTTACGCCCCTGGGGAGGAGGGCTGTGTCTTGCTTCCTGTGGCTGCCTGGAGTGGGCGCAGCCCTGTTTGATTCTTTGACATAAGCTGAAGAGTATCTGCAGTGTCTGGCTGCATTCTGGTCTGTTAGAAGCTTTGTGGAGTTTGCTTCAATGCTTTGGAACTCGCTATTCACTTTTTCACTCAGGTTGGACCATTTATAGATCTAAAACAATTATTTGCCGTTGGACGTGTCATTGCATTTAAGATTCTAGGTAATTTGTGTTCCCTGACAGTTGCAAGACTGAGGACCAGACTAAATGTGACCTGGGTTAGCCATGAGCTGTGATCTTTTTCTTTGCTTCAAAGCAGCAAACTGCATCAGGGCCAGAGGACTGCAGGTGGTGGTGTTTAAGGCTCCTTCCTGTATCATTTCCGCAATTTAAATGCCCTATGCTGTTAGAAGGGACAATATCTATACTTGTTGTTTCCCCCTTCTGTGGCTAATCACAGCATTGGGGGATGATTTCAGTTGGGAAATAGCATGAACGAAAGTGTTAAATCACTCAGGCTCATAGCCCACACTCCTCCTCAAGTTTGCTTTTGAGTAAAGAAAAATGTTGGGAGATCTGATCATGGATCTTTCGTACCATGTCTTGTTTGCTCTTGAGTTGGACAGATTTTGAGGAAAAAGAATAAATCAAAGTCTATCTGATTGTAGGAATGCTACTATTTGTGCTGATCTTGCTTTTAATAAGGAAGCAAATATTACAGTCTCTTCAGGAGAGATGGATTAACTGTTCCCCAGCATAGTGTTTCATTTCTGTATAAGGCAGGGGGAAACAACAATGGATTATTTGAAGTTTGTGTCTCAAGGGAAATCTGTAGCATCAATATGCTGTTGCAAGTAATACTCACGAATGTGTTGTGCATTGACAGTATTATCACAAGTATGATATATTCTTCTCCTACAGGTTTGTTAGAAGTCCTGAGACAGTGGACTTTCCTGCCCATCAAAAATCTACTGTGTTTGTATAGACCTAGATTAGAGCTTCCTCCTCATATTGTGGTCTTTAAAGAAAGACATGGGGGCCATTCACAAGGCCGGTTGGAGGGGAAGGCTGCTCAAACTCACCTTCCCCCCCAGATGAGCAAAAGCATGCTGTTGAGAGTGCAGAGCATGTTTCCAGATGATCTGCACTGCACCATGCAGTGCAGAGCTCCAAAGGCCGGGACGCATGTCCTGGCCTCCAAATTCCCCACAATGCACCATGCCACAAGCACCGTGCATTGATAGGACCCCCCATAAGTTGGGCATTCTTGGCTCCCATCTCTGTGTCTGCTTGGGCTGCATCTGCTCCCTTAACCACAGCTTAGAGCCGGCTTTGGGAGTGGGGTTAGGCTGGGCAGGAGCACCAAGATCCGCGTGAATCCCAGCACTCTACACGGGCAGCCTAGCCTGGGCTAGGCTGCTCGTGAGAACAGCCTCATGGTATTGAACCACATCCACCTCTAATTAAATAGTTCTTCATTTTAAACCTGAGTGCTAAGAGCTCTGAGTCAACTGACACACTGCATGAGAATACATCAGCCTAGTTTCATTGCATTTGTACAATTTGTGTTACATAAGAGTTAGTCCATTGCAACAAATGTGTTCAAATTTTGCCTTTGTGCAAATTGCTCAAGTCCAACATTACTAGGCTGACGTATTCTTGTGCAGTGTGTCAGCCAACGGTTCTGTGCTGGAAGAACCCTGGCGACTTACAGCATTATGCATATGCTGGGAAGGTGTATTGTACTGATACAGTAGTGCCAGTATCATTAAAAGAAGGAGAGGGGAAACATGCTATCTACTATAATCCTAACCCTGAACATTCTGCTGGTCACAAAATCTGCCCATCTATCAAATTTTCCTGAGATTTGGTATATCTAAACTAGCTGACAAGTACCACCACTTCTCCAAATGCCATGAAGATCCATTGGGAAATGGCCAAGATTTTGAACATGTGTATGGGGTTTTCAATTGAACTTTCATCCTCCATAACAAATCCTCTCCTCTCCTCTCTTGTTCTTCTAATTGTATATAAAGCTGGGAGTCATCCACCTGGTAGTAAGACCCAACAGCAAAATTCTGGATAACTTCCCTCAGTAGTTTCATGTGGTTGCTAAAGAGCATGGGGGACAAAATAGAAGCCTGCGGGACACCATAGGCCAATGGCCAAGGCATCAAGCAGAAGTCCTCCAGCACCAGCTTCTGGAGCTAACTCTACAGGAAGGAGCAGAGACACTGAAAAACAGTGCCCTCTATCCCCATTCCTGTAAGGCATTCCAGAAGGAACCAACTCCTTCTGTTCCATTCCCAGCATGAGCATCCTCTAGAGCAAGGTGCTCAACTTTGGCCCCCCTGCAGATGTTTGCCTAGAACTCCCATAATCCCTGGCTATTGGCCACTGTGGCTGGGGATTATGGGAGTTGTAGTCCTAAAGTGAGCAGGCCTGCATTAGAGCATCCAAGGCCGTTTCAGCCCCCAAACCGGGATGGAAGCTGGATTGAAAGGAATTGAGATAACCAGTTTCTTCCAGGCACCCCGGGACTGAGTCTACATGCTCAAGCACCTTGCCCAAGAATGGAAGATTGGAGACTGCCCAATAGTTGTCCAAGATCTACAAATTGTGCAGAATGAGGTGATAAACTGAGCTAGTGGTATTATAGATTATCCCACTTTAGATTGCAGGTTGCTGATAATGATCTGCATGTAATCATGACAACATGGTGCATAGTTCTAATGAAGATGATAGGATTTGTGATGCTGCTTCTGCAGACTAGGGAGCAGTAGTGCCACTGCAGAGAACCAGTGTTGCTGTGTTTATTCTCATTGTTGCAAATGGGGAAATGTGTGGCAACTCTGACAGCACTACTGCTGACTCTCTGCTGAGCCACTGCTTCCGGATCCGCAGCAGCAGCGCTACAAGCCTGACCATCTCCGTTAGAATTGCGCATCATGTTGATGACTATTTCAGAATGCTTTTTCGCATCAAAAACTGCTGCATTTTGTAAACGAGTATACCTGGGAGAGTATGAAGCTAAAACTTCTTTCAGTTGTTGTTTTTAAATCTCTCTGCCTCAAGAATGATTATACTTTCCTGTTTTAAACTTCCACATTGTCCTTTTATATCGGTCTACAATTCCTCCATTCTCATATCAGCAAATGTTGGTCCAAAGGATGCCACCACTTGACCTGTTTACAGTATCATTTAATGAACAGAGTGGTGGCTCTTTGGGAACCAATTGTTGTTGGTGTAAGAGTACACAAAGTGCTTTACCACCTGGTGAGCTAGTGTACTCAACAAAAGAAGGACTTTTTATTGTTTCAGTTGCTTATTCCCCAGGTTTTGTTGTTGCTCCTAATTGTTTTCAAAGATTTTTCATTCTAGACCTGGGAGGAAGTGTGTATATTCTTAATTTTTTTCAATATGGGGGTGGGATTCACATCTTCAAGTTGGATCCCTCTTGCAGTTTGTGCCCTGACCGACATCTAGTGTCATCTGTGGCTTGGCACCTAGGGCAGATACCTGTTGCTCTACTCTCCTTGCCTTCAAGTAAGTTGCAGTATGGGTGCTACAAGGTGGTGGGGCTTTTGCCGCAGTACTGCGCAGAAGGAACGGAGGCCTAGTTCCGGCCAGGGGTGTAGCCATAATTGAATGGATGGGTTCATAATTGAATGGGGGGCCCCAGCTCTTGAGGGCCCTCCAGCTCCACTCCTCTCTATTTTTTCCATTATCTC
Source organism: Hemicordylus capensis (assembly GCF_027244095.1). Classification (NCBI taxonomy): domain Eukaryota; kingdom Metazoa; phylum Chordata; class Lepidosauria; order Squamata; family Cordylidae; genus Hemicordylus; species Hemicordylus capensis. The sequence continues at coordinate 59,183,612 of NC_069662.1, forward strand.
CCTCCAAGGGGCCACTGGGGAGAGGGGCGAACACAGGCCCCCTTTCCCCTAGCTACACCCCTGGTTACGGTCGGCACAACTTCAGGTCTGCCTTCTGGGCCTGCCTGAAATGAAGTCAAAACAATCCGCTCAGAAATAGACTATGTGCTGCACTGCCCTCCCGAATAGTTCTCTCTCATCATACTCCGTTTGTGGTGCACTCCCCAACAATAGATTAGACACCTGAAGGCACTCTGTCACCATATTGGCTTCGTGGCACACTCACCAAAAAATGTTAAGAGGCTTCAAAAATGGCGAGTAATCAATAAAATCACTAGTATGGCTACAGTTGAACAAGGTGTGTGTGTGTGTGTGTGTGTGTGTGTGCGCGCGCGCGCAGATGGGTCCCGGAGGGAGGGGGGACCACTGACTGGGAGACAGCTTACTTTTTGCTCTCTTTCTCTCCCCCCCCCCATGCCTCTGGAGGCAACGGGCCATCTTCACTTTTTGTCGCAGGGCCCTCCCAATGTTGCTATGTCCCTGAATAAAGTATAGCTGTGCTTACTTTACTAGCTGTCTTGAAGTAGCTCAGGTTTGACTAGCTTACATGTCTGATGCTTTTGGAGTCTGTGTAGAGTTCACAGAGCAGAAAATGGTTTTTTAAAACACTCTTTCTGCAGCTTATAGTGATTCCTCTTCAGATAAGAGAATGCCAATCAAGTATTTTTTTAAAAATTGTTGTAACCATGTAGGCCAAGCTCAGTATGTAGTATTAACATCAGAAACGAGAGTGAGGACCATTGATCACAGGACGTACAGAGGCTAGGGCAAAAACTGTTTAAAATAAACTAAACTTCAAAATTCTTGTGTTAAATACTTCTTGCCCTAACCTCAGTTCGCCTTATGATCAATGGTTCTTCCTCATCCTTGTATTTTCTTTTCCCTGTGTCTTTCTTTCTGTGCTGTCTGCAAACTTCAGTATGTGTTACCTCTTTGTACCTTGTTCCCCAGAGGGTTTAATAATGAGATATGCACTCTACGTGTGCTCAAATGCTGTGCCCCCTGTTGACAACTTTAATAATATTGTGCTTTGTGTCTTTCTTTCTCTGCTGTCTGCAGACACCAGTAAGCAGTAGCCTAGAATTGCAGCGCCATCTAATTTTAGATTTGGAAAGGACCCTGGAGGTGTTGAAGCCAGCCAGCCCTCTGCTCAGGAAACTGCTACAAGATCCCTGACAGAAGCCAGCCCCATCTCTTTGCAAACCTCCAGCCAAGAAGAGCCAGTGCATGACTGTGACTGTTGCTTTGTCACACAGCTCTTCCAGTTAGGAAATTCCTATTAATGTCTAGCTAAAGTTGCTTCCTTGTAATTTCAGCCCATTGGGTCTAGTCCTGCCCTGTTAAGAGCAACCGAGAAGTCCACTCCTCCTAGGTGACACACTTCAGCTATTTGAGAATGGCTATCAGATCCTCCTTTAGTCCCCTTAGCTGAGCAGGGTCTACCCTGGTTGCATTTGAATGGGAGACTTGATGTGTGAGCACTGGAAGATATTCCCCGCAGGGGATGGAGCCGCTCTGGGAAGAGCAGAAGGTTCCAAGTCCCCTCCCTGGCAGCATCTCCAAGATAGGGCTGAGAGAGATTCCTGCCTGCAACCTTGGAGAAGTCGCTGCCAGTCTGTGAAGACTGAGCTAGAGAGACCAGTGGCCTGACTCAGTACATGACATCTTCCTATGCTCCTAGGCTCTCTTCTCGAGACTAAACAGGCCCAGCTCCTACAACTGTTTCTCATGGGGCCTGGCAGTCAGACCCCTTTGCCATCTTCATGGCCCTCCTCTGAACCCATTCCAGTGCATCACCCTCCTTAAGATGCAGTGCCCAGAACTGAAGACAGTGGCTGACATCCGAACAAAGCACCTGGGTAAGGAGGGAGTGTGGGGGTGCGGCTGAGGCTGGCTTGCCACTTCCCCAGTCCCTCTACAGATGGACTGATGGGTAAGCCAGCCAAACATCCCCTCTATCCCGTGCCCTGGAAGAGAGGAAACCGACTGCGGAGAGCCAGGGACAAGTTTCTTCTGGAGCAGGAGCAGAGTGAGGACATTTTGCCGCTTGTGCCACAGCACGTGGGTAGCAGGACCCTGGGAGTTGCATGCACACTTCCCTGCAGTCCCTCCTTACCCCTGCACAGCCAGGATCCTGTCTCAGCCCATGTTCCAAGTGAGGTCTGACGAGCACATATTAGACACTGGAACTATTTCTTGGCATCATCTGGACACTTTGCCTCTGTTAATGCAACCCAAGATTGCTTTGTTTTCTAAGCTGCTGTATCACACTGCTGTCTACTATTCCTCTTGTAGCCCACTTAGGGCCACTTTACATGACCGTCTGGAAGCTGGGAACATGCCAGGGAAGTGTTGGAAGCCGAGAGAGGCTGTCCCAACAGGCTTGATGTCTGGTGCCACCCAAGTCCATTCCTGCGCCAGATTCCCCAGATTCCCCCAAGATTCTCTGCCCATCTTCAAATGCAGGCTACAAGTGGGCGGAGAATGTCAGGTGACTTTTGGAAATCCTATATGAGATAGGTTTACAGTACGATTGAAGTGGAAATTGCGTCCTTCCTTAATGAACAATGAGAAGGTGGTTTTAAAAATGCTAGAGTCAAAATAGTATAAGTAGTATCTATATATTTCTCTTAGGCATTCCTGTTGCCAATCCCATGTGTGGCAGCTCTCGTGAGAGTTTGCGAGCAGCTGCCGGATAGCGGCAGGGAGGGAAAGAGGTGGCCAGGCCAACTGGTAGGCCCACCAGCTGGGCAGCAGTGAGGGAAAGTGGCAGCCAGGCTGGCCGGCCGGAGGGCAGCGAGGGAAACCAGGGTGGGAGGGGGAGAATGGGCTGGGGCTGAAGGGAGGGGGGAGGATGGGCTTTGGCTGGCGGTGGGGAGAACAGACTGGGTTGAAGACGAAATGAAGATGGGGGGAGAGACAGGGAGAACTAGGGGCACAGATGCTCTGTGCCGGATCAGCTAGTATAGGATAAATGCTGACAGATAAGCTTTTTGCTCAGTTGTGATGGGGCAGGGTAACAAGTGGGCCTGGGGAGGGGAGACAGAGAGGTGTTCTCAAAAGGCTCCTAGTTTTTTCAAGGTTAGCACAATATAATTTAGTCTTAAGCACCAATACCCTTGTCATAGATACTAGCCCTATTTAGACATTATGTTGTCTGCATGTCCAGGTGTCAGTATACATGTACATATCTTTGTGTGATTACAGATGCATCACTTTAAAAAATGTACTAGAGTACAACTGGAAAAGTGCACTACTGTACATGCATTGAACAGAATGTGTGAATAATTGTATGTGCATACAGATCTGTGTGCATATAGTGGCCTAGTCACGTTATGTTCAATGCATGTACACTGTCTACATGTAGCGTTACTGTATTCACACATTATGTTCAGCACATGTGCAGCAATGCACTTGCATATATTCTACATTTGTAGGGACCTGTACCCAGGCTGAGTCTTAAAATGAACACATGATTACCCAAAAACATATGTGCAGAGTCCACCTGTATTCATGTACAAGATAATGTTTGACTGGGGTTATTATCTATGATTGTAGTGATGCTTAAAATGGTACTATACATTGTTATTGTAGTATATATTGCATTGAAGGTGTTTATTAGGTTGAGAGAACCAGTTGTGTACCAAAAGCCTAAAGCCTTTACATCAGATGTTCAAACCCTCTCATTAAATCTATGCCTAGCCATTTAGTTTTTATCATTAATCCAATCTCATGATTTATCCCAGTTGTAATTGCTGTCACATTTTTAACCCTATTAGAATGACTGATATTGGGTTATATACACCACTATTTTCATAAATATTGTAGACTTGTACAGATGCCTACAACTCATTGCAGATGATATGTGTTAAAATAATCTGCACATCCATCATCCTCATCCACACTTCTTATGTTCATTCCTACCTAGCCTATGCTTGACATTTCTACAAGTCACGGACTGTTATGAAGACGCGCCATTCACAATCTCAATAGCACTGCTCAGCTGTTTCAAAAACATTTACTTGTTATTGCCTTTTAAAAATGTGTCCAGTCTGCATATAATGTTGTACCCAATGAGTATGCTTTTCTTTGCCTTTGTATCCTTTTATCTTCTAATCTCTGCACTCTCCAGAACTCCCTCTTCCACACCACAGACCAAGATACAAGATTCATGCTCTCCCTTGCTGTGTTACTTGGCTGGTGGCAATTTAAAGTCTGGCTAGTTAATGTGGTGCTCCTTTTGGCAGGTCCCTATGAATGAGGACTAAATGAAGCGCAGAGGCTGCAGCAGTGTGTGGAACTGCTAATAGCCAACGTGCAGGCCTGTGAAGGCTCTTGCTGACATTTTCTCCATCTTAGACACCTCTGTTAAAGTGAGAGGAAGCACATCGCCTGCTCATCTCTTCCCAGATATATGGGAATGTTAGGGAGCCGACGAAACTCTTTCTTCATCTGTTTCTTTTCCAGGAAAGACAGCCGCCTATCAAGCTGCTCTTAAGACAATGGGAAAGGGCCAGTTAAAAAAAGAGCCACTTCAGTGGCACAGGGGAGAGATGCACTCTGCCCCGCTCTGTTGGAAAGCTTCCAGATGGTGCACCTTGGGACGGCGAGCCCTAGGTGTCTGCATCTTGTTTGTACTTCTTTTCTGCAAGTTGGGCTGAGATGCTTCATGATCTGTGTGGGAGCAGGGAGGAAGGATCAGAGCGTTTTCATTCCAGCCAGGATGGAGGCACTTTCAACCCAAGGAAGACAGAGCATCCCGTGGGGGGGGGGGCTCTCCTTGCCCCAGTCCCTGCTTGGCAGGACCCAGGAACAAGCAGGACTTGGTAGGGTTCTGAGGTGGCTCAATTGATTGCACTGTTTGAGATTCCCGGTGGAGGATCTCTCGGTGTCTCTCAGTCCCCTGAGTAAAATATTGAAGTAAAATGCTTCAGGGTGAAAAATTCTAACCCATCCCACTCCTTGTGCTGGTTTTCTATGTGCAGGGAGTCGTCAGTTGGTTGGTTTGACATCCAATGGCATTCAAAAGTGGCATTCCCTGCCATTTCACACAGATTAGGAAGTCGTATCCATCCATAAGCACGCAGCTTCAGTCTTGACAAGCAGAAGGAACAGATACCAAGTTTGGCCTTGCCTTTGGAGTGCCTGTGTCCGGCTTCTGCTGCTACACAGGAGTTGGTTTCCATTTGCCCCACTGCACAGCTGCTCTTTGCTTGTTCCAGCCGGTAGTCCGAAGCGCTGAGGATGATGGAGGGGGCAGGGGCAGTAGTGGGTCGGAGGCCCCCTTTGGATCTCTCTCAAAGCTGAATCGATCTTAATGGAGACAGCAGTGGGATGTCTGATCTCCAAAAAAGGAGCAAGCACATGACAGAGGCAGCTGTCTTCTACTGGCGACAAACAGGCCCCTCTAGCTCAGAACTGTCTGCAATGTCAGCCTACCAGGGTTTCTGCAGGCCCCACTTGGAACAGGCCAGGTTTTAAACTGGGGACCTTCTGCATGCAACTCTACCCCTGAGCGACAGCTTCTTCCCAAAGAGATGATTCCACATCCTTTTGTCTAGCCATGATGGAAACAAGGCTCAATACTCTATGGCTAGTGGAGCAGTAAAAGATAGAAGTCGGAAAGCCTCCAGTTCAAGTCTCCTTAGAACAGTGAACTCACCAGGGGGGCTTCAGCACAAGTTCCTAGTCTTCCAACCTCAGCCACACTCACTCCTCCCCATTTACAATCTGGGGTAACCCTGGCCTGGGCATAAGGATGAATGAGAGTGGAGGTGAATACGCAAAAGCATCTAAGTATGAAGCACTGTTGACCTTTCATTCATATTTGATTTTCACCTCCTAATAAAGAGCAAAACCACACAATGGCTGACACACCAAGAGATCTGTAGGTCCAAGGGACAGTCACTCCACAGCCCAGCCTGCTTGCAAAGGCAGGGCTGCTCCCTGGAGTATCTCATTGCTCTTGTGTCACTGCCCCCTACTGGGAATAGCTGCAATGACACGTTCCTTAATAAGGTAAATACACAAGACAATATTATTTTGGATTCACAATATTCAGATTCACAAACAATAATAAGCCCAGAAGATCTATATAAATATTAAACCCAATGTCTATACACACAGGCACATTTAATATAGATCATGTAAATACTATTTAAAATCACAAAATGTACACCATTACTCACTTTAAAAATCTGATAAAATTGAAATTAATAAAATCCTAAAAAATTTGTATGGGATACAAATACTAGTATGTTGTATCCAAGGTCCAAGCTTGTCTCTAAAATAGTGATGAAATTCCAAAAGGAGATAATTTATCCATTTTAAAGAGAATATGGATTTCAATTTTATCATATTTTAATGAGTAATAGTGTGCATTTTATGATTTTAAATAATAGTGTTTACATTATCTGTATTAAATGTGCCACTGTATATGTATTTTTGGAAGTTTGATTTTTTAAAAATAATATTTTAATGGATTCACTAGACATTAAGCCCGTTACATTAAGGGGCGCTAAAAGAGTTGTGTAGAACTGTTTGCAGGTTTAACGGGTTGCTACGCGGACCTACGACGCAGAGACGGTAACTACACGCACATGCAGTTGTGTGCGTAGTTTGCATTGCTGGGTCTGCGCGCGCCACGCATGCGCAGAACACCTGCCAGAGACATGGATGCAGGTACCTTAGGGTTTTATTATATAGGATTATTGGATGCTTTGGGGATTATTGCACTCCTTAGTAAGCAGAGAGCAGCCCACAAGTAGTGCAGGTGGGCTGCAGAGGGCAGGGGCGTATCTAGGATAGGCAGGTAGGGCATGTGCCCCGGGCGCCACTTGAAGGGGGTGCCATTTTTTAAAATGAAAAAAAAAATTAAATTAAATGGCCACCGAAAAGAAAATGGCCACCACGCATACTCAAATGGCCTCTGCAAGACCCTAGTATCGGGGAAAGTCAAATTCTCCATTTATTTTTAAAACTTATGTAATAGTGATGCTACAATGCATAGTAGAGAATTAGAAGGCACTTCCATTTAGTTTTCTAAGTACACCTCCACATAGTATTTGGGTATTTCATGAGCCCCAGCATACTGACATTTGTAGTTTTCGAGCATTTTTGGGTCTGGCTACGTCCACTGCTAAATAGTTTTTGAAAGATTCAAAGATTAACGAACTTGACTTATATTTTTCAGCTGATATTATGGTAAAGTTATCTGAAAGATGGGTGTCAGATGTTTGGACAGGGGGCGCAATTTCAGTGCTTGCCCTAGGCGCTATTTTCCCTAGATATGCCTCTGGCAGAGGGCCTTGGAAGCAGTGTGTGTGCCCCTCCCTCGGACCTACAGATCTCTGGATGGTATGTCAGCCCCTATTGAAGCACAATCGGAAATATTCTATATTACATATCAAATCCTCTGCTTACTTTTAGAATAGAATTTTGCTGAAGCACCTTGGAAATTAAACCAATCTTGTCCAGACTGACAGAGGCGTATCGAGGGAAAAGAGCACCTAGGGCAAGCACTGAAATTGCGCCCCTGTCCAAGCAGGGATGATGGGACTTGTAGTCAACAACATCTGGAAATCCCTGTTAAAAGGAACACTGTACCATCTAGACATGGTTGCTGATCAAAACCTGAAAACATGAGCCATTTTTATTAAAGACTTAGAACAACTGTCAGGAGTTATGTGAGGATTCCAGGGTCATTTTCTGTCTCATCTCATGCTTTTTAAAAACCATGACTTTGTCCTAAAGGATCACCTGCCCAAACTCCTGACAGCCTTTGTCTTGTGATGACAGTTGGCTCATGATGGGGTATATGTGCATTCACCACACTAGTGCTTACTTTGGCACCAGGAGGGAGGAGGATACACTAGTTTGCCACACTAGACAGAGGAATTTGCAACAGGAGCAGACAGCCAAGTTCTGCCAGGGCCAAAACCAGCCCTTGCCAGACTAAGACATCATTGTCATTTGCCCCTTCCTGTCACAAGCAGTGTGCTGTTCTTCTGTTATTGACTCTCAGATATCCTAACTCTCAGACATCTCAGTCACGGATGGAAAATATAGGGTCAATTTACAAGAGACACATTTTCTACATGGAAGTTTCTTCTGTGCAGGTGTTGTGCAGAAACCCATGTGTAGTGATCAACACATATGTATCTATTCCGCACAGTTTCTTACAAAAATGACATCCCCACAGGAAATTTTGCTTCACATGAACTAGTTCTGGGTGATAGGCAATGGACAAGAATTTGGCAAAAGAATTTGGGCAGTATAAAAATATGTGAAAGAAATAAAATATTTGTTTTTATCTTGTAAACCTCCCAGACACATAAGTTTGGGGTTGTATAAAATATGTGAAATAAATAAAATAAAATGATGTTCCATTTACCAAGAAACACAGACAATGTCAGCGTAAAGCTGGATAAAATAAAGCAGGAAGTGCATCAGAGACCCCGGGCAACAGCAAGGTCTTCTATATGTTGTTCTATATGCAAGGAACTATCATATTTGCAAGGAAATTCCTGTCTCTAAAAGTCATTTCACTTTATGATATACATCTATTTAATTAAAGGATAAGCAAAGTACAGTGTTTAAGAAGCAGAGCCCCACACACCCAGTTCTTTTCCCTATGACCAGAATAGGGTCATGTATGTTCTACTGGAATATCTCCTATGTTTATGGATAACTTTCTACTGAATTTTACTCTTAGTGGAAGCAAGCTAGGTGTGTTATTTATGTTTCAAAATCTAAATCTAGATCCATTTGCTTGGATTAATATTGAACACACAAAATTTGAATCTAGGTTAATTTTAACCTGCTCCTTTGAAATGAAATTACATTAATAGAAATGTAAAGCTGGCTTTATTTAACTGAATGACTATTTACATTTCAATGATTTTTTAAATCATATGAAGTTCAGAATAATATCTAATTCAGCAAAGGAAATTAGTTAATTTTAATTCTGTTTCACTGAATATAAATTTTTCGCAGTTTGAGGGAAGCAAATATTGACATCAATTGCAAACATCTTGTATTTTTAGAGCTAAATGGCTATTTAGTACAATGTGTTGGATGTAGAGAATTTTGAATTCATAAAAATGAAAGTGTAAATCAGCTCTCTCAGTTTAAAAGCTGCACCTACCAAAATCCCCTTCCTCCACATACAGCTAAAAGGAAGGCACTCTCTCCTCCTTTGCAGCTGAGCACTGGATCTGCAGCCCTGTTCCTGCCTTTTCCCCACTAGCAATGGGTTTTCCCTTCTTCTATACAGTCAAAGCTTCCTTTCTCTTCCTTGAACTCACCCTCTTCTTGCAGGATTTCCATTGAAAAACCTCCTGCCTTGCAAACTGCAAGCCACAACTGCTCACAGGTTGGAAAATGCAAAGACAAGTGGTTGTATTTTTAACAAGAAGGAGGTGGGACAGGATGGAACCTGGAGAGCATTCACATTTCTGGACCTCTCTAGGCACGAACTCACTGTTCATTTCACCCTTTCAGCCTCTCCTGAAAAACTAGTTTGTTGCAGTTCTCTTACATTTCTTTTATTGTCTACATTTTTAAAAAGAAACAAACATCGTTTGCGGGGGCAGGGGGGAGGCATCAGCCTGAGAAAGCACCAGTCAGATATAATTCCTTGGAGACGACTGGAGAGCAGGCAGGGCACAGGCAATTGACTGACTCTGGACTCTGGGGTGGGTCAGGACTTGCAGCAAGAACATAAGACGAGACAGCAGGGCAGGCAGTCGCAGTGCTTGCAAATGGGAACAAGCAACCCCGCCCAGCTTACTAGGATGCCCCCTCCCCAGCACTGGTCAGTGTTTGCTGCCTGAAAGGAAGCCCTCAAAGGACTCTGAAGAGCTTGCTCAGGGCCTCGGAACTTGAGGCCACGCCCCCTTAGAAGTCACATGCCAAGGGGAGGGGCCTCAAGCTCCTTGCTCTGGCTCTTTGGAGCTTGAGGCCACGCCCCCTTTGACACCACATGCAAAGGGGGCGTGTCCTTGAGCTCCGAAGAGCATGAGCAAGCTCTTTGGAGTCATTTCAGTCAGAGCTTGCTGGCTGAAAGCATCTATTCTTCCTTTCTCTGCCTCTCTGGAGGAAAAGAAATGGGAATAGACGCTTTCATAACGCGAGTGCTGGCTAGGGGGCGGGCGCCTCTCCGGACCTCAGGGCGTTACGCCCCTGCTTAGGAAGATAGGAAGCTGCCATATACTGAATCAGACCATAGGTCCATCTAACTCAGTATTGTCTACACAGACTGGCAGCGGCTTCTCCAAGGTTGCAGGCAGGACTCTCTCTCAGCCCTGTCTCGGAGATGCTGCCAGGGAGGGAACTTGGAGCCTAGATGCTCTTCCCAGAGCGGCTCCATTCACTAAGGGGAATATCTTACAGTGCTATTCTCCCATTCATATGCAACCAAGGCGGACCCTGGTTAGCTATGGGGACAAGTCATGCTTGCTATCACAAGACCGGCTCTCCTCTCATTCTTGGAAGACAGCAAGATCATTTGTTTTAAAAATATGGATCTGTTTCTGGCAAACATGACTTGAGAAAAGCATGACAGAGAAAAAACAGGATTCCCAGAGTGTGGCGATGATGTCACTTGCCTGCCAGGAGGCAGCGTGGAGCAGGTCGGTGGCTGCTTGGCCTTCTCCGCTCTGCCTCTTCATCGCTGACTGCTGCATCATTCATCTGAGGGCGGCGGAAGAGGCAGCAGCAGCAGCAGGATTCTCCACCCCTTCCTCCCTCCCTCCCTCCCTCCCTCCCTGCCTCTGAGTCTCAAAGCCAAGAGCTGATGCCCCAAGCGGAAGGAAGCTCCCAGCAGCTGCCTGGCTTCCCTCTGGACTCTCTTGTTTGGGCAACAGCAGGGCTCTCCTTCCCATGCTTGGAGAGGAGGAGACTCAGTGGAAGTGAAGGAGGGAGGAAGCTACTGACGGAAGAGTGCAGCAGTCAACCACAAGGGCCTTTCTTGTATCCCTAATCTAAATCAACCTTCCAAGCCTTTTGCCCACTCCCCCTTTTGAGGACAGGGAATTCCCGGTACTCTTAAAGAGGCATCCTAGTTGGATTCCCCTTGACAAGTGTACTCCTGAGCTGGCCCAGCTCGCTCGAGCCTGAGGAGTACCGGGATAACTGGTTCCATGCACATTCCTAGTCGCCACCAGACCAGCCAGTGGCAACTGCAGCGGAACCTCTCCCAATGACTTTAATGGGCAGTGGGGCTCATGGCGAAGAAGATGTTCTCTTAGAGACTAACCTGTTCAGAGCTTTATAGGTTATAGCCAGCACCTTGTATTTTGCCCTGGAACTTATAAGTAGCCAGTGTAGTTCTATCAATGCTGGAATCATATGGTCACTCCGAGAGGACCCAGAGACCCACCTGGCAACCCGTACCAACTGCAGTATCTGGACTACATACAAAGGTAGCTCCACATAGAGTGCATTGCAGTAGTCAAATCTGGAGGTTATCAGCAAATGTAAGCACCGAGATATCTGTAGCAGCATATGGACCACCATTCTGAGGCCATTGATCTCAAGCAATGGATGCAGCTGGTGTATCAGCCGAAGCTGATAGAAATCACCTCTGGCCACCGCCTCATCCTGGGACACCAAGGAGAAGATTCGATCCAGAAGCACTCCCAGACTGCGCACCTGTTCCTTCTGGCAAGGTGTGACCCCATCCCGGACTGGCAGATCAAAATCACCCCCCGATTTCCAAAGAGGCACAACAAGAGCCTCCGTGTTATCTGAATTCAGTCTCAGTTTCTTATCCCTCGTCCAGCCCATCACCATCTCCAGGCAGGCAATTAGGGAGGTTATGTCTTCTCCATATGAAAGTGGCAAAGCAGTGCCTCCCACCCCCAACCCCCTCAGACACTCTATCACCAAAGATGATGATTTCATGATGACAGCAATAGTCGTGCAATCATTCGTTTGAGAATGAGATGCAAAATCAAGCTGTCCTGTGAACAGGGGCATGGCAGATTGAAGTGGGCTCCAACCTAGCTAAAAAGTGAAGATTGGCCCCTACCCCCTCTTCTTCAGAGAGGCATGAGCAGGAAAGCAAAGGACAAGCTGTCACCAAAGCCAGCTGGTCCCTCTCCCCCTGGCGTTCAGGGACATTTATCCCCCATTGTTCAATTGTAGCCACGCCCCTGCTTGAGAATTTTTTATTGAAAAAACAGGATATAAATAATGCTTCTAAACAAAAGAACTATAGCTTCACTAAATGTGTTGGATGTCTGCCTTACACTTGAAACATTTATTCATTGATGAATTCCTTCCCACCAAAACAGTAAACACGCTTTTTAAAAAAGGTTTGTAGAACTCCAGATTTTTATTGATTTGTTTTATTTTATTTTATTAAAGTAAAAGTGGTAGCCCGACCTGCTCTGTGCTGCCTCCTGGTGGGCACATGATAGCACTGCCACACTCTGGAAAGAGCAGAGGACAGAGCCAGTGTGGGGGAGGGGGGAGAAAGCAAAGAGATGTGTGTCCGCGCAGGTGTGAATGGGTGTCAAGATGGCACTGAAGGAAGGAGTCCTTGTGTCTTGCAGAAACAAGAGCAGAGCTCAGCCACAAAGGTAGCTGTTTGGATGAAGGGCAGTGGATGGTGGTGTGGGTGTCTGCTATGAGGGACCTGTGATGGTCTTGCTTTAAACATGGTGGTCAAGAGAGCCCTCTGATTTCTCAGATAAACTGACATTAGAACATGAAGGGTGAGGTTTGAAAGAACTACTTCTTCTTCTTCTTCTTCTTCTTCTTCTTCTTCTTCTTCTTCTTCTTCTTCTTCTTCTTCTTCTTCTTCTTCTTCTTCTTCTTCTTCTTCTTCTTCTTCTTCTTCACCTCTTTTTGACACAAGTTTCCAAAGCAGTTTACATAGAGTAATAAGAAAGGAAGGAAGATGGATTCCCTGTCCCCAAAGGGCGCACCATCTAAAAAGAAATATAAGATAGACACCAGCAACCATCACTGGAGGGTTACTCTGCAGGGGGTGGAAAGAGCCAGGTGCTCCCCTCCCCTGCTCAGTGAAGAGAATCCCCACTTTTAAAAGGGTCCTCTTTGCCCAGTTGGCAGGAGATGCCTCCAAGTCCTGAAAGCAAGAGGACCAATGGCCATTGTTGAGGCTGATGACACATCCTCTTTCATGACACCTCCAGGGCTCAGCTGCTCTTTGTGGGTGAGTTAGGCGAGGAGGGAGGAGGCGAGGTGGAGAGGAGTTGGAGAGATAGCGAGGAAAGAGGGTGTAGAGAGTCCGTTTCTGTTTCTGTCAAATCTATCTATCTATCTATCTATCTATCTATCTATCTATCTATCTATCCATCCATCCATCTATTTATCCATCTATTTATCCATCTATTTATTTATTCAGTGTTAGTGTTAGTGTTTGTTATTTTGTTGTTTGTTGTTTGTTTGTTTGTTGTGGTTTTGGGAGGGGTCTAGCGGGGGAGGGAGGGACAGTCAGCTTTTAGCAAAAGGAGGGATAGTTAGTCAGGGGGGAAGAGTTAGACAGGGAGGGAAATGGGGGAGAAGATGAGGAAAGACTTCTTTGCAAAGTAAGTAGGATTCCATAACAGCTTTGCCTTGCTCCCTCTCTTCCTGGCCAGATCTGACTAGAGTCCCCCGCCCACCTGCCTGCCCGATCAGGAAGGGCACCAGCTGTGAACACGCCTATTGTGACGTGCTTGGCGGATGTCCCAATTGTAGAGGGGAATTTGAATCAACCTCCCTCATTTAGCAGAGTAATCCAGTTGGATGAGCTCAGAGTAGAGGCCTGGAGAAAGTGTTTTTAAGTGTTTTTTAAAGTGTTTTCTAAAAAGAAACTGTTCTAAAACAGATTGTTCTAAAGAAGTTACAAACTTAGATTAAAAGCCTGCAACTTGTACTTCCTTCATGGGGAGGGAAGGAAGGAAGGAAGGAGCGGAGCAGACAAAGAAGAAGGGAGTGCCCCAAGCTGTGCTTCGGAACATGTTCATGACCATCTAACTAGCCTGAGACAAGTTTCCCCCGTAGCAGAGGCCTGTACAGAGCAAGCCAGGCTGCACATGGGACATCCCAAGCTGTTTGGTGTTGCTTGTCATGCACTGAAATCACGCTTGATTGTGGAAGAGGGGAGTGGACTTCAATGTTCTAATCAAAGAGCTGCATCTGAGCTGGCACAATACAAGCCTGAGTTGCTATTCTCTAATAATGAGCCAGCCCTATTGGTATCCTAGGTATATTTGGGGGTACTTAAGTTTTGCCCATATATGGCAAAGCTTTTCTTGACGATAGGCAGGGGTCAGCTTTTCCTTACGAGAACCTTTCCTAAAGTAGCAGTTGATTTCGTTTCTCATTCCACGCTCTGGCTGCTTGTTTCGAAGCCATAGATGCTCCTTTCTAGTTTGCACAAAGGCCCTTCTTTCTAGGTAGCTCATAGCCTGGTGGCTGTTGCATGTAGATGTCTTCCTCGATTTCCCCATGAGGGAAGGCAGTCTTTACATCCATGTGTTCAACTTGCATCTTTCTGGCCGCTGCCACGCTGAGCAGTGTCCTAATTGAAGTGTCTGTCACAAGTGGTGCAAAGGTCTCATTGTAGTCCTCAGCATAGTTCTGGGAGTATCCCTTGGCTACTTGCCTCGCCTTGTAGCGCTCTGCCTCCCCTTCTGCATCCTGCTTGACTTTCAAGACCCACTTGCATCCCGCAGTCTTTCTTCCTGCGGGGATTGACACAAGTCTTCAAGTCTCATTTTTGTGCAGGGTGTCAATTTCTTCGAATGCTGCATTTCCTCACCTTTTGTCAGCTGGCATCTTTTCTTTCTCTGGCCATGTGGTGGGTTCTTGTAGCTCTCCTCCTTTGGTCCCGAGTGAGAACCTTTTGGGTGGAGCCCCTTTGTTGGGGCTCTGGCAGTGCCTCAGTTGGGGCTCCGGCTGTGCAGCCCCTTCTGAATCTGTATCCCCTTCTGAACCTCCTTCTGCTTGTGGCACAGATTCTTTGGATTCACGGTCTGGCTCTTGCATCATGAGACTCCACCCACGTGGTTCCTCTTTCACCTGGATCTCTGGCACAAGTTCTGGTACATCACCTCTAGTTGGCCCTTGTCTCTCATCAAATGACACCACCTTGTAGATCCTGACCTCTCCACTTCTAGGATCAAGGATTCTCTATCCCTTTTGGCCAGGCGCATATCCAACCAACACTCCCAGTTTGCATTTGTGATTGAGTTTGGTTCTCTTGGCCTTTGGGACCTATGCAGAAGCTTTTGATCCCAACATTTTGACATGGTTTAGAGAGGGTTTGTGCCCAAGCCAAATGGTGTCTTGTCTATTGCTTTAGCTGGCAATCTGCTTTGCAAGGACTTAGGAACACATAGGAAGCTGCCATAGACTGAGTCAGACCATAGGTCCATCTAGCTCAGTATTGTCTGCACAGACTGGCAGCGGCTTCTGCAAGGTTGGGGTCCGCCCTGGTTGCATATGAATGGGAGAATAGCACTGTAAGATCTTCCCCTTAGGGGATGGAGCCGCTCTGGGAAGAGCAGAAGGTTCCAAGTCCCCTCCCTGGCTTCTCCAAGATAGGGCTGAGAGAGATTCCTGCCTGCAACCTTGCAGAAGTCACTACCAGTCTGTGTAGACAATACTGAGCTAGATAGACCTATGGTCTGACTCCATATATGCAAGCTCCCTATGTTCCTATGACATCAGAATGTATTAGCTCCAAAGGACGCTGTGACTCTGTCTGTGTCTGTCTGGCATGCAGAAAAGCTGGGTCTCACCCCTTGATTAAGTATGCAACACTGACACCTTGTGGCAGCTTCTCTGCATGACTCCACTTTAAAGTCCTTAATAAGTCCATTTCCCCCAAGCTCATGGATCACATGGATTTGCCTATGTTCTAGTCTTTCAGGCCATATGGTAGAACACTTCTTGAGTTTGCAAGAGGCTGCAAGCCTGGCCTGTTCAGTTACACAGTCCAATCGAAAAAGCACATCTTTACGCATATCGGCTGTCATACTGAAATCATCATCTTTGGTGATGGAGTGTCGGAGGGGGTTGGGGGTGGGAGGCACTGCTTTGCAGATTCCACACGGGGTCCCTTGGAGACCGTTGCTCTTTCCAATCTGAACTTTTCTATGGTGTTCCTCAGGGCTCCATATTGTCTCCAAAGTACTTTAACACCTACATGAAACCGCTGGGAGAGATCCTCCAGAGATTTGGTGCAGGGTGTTATCAGTATGCTGAATGAAAACTCTCTCTTAGAGACTGTCTTATGAAAAGACACTTGTTCTTATTACACACCTTTTCCTTTTGATCTAATCATAAATCCTTGTTACTGAAGTGTGCTACTCTTCATGTTGGGTCTGTCACACGCCTTTGGAGGCCTAGGACTGCTCAGCCTTTTGGGGGAGTGCCTACTTCTAGTGTGCAGTCCACACCCAGCAGCAGTGTCATCTCCACTTCCTAGTCCAGCAGCAGGGTGTCCCTAGCAGCGCCAATGCAGCCGGCACAACTGTGTTAGTTGCAAGTGAAAAGTGACTCCTGGCTAGGGCACTGGCCTTCACTTCATCTTGTGGCAGCATAGTCCCCAAACCCATCCCAAACATGATGCACGATGTGAAGAGAGGGTGAACCTCTGTCATTCCCCCCCACCCTTCTTTTCTTCTTTCTAAATGAAAAGGTCCCAGTTGCCTCCACCTCTTCCCTTCCGGGAAGGAGCTGCACCCCTGAGCTCTTTCATGATCCTTTCCTATACCTTTCCAAGCACTAACATAAGCTTGGTGCGTTGGGTTGAGCAGAACAGCACACAGTGTTCCAAAGGTCTCTGCACCAATGCATTTTGGCAGCTGTCTCTACGTAATTCCTCAGCCAGAAAGAAGACGGTGCAATACGTGGAAGCCTATTGGGCTACCTGTATTGCTGCCCTCCTTCTGTTCTGCAATCCTTCCCTGTCCCATTGGCCCCCTCTCCTCCAAATGTCTGCCTAAGGGTCTCTTTCTCACCTTCTCCCTGCTCTCTTCTAGGCTGCGAAGGGTTTGCCAGTGCTGCAGGCAGCTCTTTCAGACCTCCCCCACACGTGACTCCAAGGGGAAGCCCCCCAGACGGAGCTTCTTCAAGAGGAGGAACCGTGTTGAGCCAACTTCGGCTCCTCCTCTAATTCTGGCTTCTCCTCCAACTGCAGAAGAGGGCTTCCAAACATCGTCAGGAGTCACAATTGGTGAGGAGGTGCCCTAGGCTCCTGGGGAATGGTTGGGACTGCGGGTGGCTGTTTTGGGAGGGTGGGACAGCTAGTGCTTAGCAAACTGGCAGATTTGTGGGCCTTAATTTTAAATTTGTGGGCTGAATTTCTTCTTCCCTTCCAGCCTTGAGCACCGCATGGCAAAAAAAGGAAAGAGCTAAGGTAGGGTATCATTGAGTGGAGGGCCTTCCTCCACATAGCCCAGGTCATTTCTGTGAGAGGCATTTGCCCCTCTGGTAGCACCCACCCTCTGCTCTGATCCTTTCCCCAGTTCTGCAATCTCCCTGAGAAGCAGCAGAATAATCCATGGAGGGGGTGGGGTCCCCAGAAAGGGATTGAGAGCAACCCACAAAGTAAGGCTGTCTGGTCCATTTCCAGGAAGCCACAGAGAAGTCCTTCCATCACTAACAGCTCAATGCTTCTGATTTTCAGATCATTCTCTGGTGGACATCCTTTCTTAATTCCATTGCGGTGCAAGTCAATGGCGCAGAGTCGGATACATTGCAGTTCAGCAAGCTGAAGATTGTCGAATTCATTTTGGTGAGTGAGATGCAGCAGAGAATGGAAGAGAATGACCAAGTGCAGGCTCAGTCCAAACCTGACTGCCAAGACTGTGTGTTTGGGGCATCATCTTGATTGTTTGTTTGTTTGTTGTTCTTTTGATTATTTCTCTATGTAAGCAACTTTGGAAACCTTTGTTGAAAGACAGTGTGAAAATGTTGTTGTTGTTGTTGTTGTTGCTGTTGGAGCTATCCCAATGAAGTCCATGTGGGTAGTGATCAACTCTCCTCTGCTCTTTACCTTCTCCCAGGAGATAATGGAGGATATTACCGCGCATCCTGACCCTGGCTCCTTCTTCAGGAAAACCCTGGACACCGTCACGGAGCTGAGGTAGACTCATAGTCATCAGGGCTTAAATCGGAGGGGTTTGTGTCAGGAAAGGGCAGTGGCAAACCAGACAAGATCTGTAACTGGATCTGCCCTTTTTTAAAAAGGTGACAATGAATTCTAAGGGGGTTTGTAACATCTTGTTAAGTCCTCTAGCCTTATCGGCATCAGGGCCTCCCCAGGCCTGGATTGGTCATTTTTGAAAAAAGAGGAGAAACCGTCACAGACCAACCGTCTTGACACTGGCTTTGTTGCCCTGTTCCTCTTCTAACCATGAGCTTCCCTTGGCTGAATCACTAGCCCTGCTCACACTATGAAATCTTATATTCCCCCCTCCCCCCTTCCAGCAAAATCAAGCCGCCGTTGCCCGAGGAGCTGCGGTCGGCAGTGCTGCACGTGGCGGTGTCCGGGGCCAACTACCTGGAGCCAGGGACACAGGTAAGTTCTCATTGAGCTTTTTCCTCCTGCGGCACAGACTCCTGCTGCTTCTACTCCTGGGGCCCTTGCAATGGTTTGACTGCCTGCAGAGGTTCTTTCTTACATTTCTGATCTTCCGGGATCATTGTGAGTAGCCTTTCCTATTTCCAAATAGCCTGGTTGTTTCTCGTCCCAACTGGAATCAAACACGATACTGCCATAAGCATGAGTGCTTTTTCAGTATTGTGTTCTTAAGATGTGTTGTCTCTCATACTCATGCCTGATCTTCTCTTTCCCACCTAGAATGAGACCTTTCAGTCTCTTCAGAGAATGATTAGGGGGTTTCTGGAGGAGGCCCCCTCGGTCCACAACTTGACCAGCATCTTGACGGTAAGTGCAATTTAATGTGTAATGTGCAATTTAATGTGTAATGTGCCCTATTCGGACATTAGGCAGTACGTGTGTACAGGTGTCTGAACACTTGGACGTGATTTTGTCTGCATGACTGTAGTTGCATTCCTTTAAAAAGTGAACCAGGGTAGAGGCCCCAATATGGCATGGTCCAGATGGGAAGTGTCTTGCAGTGCCTGTCTTCCACAGCCTGTCTGTATAGCTGTCCCTGTGTACACTTCTGCACCTGTGCACTGTCCACTCGTCGTCCAAATGTTGAAGATTAGGTGTAGAATGGGGCTTCTGTCTTCATCCATGACTGAACTGAATTGGGGGGGATGTTTGTACAGGAATAGATCCTTCTGAAACTTGTTTGGGCAGTCAGTCAATGGGTATCCTGTAATGGGGCCAATTCCTTCCGGGCTTAGCTCTCAGTCGCATGGCCAGGGATGATTGAGGCCAGTGCAATGACTGAGCTGCTCTTTCAACCCACAGGAGCTCCAAAGGTACAGCACTGCAAAGGATCCCCAGCTACAGGCTCTGGCCCAGGAAGCCTGCAGCTGTCTCCTGCAACATGCGGCCAGCCTGCCAGCTTTTCATGTAAGTCCCCCTCTGTGGACATGGCTTGGCTCTTCTTCAGAATCCTCTTGGACCCCTGCCAGGTGCCAGCTTCAGAAGAAGACCTCCTATTGGTCAGCACCCTGGGGCTGCCTGGCAGCACACCTGCTGCAGAAGGGCTGTTTCCACTGGGGCTCACCCAATGCCCCTTGGGACAGCAGCAGTGGCAGGAGGAACAGCAGAGAGCTGGGTTCCCCCTGTGTCTCTTCTGGCTGCCCAGTGCCCCAAAGAGCCACGCTCCATCTTTGGTAATCCTCAGCTTTGCACTCAACTGTATCATCTTTTTGATACTCATAGACATGGAAAAAGAAGTCCACATATTGAATAAATAAAATGCATCTGTATCTCTGCAGCTGAAAACACTGAAGGATGCTTTCCCGGTAGCATCCAAGAGCAGCATCCAAGGTAACTTGGGCTATTTCCAGGGAAATGGGGAGGGCGGAACTGTATCCCTGTAGACCCTCCTTCGTTGATTCAATATGCACGAGTCCCTCCTTACCTCTTATCCAAGTCAATTCAAAGAAGAAAATCAAGTCTCTTCTCTTCTCTTCAGATGATCTTGTGTTGGAAGAATTTGACGAAGAGGAGGAGTTTGGTCAATGTATGAGCATCAGAAAGGAGAGAGTGGGAATGATTGAAGAGCCATTTGATATGCCAGAGACTTAATGTTTTGTTTTCTGTTTGGTTTTGCAGGGTGAGAGATAACTGCTGTTCAAACCAGAAAAATATGCTATCCTAGACACCAGGCCAGGTTTATCCAACACTTGCTTGAGCTGATGGCATCATCCACTGTGGCACTGCCCCAGGCCTTTCTTCGCCTAAGGACTTTACAGGCCTGGTTTCTGCGCAGGTTTCGCCCGCAAAGACACTCTCAACAGTGGCTCCTTGCAGTGCCTCGCAGGGGGCAGTCTCCTGATAGACATGCACGTCCAACCTCACTCAAGGGACTCTATTCCACATGCGAAGGCCCACCCTTATGATCACCACAGATGCCATCCCCAGTACGGGATGGGGAGCGCATTTCAAAGACCTAGTGGTCGCTGGGACTTGGACAAAGGCAGAACGATGCCATCACATCAGTTATCTCAAGCTCAGGGTGATGTTCTTGGTGCTCAAGGCTTTCTGTCATTGGATAGAAGGATCTGCTGTACTCCTCACAGACAACACTATGGCCGGAGTTTACCTGAACAGACAGGGAGGGACAGCATCTCTTTCTCTGCTCAGTCTGGCAATGCGACTCTGGATGTGGTGCCTGGAGTGGGGAATTTGGCCTTTGGCAGTACACATCCAAGGGAATGTCAACACTTTGGTGGATGCACTGAGTCATGAAACATCCTTTCTCACAAACAGTGCCTGGATCCGGGCATGCTGTGCAAGATCTTCCACAAGTGGAGAGCTCTGTGTTTAGATGTATTTGCGTCAGCCCAGAATTCTCAGTGTGTGCAATTCTGCAGCAGGGTGGGAAGGGATCCGGAGTTGGAAGAGGACGCCTTCCTCCTGCACTGGGGCAACCAACTCCTGGACATGTTTCCTCCATTCCCCTTGATACCAAGAGTCCTACAGAAAATTGTCCAGGTCGAGGCCATATGTATCCTAATCGCACCATGGTGGCCCAGGCAACTCTGGTTCACCACACTTCTTCAGTTGTCACACAGGACGTACCAGCATCTTCCATCGTTACCATACCCTCTGATGGGGGAAGGCAGCTGTTGTCTCCAGCTGGACGTGGAGTCTCTGCACCTGACTGCCTGGTGGATAGAGGCGCAACCTCCTTCAGTGAGCCGGTGCAGGCAGTGCTGATGGCGGCAAGGAAGCCTTCCACCTTGATATCTTACTCAGCCAAATGGACTTGATTCTCTAAGTCTATGGCTGACAAGGGTGGTTCTGCGACTGAAGCTCCTTTGTCATTCATTTTTGATTATTTGCTGTCTCTGAAAGACAAAGGCTTGTCTGTTTCTTCCGTAAGGGTTCACTTAGCGGCTATAGCCGACAGGCATTCTGTGTCTGGTTTGTTCTCTCACAAATTGGTTAACAGGTTTTTGAAGGGGATGCTCCATTTGTTTCCGCCTGCCCCTAAATCTGTCCCACCTTGGAATTTTCTACTGGTTCTGAAGCAGTGAATGAAGGCTCCTTTTGAACTCATGGCTACATGTAACTTTAAACTCTTGTCCTTAAAAAGAGTGTTTCTCGTTGCAATTACCTCAGCTAAACGAGTGAGTGAAATTAAAGCATTGCGCTCTGATGCCCCTTATTTGGTGTTCCATAAAGATAGAGTTGTATTAGAGCCTGATGTTTCTTTTTTGCCCAAGGTGGCTTCTGAGTTTCGCATGTTGCAAGATATTTCTTTGCCTACCTTTCCCCCTACACCTACCTCAGATGAGGAGCGTGCATATCACTCACTGGACGTTAGGAGGGCTCTTGCCTTCTTTAAAGACAGAACGCAATCCTTCTGCAAATCTAAGTTTTTGTTCATTTCATATGCAGACCCATCAAAGGGACTACCAGTCTCATCGCAAAGGATTGCCGCTTGGGTCAAGGAGGCTATCTCCTTGGCGTATCAATTGGCTTCAGAACCCCTGCCTGTCTGTTTTAGGGCACACTCCATGCGGGCAATGGCTACCTCATCGGTTTTCTATAACCTTGTCTCTATGTCTGACATTTATAAGGCCACTACATGGTCACGTCCAACTACCTTCATCTGACATGATGCTTTGGACTTTCACTCCAGGTCTCAGGCAATGTTTGATGCCCCTGTTCTCCGTTCTGCCTCCATTGAGAAATAAAGTTTGCTTGTTTGATTTCCTTATTTCCTTATTTCTCTCCTGGGTTTGGGCTGAACCCTCCATCCAGGTACGATAGCTTGCTATTATCCCATGTGTGGTGCACAGAGCCCATGAAGAAGAAAGGCAGCTTGCTCACCTGTATCTGTAGTTCTTCAAGTGGTCTTCTCAAAGACCACACAAGCCACCCATCCTCCCTGCTGCAACGTGTTCTTGTATGTGCTTAGGTTTGGAGCTGCGGAGGTCTCAGGACTGAGGGAATCAGGCAAGCTGTCAGACAGGGGGAGCTGGTTTTCCCACTCTTTTTTCCTTATAAGGTAAAGCTTTAGAAGTTTCCAGATCATGGATCTGTGCATTTTCAAATCCCATGTGTGAATGCACAGAAGACCACTCAAAGAACTACAGTTACAGGTGAGCAACCTGCCTTTCTCCCCTGTCATTTCAGGCAGCGCTTGCTGCCTAAAAGCATCTATTTCCCTTTCTCTCCCTTGCTGGAGGGAGAGACAGGGAAATAGGTGCTTTCAGGCAGCAAGCGCTGCCTGAAAAGAACATTGGAGTGCTTGGTCAGGTCCCAGGCATAGGTGGGGGGAGTTTGATAGGGGCTCTTCCAGAACCCGAGCCACGCCCCCCCCTTGCGGACTTCAGCAGTCCTTTCCATTGGTGGCCTGGGTTATCTGAACCCGTTCGCATGATGGTGGCTCCGCCCCTGGTCGGCCTGTTGGATTAGGAATCCATAGGAGTCTCTAATTAGGAATCCATAGGCTCTGTTGATCCTTTTGGATCTCTTGAGTCTCAGCAGTTTTTTATATCATTGATCATGGTATCCTCCTGGAGCCCCTGAAGGGGTCCTTCTGCTTCCAAGGCTGCGCTTGTGGAGAAGTGCTGCAAGATTGCAACCCATTTCCAATGGAGTGAGAAGGGCAGGCACATGCTCTGTGAGCAGCAGCGTGAGCTTGACCTCCCTCGACACCTCATCCATGGGGATGTTGAGAACTGGTGGGTCGCCACCCTGCTCTTGCTCCAGCACCTGCTAAAGCAACAGGTGGCCATCCACAACTTGGCAAAGTATCGTGGTGTGTGTGTGTGTGTGTGTGTCCTCTCCAACTTAGAGTGGTAGCTCATGTCTGCGCCAGTCTTGGCACTCGAGCCCTCCCTGTTTGCCACAAAGAGTGTACTGAGGCAATGCCTCTTAGCCAGGCTCTGCCCAGCACACTTCTCCTGGAGAAGGTGATGAGAGAACTCCAGACTTCCCTGACCATTAGGGATGCCAAAGCCCTGGCAGGTTGGCTGAGGACTGGGTGGGTGGAGAAGCTATGCAACAAACTGAGTGACGCAGGAGAGCATACTTTGGCCTGCCTGTGTTGACCCAACTATGAAGGGCAATGCCATCAGCCCTGGTTGAGTGGGTTAGTGAAGCAAAGCAGAGAAGGCTCAATAACCAGGGGGAGGGTGCTGGCACACCTACTTCTAGCGCATGTCCCACACCCAGCACCACTATGGGTAGGTCCTCGCCCCCTCCTCTTCCCAGTCCAGCAGCGTGGCATCCCTGGCAACGCTGCTGGCAGTTCCACATGTTTGTTCCATCCAGCAGGGGTGCTTTGGCACAGGAGGAGAGAGGGGGCACCCTGCCTGGAAAACGGAGCTAGCCGAAACAAGGTGGGGTGTACGTCTACGAGGTGATTCATAGTCAGAAAAATTAACCACGTGTTCGACAACCGTTGGTTTTGTCTTACATGTGAATGTGGCCAGTGTGTATCATCATCCCTACACGAGTCTGAAATGCTGACCAGCCAGCATAAAGCAATGGGCACTTGACAGGGTTTCACACTGAACAATGTACTACTGCTCCATTCCAAAGCAGGATAGTTGCCCTTCAGTCTCATTGAAATCAAAGGGACCGTCAAGTCAAGGCTCAATGTTAAGCTCAAAGGAAAGCACGGAGCAAACCATGTCCACATGAAAACTTCTGAAAAGCTGAAAAGCTGGGGTATGCTCTCACCAACAGAAGTTGGTTCAATGAAAGAGATTACCTCACTGACAATGATTCTTAGGAACATAGGAAGCTGCCATCTAGTCAGAGCATAGGTCCATCAAGCTCAGTATTGTCTACACAGCCTGGCAGTGGCTTCTCTAAGGTTTCAGGCAGGAATCTCTCTCAGCCCTATCTATCCCTCCGCCCTGCGAGATCTTCCCGGGAGGGAGGAGGAGGGAGAGTGAGGGGATAGCCGAACCACCTGTCCACTCAGAACCGTACTCTGAGTTTAGGGTAAAATTTGTAGCTCATGCCGATGATGTTACATTACTGTTATCGAATGAAAATGAAATCTCTGTAATACTAGACCTCTTCTGGGAATATGGCAAGATCTCGGGCTCAGAATCAAATGCTGACAAAAGTGTATTTGTTAAAATGGACCCCGGACGTCAGCAACTCTCGTGCCTACCCATCTCTGAATTTAAAGACAAAGGGGCCCCAGAGTCCAAACTGAAGTGGGCAGATACAGTAAACATTATGGGGATTGAATATGGGATTAAGGGAAAAGTCTGGGGGGGCGGGAATTGGACAGATTGGGAAGAAAAAGTAATGCTTAAAATCACCATGTGGAAAAAATGGAGCCTTGCCATGTACCAGAAAGCGGTTTACATCCGGACGTACCTGATACCCCTGGTGCATAACCTGGCGGTAGTCTATCCTCCCCTGCTCGATCTCCTTCAGAGAGTTGAAAAATTCAGATCTTCCGTCTAGTATGGCACACAGCGTCCTTCCCTTTGGCCCGTGCATTAGCATTTAAGGAGGTTGAGCGGGGAGGACTAGCCCTACCTGCCCTGCAACCCTATTTTGTAACTGAATTCATGTCCTACAATTTTGGAAACTGGATTTTCGTGAATGTCCATGATATGTCCAACCTCCTGCAAAAAACCTGGGTCTCGCTTTTCGCTCTGCGTTGGCGCAAGTCAGCATGGGGCATAGCATGGTGGGGGAAAGGATCTTTCAATGGTAATATCACACAAGTATGAAAAAGAGAACACCCGGACTACTTGAGAGATTTGTTATTCACACTTAAAAAATGGAAGGTTGAATCGGATCTATTTAAAGGATCCTCCTCAGTTAAGCAGCTGAGGAAAACAATTTATGGAGAGATTCTAGAAGTGGGTTTCTTAAAACCTGATTTAGAAGGTAAACGCTACAAACACCGCACTTCACAGTACTTGTTGCAACCCGATCACCCTATCGCTCTCTTCAAGGAGAAAAAAGTCCCTTTCCATTTATGGGAAACAAGGTGGTGCTTATACCATCAAGTACTACCACTTAATGCGGTTAAGCCATGGCTCCCAGAGGAGCAGCAAGAGTGCCCTCAAATTACTTGCAAACAGAAAGCTAGTGAGCTAGGTAAAACTTTCAGGGAAACCCACTCACATTTCTTCAAAGAGTGTGTGGCAGCCAAAAGAGTGTGGCAGGGAGTAAGCAAGCTGTTAGAGTGGCCTGATTTGGAAAAACAGACTTGGGAAGAACTAACACCGGGTTTGAGCCACAGAACCTCTTTTCGAGGTCCCAGAAAGAAACCTTCAAGGAAACGGGACACAACGGGTGCCCTCATTGTTGGAAATTCTCTGTGGTGAGAGAATCCCTTTTCAATATAGCAGAGTGCACAGAGGCACAAACACAGCAGATTTAGTTAGGCATGCGTGTGTGCTAAGAGTAAAGTAACTTGGAGCCAATTGCTAGTTTCAAATCAATATAAAAGGCATTTATTAAGGAACTCCATTCTAGATAGGAAAGTGAGGATTTAGGATCTCTAATCCATCTATCTAAGCGGATGCAGATGGATTCACCATCTTCTCTGCACATATGGTGCAGGGCAAGAGACTTGCCATGTTGCAAGGTAAAGAGCCAGGTAGCAAGAGAGAGAAGAGAAGAAGGAAGGAAGTCCCTGAGATTAGTCATCTACATTTCAAAGGGATAGCATCAGAGCAGCGGGAAGTGATGACCAAATGTCTTTGACCTTCTAGCCCTCTGACTTACTAGTCTGTCCTCCACTGTCTGAGGCATGAGACAGCGCAAAGTCCTTTAACTTTCCAACACTCATACTAGGGAATTGGAATGTTCCCCTCCTCGTAATCAGGTTAGTAAACCTGTATGTCATTGATGCAATGCTCCTGCATAGGAATAGAGAGGGAAGGCGCAACCAAGAGGTTCACGAAGATGATACAGTAAATCTCTTCTGGAAAAGTTTGTATGGTTATGTGCAAAAAGACAAGAGTATCTCTTCTAAACAGCAATGGGACAAATTGTGGAAATGGACGTCGGATGTAACCCCCCCCCCAGTTACCTGATGTGCCTTGAAATCCCCCACCCCCGAGTTACAGTACTACCTGCATATAC
This sequence comes from Hemicordylus capensis, assembly GCF_027244095.1. Lineage (NCBI taxonomy): Eukaryota > Metazoa > Chordata > Lepidosauria > Squamata > Cordylidae > Hemicordylus > Hemicordylus capensis. Next base: position 59,210,340 of record NC_069662.1, read on the forward strand.
TTCATAACCTTGTGGGTTTCCAAATCATTGTGTGTCAATCTTTGTAGATATATCATGTACAAACAACCACTTTGTATATCATTGTGCTTTGGCAACGTACTGTATGCTTTGGTAGTTTGTTGGTTCAATTAAAAAAATCTTGTCCTATGAAAAATAAATAAATCCTGTCCTATCTTGGAGAAGCCAGGGAAGGAACTTGGAACCTTCTGCTCTTCCCAGAGTGGCTCCAGCCACTACGGGGAGTATCTTACAGTGCTCACACATCTAGTCTCCTATGCATATATAACCAGGGCGGACCCTGGTTAGCTCTGGGAACCAGTCATGCTTGTTATCACAAGACCAGCTCTTCTCTCATTCTTGGAAGTCAGCAAGATAATTGGTTTTTAAAAATAGGGATCTATTTCTGGCAAACTGAAGTAGCAGAGAAAAAACAGGATTTCTGCTCTGTGCCTTGACTGGTTCCCTGGGAGAAACGACTAAATTCCTCTGTAGAAAGAATAATCGAGAAGGTACATTTTGAAAAAACAGCAGTTCAGCACTGACGTTGACCTGGAGCCACAAATTCAGAAAGCATCCTAACTAAAGGAAGAGGTATCATAATACACAGAGACCAATCATGCACACAGAAGACCAGGCGACCTGCCTTCAGCTCTTCAGAACCAAAGGAGAAGCAGAGATTCTGTCTGGAGTGAGTGGGGAATGGGGGAGTTGGAGGGGGCCTTGTGGGCCACCTGGGCCACCTGGGCCAATCTGCTGCATGACGCTGGGAATCCAGAGCTAGAGAATCCCCAGCACAGCTGACGATCCAGTCTCTGCTCCAAGACCTTCAGTGAGGGGCAGCCCCGGCCCAGGTGAAGGCTTCCATTCTCAAACGGCACTTCATGGGTATGTTTGAGGGATGGATGTGGTCACAGCAGCTTACATATCTGTCTGTTTTTGAGCCACAGCTTCCCAAGAGGAATGTCATGGTTTATCACTAACTGCATGAGAAATATGACGACATGCGCACTCCTTTGAAGCTATTCTGACGATCACTGAAAACCGGGCTAGAGGAGCCCATCTCGATTTTCAGTGATCGTCTGGACAGCGGACTTGTCTCTTTATGTTTTCTGTTGCTGTGAGGGAGGTTCGCTGGATTTGGGGAAGTGGGAAGGCAATGGAGTTGGGAAAGGGGGGCAGCTAAAGCAACGGAAGTGGATGCTTCTGTTTGCTGCTGCTCCCAAAAGGGGTGGTGTTTTATTGTGGGCCATCTTATTTATTTATCTATCTATGTAAACCGCTTTGGGAACTTTTGTTGAAAAGCAGTATATAAATATGTGTCATATTCGTATTGTGGGGAGTTGGGAGGAGTTGTGGGGTGGGAGACAAGCAGCAAGACCAGTGGACTGGTTTTTTCTATGGTGTTCAGGCAAGCAAGAGGATTGCTGGGTGTGGGGAGGCAGAGAGTTAGCCCAAGCAAAATAAGTGGACTCTTCTGTTTGCTGCTGCTCAAAAGAGGCTTTGCGGAGTGTGGGGGGTTGTTGCTGTGGGGAGGTGGGAGGAAATTCAAAGCTGTGTTGAGCTGCAGAAACAACTAATTTCCCACACATAGCTTTGTAGGATTGTGGCCGAAATCTTTAGCAATTCATCTTGTATGAAAAACAAAGAGGATTGTGGTGCCTAAAGGGTACACTATCGATGTATTAAGGCATGATGGAGAGACACACCTCTACAGGCCACTAAGCGCTCCCCCCTCCCTCCCCCCGTCTCTTTCTCACTCTCTCTCATATTCACATGCACACACCTGAACCGCTTCTCAAAAAACACCACAAGAAAAGAGTCCACATCCCATACAAAAATGAAGCCTGGCAGTGCAGGTTATATGAAATTCTGTTGCACAAGTAGCCCTGGCCTGAATACAACTGGCCATTGTATCCACAGAACAGATATTCCGCTCTGGCCTGTGGGCTTCTCAGGGGCATCTGGTGGGCTACTGTCTGAAACAGGATGCTGGACTAGATGGGCCTCCTTGGGCCTGACCCAGCAGGGCGGTTCTTCTTCTATTTTGATGTCGGAATACAATCCTCATTGCAGTGGTGTACTGGGGAAATAGAACCATGGTGGAAATTTGTCGTTTGAAAGACAAATGGCCAGATGGATTCTTACACAGACCGAGCATTTGTGAAAAGGAGAGCAATGAAACATTCATATGATTAAGAATGAAACTCAGCATCAGTGTTCATGACATGTGATTTGACATGTCTTTTCTTAGACTTCTAAATTTATATCCCGCTCTTCCTCCAAGGGGCAGTGTATATGCTTACCTTATTTATCCTCACAACAAGCCTGTGAGGTGGGTTAGGCTGAGAGAAAAGTCACGGACTTTTCAGTCTTGTCAGGGACAAGTCAGTGCTGGCCAGTGAGTTAAGAGTTGTTGTTGTTCTTCATGACTTAAGATCTCGTTTGGAGCTAGAGATGATGATGAATGGCAGCAGGGAAGTGAGAGAGCTGTGTCTGGATCCCTGTCCCTATTTTAATTGTAGCGTTTGGTTGATAGGTGCAATACAAGGGCTGAAATTGCCTCTGCAACGGCAGCAGTTCCAAAACCAAAGAGGAGGAAGATAGAGCAGGACCACAGGCCATTTCAACACAAGTGGCCAGAAGAATACCTGTTCTTGGAATACAGTGGCAAATACCTATGCCTGGTGTGTCAAGAACAGGTTGCAGTACCCAAAGGATTCAATAGCCAGAGGCATTCTGACAGCAGACCTCAGAAAACCTTTAGCTCTTTAGGTGCCACTGAGAGATGTGCCAGAGTGCAGCAACTGAAAAGGAAACGTTTAGCTCAACAGAACATATTCCCAAGAGCTATTGCTATGAATGAAGCATGGCAAGAGGAAGCTTCAAGATTGCCCAGTTGACAGCACATCTAGGTTGGCCATTTAGAGATGCTGAATATGCAAAACTGTATTGAATGAGAGCTGCTGAGGTACTGTTTCCAGAAAAGAAAACAGTGCTGCAGGAGAGACGCTTGTCCAGAATGACTATCCAACACTGTGAGGCAGAGATATCCAGAAGCCTCAGTGGGCAGCTGAAAGAACGTTGCTCACACTTTGAATATGACTCTGTTGCAGTGGGTGAGAGCAGTGCTATCAAGGATAGAGCACAGCGACTAGCGTTCATTCATGGAGTGAACCCAAACTTTGAAATCACACAGGAGCTTGCAGGCATGATGCAATCCATGCATGCAGGGTCGTAGCTAGGGGAGAGGGGGCCTGTGTTCACCCCTCTCTCTGGCAGCCCTTCAAAGTGAGGGAGAGAATGAAGAAAATCGGGTGGAGCTAGGGGGCCCTCAGGAGCTGGGGGCCTGGGTTCTTTCAACCCTTTCACTCCATTATAGCGACACCCCTGCATGCATGGGCATGCAACCGGTGAGGCAATAGGCAAAGCAATTATTTCACTTTTGCAGGAATTACAGTGACCTGCAGAGAAACTTGCAGGTGTCTGCACTGATGGTGGACCATGTATGACAGGCCAAAAAAAAAAAAAAGGTGCTGTAACTGTCCCACTCTATTTTTCTGTCCAGTCTCCAACATTAGGCAGTACCACTGCATTATACATCAGGAGTCCCTCTGTAGCCAAGTGCTGAAATTCACTCATGTCATGACTGTTGTGGTGACCACAGTAAACCTCCTCAGAAGCAGAAGCCTGAATGACTGCACATTTCAGGAATATCTGAGGGAGATTGAGGTGGTGTGTGAAGACATTCTCTTTCACTCCGAGGTGCGCTGGCTCAGTTGGGGCAGCGTGTTGCAGCGTTTTGTGGCACTCCGGACAGAGATTTATGTCTTCCTGGAACGTGAAGGCAAACCTGAGCCAGAACTGAAGCAGGAGGAGTGGATCTGTCATTTGGCCTTGGTGACAGACATCACATGCCACTCCAACCGCCTTAATACCAATCTACAAGGTGCAGATCTACTCTTAACGGGCATGATGACCTCTGTGGCAGCATCGATCTGTATAATTAATTCTCCAAGATGGGCCATGCGGGCCATGCAAGGGGATGGGGCAGAAAGGAGGCGGTTGGCTGACAGAAGGGGAGAGAGCTCTGGAGCGGCAAGGGGTTGGGGGGGCAGCTGGAAAGCAGTTTGATCGTTGGCTCAGGGGGGAGGGGGCACCATGAAGCGACAGGGAGTGTTCCTCAATCTTACGTAAGAATGACATACAGAGTATGCCTGTTTTTGTCAGTCTTGCTTAATGGCCATTGAGATGATCTGCAAGTGGAAGGTCACTACACTCACATCACAGGAATTTGGGATACTTATCTTATTCAGTTCCTTGACATCCTTTTCCAGACCAATCATGTCCATATTTTCAGGCTTTGATGATATTTTTGAAAATATCCAATGGATATTTTCCATTTGCCTTTTGAGGTTTGTAGCCCCAAACATGGATGTTTCAGATAGGACCTCAGTACTTGCTGGTACATTTTATCTCTCCACTGGAAATAGCCAGCTATTTCTAAGTTAGCCCCAGGTATAGATTGGATTCATTTGCCAATATACTTTATGGACATTTTTATACTCAAATGCATATAGACAAGACCATCATGAATTGGATTACTGGATATTGGATGATGATGATGATGATGAAGATGGTGATGATGATGTAGCTCCAGTTGCTGCTGAGCCCACCTACCAGACGGAACATACAACTTAACTCCTGCCCCTTTTAAACATGACATTTAACACATGAAAGAAACCTGTTTTCCCTGGGGTCCATCCCATGGTGCTGCTAATGTAATGAAAGGCCCACAACCAATGGGCAGGGCTCATTGCACAGCAGCTTCACACAAACCTGTTGCCCCCAATCTCAGTCAGGCAGCCATTTTGCATCAGGGAACTGCCCACCTGGACCTGCTTTGTCCAGCAGGCGGCAGGCCTTTCAACATGACAGTAGAGCTGAGCCACCAACCCACAGAATTGCAGCACCTACCGGATTAAGATCATATCGAAAGGGAATCCATTTTATTATTTATTTATTTATTTAGCACATTTTTATACCGCCCTAACCCAAGGTCTCAGGTTCACAACAAACAAATACTGAAAACAATTTAAAATAAATAATAATAATCAAAAGTTTTAAAAAATTAAAAAGTTAAAAAGCTTGGGTAAAAAGATAAGCCTTTAGACCCCTTTTAAAAGCTACTAGAGATGGGGAGACTCAGTTATCTCTCACCCTGCAAAACAAAACAGAAAACGAAACATTAAGTCTCTGGCTTATATCAAATGGCTCTTCAATCATTCCCACTCTCTCCTTTCTGATGCTCATACATTCACCAAACTCCTCCTCCTCATCGAACTCTTCCAAGACAAGGTCATCTGAAGTGAAGAGAAGAGAAGAGAAGAGGACTTGATTTTCTTATTTGAACTGACTTTGAGAAGAGGTAAGGAGGGACTTGTGTATATTGAATCAATGAAGGAGGGTCTACAGGGATACAGTTCCGCCCTCCCCACTTCCCTGGAAATAGCTCAAGTTACCTTGGAGGCTGCTCTTTATTTCTTTTGGCTTCAGTGTTGTCAGCTGTAGAAATAGAGATGTATTTTATTTATTCAATAACTAGACTTCTTTTCCCATCTCTATGAGTATCAAAAGGCAGCCCCAGGGTGACCAGAGACCAATAGGAGGTCTTCTTCTGAAGCTGGAACCTGAGAGGGGTGCCAGAGGATTTTGAAGAGGAGCCAAGCCATGTCCACAGAGGGCTACTTACATGAAAAGCTGGCAGGCTGGCCGCATGTTGCAGGAGACAGCTGCAGGCTTCCTGGGCCAGAGCCTGCAGTTGGGGCTCCTGAGCAGTGCTGTACCTTTGGAGCTCCTGTGGGTTGAAAGAGCAGCTCAGTCATTGCACTGGCCTCAATCATCCCTGGCCATGCGACTGAGAGCTAAGCCCGGAAGGAATTGGCCCCATTACAGGATACCCATTGACTGACTGCCCAAACAACTTTCAGAGGGATCTATTCCTGTACAAACATCCCTCCCCCCCAAATTCAGTTCAGTCAAGGATGAAGACAGAAGCCCCATTCACACCTGATCTCCAACATTTGCATGACGAGTGGACAGTGCACAGGTGCAGAAGTGTACACAGGGACAGCTATAGAGACAGGCTGTGGAAGGCAGGCACTGCTAGACACTTTCCATTTCTAGCATGCCTTGGAGGAGCCTCTACCCCGGTTCAATTTTTAAAGGAATGCAACTACAGTCATGCAGACAAAATCACGTCCAAGTGTTCAGACACCTGTACAAACATACTGCCTAATGTCTGAATAGGGCACATTACTCATTCAATTGCACGTTACACATTAACCTGCACTTACCATCAAGATGCTGGCCAAGTTTTGAGCTGAGGGGGCCTCCTCCAGAAACCCCCTAAGCATCCTTTTGAGACATTGAAAGGTCTCATTCTAGGGGGAAGAGAGAAGATCAGTCATGAGTGGGAGAGACAACCTGACTTCAGAAGACAATACTGAAAAAGCACTCATGCTTACGGCAGTATCGTGTTTGATTCCAGTGGGGCCGAGAAAAAACCATTATATTTGGAAGTAGGAAAGGTCCCTCACAAGGATCCCGGAAGAAGAGCTTACACATTAAAGATCAGAAATGTAAGAAAGAACCTCTGCAGGCAGTCAAACTATTTCAAGGACCCCAGGAGTAGAAGCAGCAGGAGTCTGTGCCGCAGGAGGAAAAAGCTCAATGAGAACTTACCTGGGTCCCTGGCTCCAGGTAGTTGGCCCCGGACACCGCCACGTGCAGCACTGCCGACCGCAGCTCCTCGGGCAACGGCGGCTTGATTTTGCTGGAAGGGGGGAGGGGGGAATATAAGATTTCATAGTGTGAGCAGGGCTGGTGATTCAGCCAAGGGAAGCTCATGGAGAGAAGAGGAACAGGGCAACAAAGCCAGTGTCAAGACGGTTGGTCTGTGACGGTTTCTCCTCTTTTATCAAAAATGACCAATCCAGGCCTGGGGAGGCCCTGATGCCGATAAGGCTAGAGGACTTAACAAGATGTTACAAACCCCCTTAGAATTCATTGTCATCTTTTTTTAAAAGGGCAGATCCAGTTACAGATCTTGTCTAGTTTGCCACTGCCCTTTCCTGAAACAACCCCCTCCGATTTAATCCCTGATGACTATGAGTGTACCTCAGCTCCGTGACGGTGTCCAGGGTTTTCCTGAAGAAGGAGCCAGGGTCAGGATGCGCGGTAATATCCTCCATTATCTCCTGGGAGAAGGTAAAGAGCAGAGGAGAGTTGATCAGTACCCACATGGACTTCATTGGGATAGCTCCAACAACAACATTTTCACACTGTTTTTCAACAGAGGTTTCCAAAGTTGTTTACACAGAGAAATAATAAATAGAAGAACAAAGAAACAAACAAGATGATGCCGCAAACACACAGTCTTGGAGGTCAGGTTGAGACTGAGCCTGTGCTTGGCCATTCTCTTCCATTCCCTGCTGCGTCTCGCTCACCAAAACGGCTTTCACAGCCATCACCTTGCTGAATTCCACTGGATACTCCCACCTGGACTCAGCGTCATGCACTCTCTCCATGATGGAAGTCAGCAAGGTTGTCCACCAGAGGATGACCTGAAAATTAGAAGCATTGAGCTGTTAGTGATGGAAGGACTTCTCTGTGACTTCCTGGAAATGGTCCAGACACCCTTACTTTGAGGGTCGCTTCAAGTCCTTTCTTGAGAACCCACCCCCTGCATGGATTATTCTGCTGCTTCTCGGGGAGACTGCAGCAGAACTGGGAAAGGGATCAGAGCAGAGGGTGGGTGCTCCCAGATCCCCTATGGGGCAAATGCCTCTCACAGAAATAACCTGGGCTCTGTGGAGGGCTGTCCTTTACTCCATGATACCCTACCTCCCTACCTGATCTCGTTCTCTTATTTTCTCTGCTGCAGGGCTCTGGAAGTCTTGAAGAGAAGAAGACATTCAGGCCCATCAATTTTGAATGAAGGTCCACAAATCTGCCTGTTTGCTAAGCAATAGCTATCCCACCCTCCTCAAACAGTTACCACCAGTCCCAACCATTCCCCAGGAGCCTGGGGCACCTCCTCACCGATGGTGACTCCCGAAGATGCCTGGGAGCCCCCTTGTGGAACCGGAGAAGACGGAGTTGGCGGAGAATCCAGAGTTGGAGGAGGAGCCGGAGTTTGAGGAGGAGCCACAGTTGGAGGAGGAGCCACAGTTGGAGGAGGAGCCAGAGTGGGCTCAATCCAGTTCCGACTCTGCCAGAACCTCCGTCTGGGGGGCTTGCCCGTGATGGAGTCACATGAGGGGGAGGCTTGAAACAGCTCCCTGCAGCAGCTGCAGACCCTTCGCAACCTAGAAGAGAGCGGAGAGAAGGTGAGCAAGAGACCTTTAAGCAGACATTTGGAGGAGAGGGGGCCAAATGGGACAGGGAAGGATTGCAGAACAGCCGGGGCAGTGAGACAAGTAGCCTAATATGTTTCCAGCTATTGCATTGTCTTCTTTCTGGCTGAGGAATTAAATCAAGACAGCTGCCAAAACGCATTGGTGCAGGGACATTGTGTGCAGTTCTGCTCAACCCAACACACCAAGCTTATGTTAGAGCTTTGAAAGGTATAGAAAAGGACCATGAAAGAGCTCAGGGGTGCAGCTCCCTCTTGGAAGGGAAAAGGTGGAGGCAACTGGGACCTTTTATTTAGAAAGAAGACAAGAATGGGAGGCATGACAGAGGTGCACCATCGTTCATCATGTTTGGGATGGGTTTTGGGCGTATGCTGCCACAAGATGAAGTGAAGGCCAGTGCCCTAGCCAGGAGTCACTTTTCACGTGCAACTAACACTGGTGTGCCGGCTGCATTGGCGCTGCTAGGGACACCATGCTGCTGGACAAGGAAGTGGAGATGACACTGCTGCTGGGTGTGGACTGCATACTAGAAGTTGGCACTCCATTGTCAAATCGATTCTGTTTTACCACAGAGAGCTGGTCTACCCATTAAACCCAACTGGTAGAGCAGGTCTTCCCAGAAAAACAGTGTTATGTCAAGGACCATTTTTCTGGGGAGAGCTGGTCTACCAATTGGGTTAATGGATAGACTAACTGGGCAAAGAGGCACCTTTTACCATGGTGATTCTCTTTATTTAGCAGGGGGAGAGTAATTGGCCCTATCCACCCTCAGCACAGTACTTCCAGTGACTGTTGCTGGTGTGTGTCTTATGTTTCTTTTTAGAATGTGAGCCCTTTGGGGACAGGGAGCCATCTTATTTGTTTGTTATTTCTCTTTGTAAACCGCCCTGAGCCATTTTTGGAAGGGAGGTATAGAAATTGAATTAATAATAATAATAATAATAATAATAATAATAATAATAATAATAATAATAAATGATTTTAGAAAACTGCAAGAGAAGAAAAACAAATCTAAGTGTTGCATGAATTGACTACAAGAAAGCCTTCGATTCATTGCCTCACACATGGATACTAAAATGTTTAGAAACAACTGGTGTCAGCAAATACATTCAGATATTTATTAAAAAAGCAATGAGCATGTGGAGTACACAGTTAACAATCAATGGCGAGGCACTTGGACAGGTTAGCATTAGAAGAGGCATTTTCCAAGGGGACTCACTATCCCCTCTATTGTTTCTAATCGCCATGACCCCACTTTCACAAATACTAAACAAAACAAGCCTCGGATACCAAACATCTAAAACATCCAGTAAAATCAACCATCTGCTGTACATGGACGATCTGAAGTTGTATGGAAAGTCCCAGTCAGAAATCGAATCACTGCTAAACCCTGTCCGTATATTCAGTAGCGATATAGCAATGGAGTTTGGACTAGACAAGTGTGCTGCATTAATAATGAAGAGAGGGAAAATAACAAAAACAGAAGGAATAGAACTGCCCAATGGAAGCAATCTCAAGAACCTGGAAGAGAAAGAACCTTACAAATACTTGGGCATTCTCCAGGCTGATAACATCGCACACACTGAAGTTAAAAGAAAATTTGGAAGTGAATACATCAGGAGAGTCAGAAAAATCCTAAAGTCCAAACTCAATGGCAGGAACATCATACAAGCCATAAACCACCTGGGCTATACCTGTTATTAGATACACTGCAGGAATAATAAACTGGACCCAGGCAGAGCTAGAGACGCTAGATCGTAAGACCAGGAAAATCATGACCATCAATCATGCTCTGCACCCCCGCAGTGATGTAGATAGGCTCTACCTCCCTCGCAGCTCAGGTGGAAGAGGAATGCTGCAAGTCCATCAAACAGCAGAGGAGGAGAAAAGAGGCCTTGAAGAATATATAAGGGACAGTGAAGAAGATGCACTTCAAATGGTCAAGAACACGAAACTATTCAACACCAATGAAACAAAACAGGCCTACAAGAAAGAACAAGTCAAGAACCAAGCAGAAAAATGGAGAAATAAGCCCCTGCATGGTCAATATTTACACAATATAAGTGGAAAATCAGACATCACCAAGATCTGGCAATGGCTTAAGAATGGCAACTTGAAGAAAGAAACAGAGGGTTTAATACTGGCTGCACAAGAACAGGCACTAAGAACAAATGCAATAAGCGCCAAAGTCGAAAAATCCACAACAAACAGCAAGTGCCGCCTTTGTAAAGAAGCAGATGAAACAGTGGACCACCTGATCAGCTGTTGTAAGAAGATCGCACAGACTGACTACAAACAAAGGCATGACAAGGTAGCAGGAATGATACACTGGAACATCTGCAAAAAATACAAGCTACTTGTAGCCAAGAATTGGTGGGACCATCAAATTGAAAAAGTTGAAGAAAATGAAGATGTAAAAATATGATGGGACTTCCGACTACAAACAGACAAACATCTGCCACACAATACACCAGATATCACTATAGTCGAGAAGAAAGAAAAACAAGTCAAAATAATCGACATAGCAATACCAGGGGATAGCAGAATAGAAGAAAAAGAAATAGAAAAAATCACCAAATAAAAAGATCTACAAATTGAGATCGAAAGGCTGTGGCAGAAGAAGACCAAAATCATCCCAGTGGTAATTGGCGCCCTGGGTGCAGTTCCAAAAGACCTTGCAGAGCACCTCAACACCATAGGGGCCACAGAAATCACCATCAGCCAATTACAAAAAGCAGCTTTACTGGGAACAGCCTATATTCTGCAACGATATCTATAACCATTGACAATAAAATTCTGGCATCCCAGGTCCTTGGGAAGGACTCGATGTCTGGATAAAACAAACCAGTCAATAACACCTGTCTGACTGTGTAAACAAGAAATAATAATAATAGACTAGTCCTCCCAGAAAACCAACTGGTAGACCAGCTCTCCCCACATTGAATTTTATCTGACCGTCTTCACACTTGATGAGAGATGATGGGGCCCATAGATTGATGGGACCCATGTTGGAAATGTGACTCCATAAGCATTGATTCTCAGCACTCATAGATTAGGAACAGAGGCAGAGAGTGTAGGACTGTCCCCTTGTTCGCTCGCTCTGTCCATCTCTGAGTTTCATCTGATGGGCTGACACTCCTGGTAAACTCCTTCCTTCCTTCCCTCCTTCCCTCCCTGCCTCCCTCCCCATGAGCTAGTTAGTACAGGGTGCAGGCTTTCTATCTAAGTTTGTAACTTCTTTTAAACAACCCCTTGCTGTTTTAGACTTTAAAAAACACTCATCTCCAGACCTACTCTCTGAGCTCTGTTCTCATCCAGCTAAATGAGGGGGGGATTCAAATTCTCCCCTAGAATTGGGACATCTGTGGAGCACATCACAATAGGTGTCTTCACAGCTGTTGCCCTTCCTAATTGGGTGGGCAGGGGACTCTAGTCAGACCTGGCCCAGGAACAGAGGGAGACAGGCAAAGCTGTGATGAAATCCAACTTACATTGCGAGGAGGTCTTTCCTCATCTTCTTCCCCATTTCCCTCCCTGTCTAACTCTTCCCTCCTGACTAACTATCCCTCCTGTAACTAAAAGCTGACTGTCCCTCCCTCTCCCCCTAGACCCCTCCCAAAACCACCCCAAACAAACAAACAAAGAAACAAACAACAAAATAACAAACACTAACACTAACTGTAACACTGAATAAATAAATAAATTGATAAATAAATGAATGGATGGATGAATAAATAGATGGATAAATAGATGGATAAATAAATAAATAAATTTGAAAAACAGAAACGAACTCTAGTACTCTCTTTCCTCTCTATCTCTCCAGCTCCTCTCCACCTCGCCTCCTCCCTCCTCGCCTAACTCACCCACAAAGAGCAGCTGAGCCCCGGAGGTGTCATGAAAGAGGATGTGTCATAAGCCTCAACAATGGCCATTGGTCCTCTTGTCCTCTTGCCTCTCTAGAGGATGTGTCACGAGCCTCAGCAATGGCCATTGGTCCTCTTGCCCCTAGAGGTTGCTTCAGGACTTGGGGGCATCTCCTGCCAACTGGGCAAGAGGATCCCAAGTGGAGGACAAAGTGGGGATTCTCTTCATGGAGCAGGGGAGGGGAGTACTTGGCTCTTTCTACCCCCTGCACTGTAACCCTCCAGTGATGGTTGCTGGTGTCTATTTTATCTTTCTTTTTAGATTGTGCGCCCTTTGGGGACAGGGAATCCATCTTTCTTTCCTTATTATTACTCTTTCTTTCTTCTTCTTCTTACCTTTCTTTATTATTATTACATAAACTGTTTTGGAAACGTGTCAAAATGAGGAATATAAGTAGTAGTAGTAGTAGTAGTAGTAGTAGTAGTAGTAGTAGTAATGGTTCTTTCAAACCTCACCCTTCACGTTCTTCTCTCTGTTTGTCTGAGAAATCAGAGGGCTCTCTTCCCCCACCCTGTTTCAAGCGACACCACAACTGCAGGCCCCTCAGAGCAGACACCTCCACCTCCATCCACTGCCATTCATCCAAAGAGCCACCTTTGTGGCTGGGGTCTGCTCCTGTTTCTGCAAGACACAAGGACTCCTTCCTTCAGTGCCATCTTGACACCCATTCACACCTGCGGGGACACACATCGGTTTGCTTTCTCCCCCCTCCCCCCCCCCCACGGGCTCTGTCCTCTGCTCTTTCCAGAGTGTGGCAGTGCTATCATGTGCCCACCAGGAGGCAGCGTAGAGCAGGTCGGTGGCTGCTTCTAGATTCCCATAGGGGTAAGGTTCCGTTATTTGCCATTTCTGTAGTCACGTCTATAGGTGAGAACAGAACCCCGAGGGTCATCTCTAAAAAAAAACCAACACAGTAGCAAAGGGTTCTGCTTACGCATTAAGAGTTCTAGGCTCTTGAGATGTTAACTTCCCCCATGATTACAGATATGGCTAGCATACCAAGAACCATTGCCACTCATTTAGCGAGAGCAGATGACTGTTCCTTTTGATAGACGTCTACAGGGTTCCAGAACTTTCTTTATTAATTTATCATATGTATATACCACACTACATAAAATCTCTGGGCAGTGTGCAATTAAAACCCAACTATCCATCATATAAAACAAATTCAAACCAACCATCAATAAAACTTGGACGCACTTAGGGTTAAGTCTTTCAGTCATTGAAGAAAGTAATACGCTGCATTCCTTCAGAACTGCCTCCAAGAGCTAGTGGATTCCTCCTGTTTTCTTTCTCTCCTCCTCCTCCTCCTGTCACTTCCTGAATGCCGTAACCTCCTTCCTCTATAGTGCCACAGCTGCCCTGTCTGTGTTGCTTGCAGTTGAAAAGGAACCTTCACAATGGGGGCCTAGAATAGCCACTTTCCTTGTTCTAAGGAGGCACTGTCTTAAACAATTCATACACCAACTAGAGTGTGTCAGATAAGATGAAGGAATGTAATTTAATCTCTCTCCCCACCCCGACCAATCTTTTTTTTAAAAAAAAATCTTGTTGAATTTTTTTAACCTGGGTTCAATGCTGCTCTTCCATTTATTTCTCCTTTCAGTAACCTCTTGCTTCTTTTTTGCGTTTGATTGACAGGCTGCCATTTTATGAAGTGTTTCCTAGTTTTGCAGTTCAGCCTGACAAAGATTTTTTAAAAATCTGGAGTTCTACAAACTTTTTTAAAAAAGAAGTGTGTTTAGTGTTTTGGTGGGAAGGAATTCATAAATGAAGAGATGTTTCAAGTGTAAGGCAGACATCCAACACAGACATATTTAGTGTAGCTAAAGGTCTTTGTCTAGAAGCATGATCTCTATCCTGTTTTTTCAATAAAATATTCTCAAGCTGGGGCATGGCTACAATTGAACAATGGGGGACAAAGGTCCCTGAAGCCCAGGGGGAGAGGGACCCACCGGCCTTGGTGACAGCTTGTCCTTTGCTTTCCCACTCATGTCTCTCTGAAGAAGAGGGGGGTGGGGTAGGGGTAGGGGCAGGGGCCCATCTTCACTTTTCAGCCAGGGCCCTCTTCAATCTGCCATGCCCCTGTTCACAGGACAGCTGGATTTTGCATCTCATTCTCAAATGAATGATTGCACGACATGTTTCTTCATCTGAACTTGATATATCCGGCAGCATAGACAGAATTTTATAGCATAATATGTTGTGTCAGTGGAGCAGCTTCTTTCTCAAGCAGATTGAGGTAAGTGAAGCTGTGGCAGTGTAGTCTCTGATGGTATATACAGTTCCTACTAACACCCCTCCCTCCCTCTCCCCATCCCCGAAAACATCAGTGTCTCCAGTCCAGCACAGAAAAGGTTCTCCTAGGTTTCCTTTGCCTAGCAATTCCTGCTACGATCAGCATGAGCAAATGACCATACATTACAGATGATTTGGAGAATAATTCACCCAAGTCCACCCCACAACAGATATGAAAGTTCATACATCTCCTCAGCCCAGCATTTGTTCCACAAATTGTGTGTGTTTGTGGGGGGTGGGTGGGTACTTTAATATTTGGAATGCATGTAGAGGGGTAGTTAAGAACCGTGGTGGTGTTAACTAACGGGTTACTATCTACTTGGTAGACGATAGCCAATTTTGTACATACCAAGGAGGAGAAAACTTTATAGTTCCGAGAAGCTTTATTGAATGCTGAAGAGTTAACAAAGTGGCCATCTAGGGCACAGTTTCTCAATGGCCGGTCCGCGGACCGGTGCCGGTCCACGACGAGTTGAGTGCCAGTCCGCGACTTGAGGAATTCCCCCCACCCTCCGCTGCAAAGCTCCATGTTTTTTTAAAAAGTTATTCCAATTCCAGCCGCTGCGCAGCCGAGCAGATGGCCGTGGGGGTGTGTGAGCTGTCCAGTGGTCCTTCTACCCGGCTCCTCAGTATGAGAACCAAAGCATACTAAGCAGGTTCTTTCCCACTGACATACGTTCAGGAATACAAGATGGAGGGGACTCTCTTCAGCTACCATCCAAATGGTGTAGCAAGAGCTCAGTTCTCCGTTAACTATATACCCTAGGATATATTGAAATGCTTAGATTCATTTTTTTTGCAAATTCAATTTTTATTGATTTTAACAATAGTAATATTGTCATTCATACACAAATACACAAAGATGGACTTCCCGCACACATCTCTTCGTGAATCATCAGCTATAAAGTTTGCCCTTGCTATAATAGTAATTCAAAACATAAATTTAAACCCTTACAAACACAGTTAATCTACCCAACCTGCGGTTTTTTACTAAATTTCAAACCCTGCTGTAAAGTCCATAGTAGGAAAATAGTTCTTTAGATACAACAAGAATGGTTTCCAATCTTCTTTAAAGCATTCCAAATTTTGGTCTCTTATTAGTGTTGTAAGTTTTGCCATCTCTGCATATTCCAAAATTTTTATCAGCCAGTCTTCTTTTGAAGGCAGTTCACTAGACTTCCATTTCTGTGCATATATAATTCTGGCCGCCGTAGAAGCGTACATAAAAAATGTTATATTAGTTGTAGAAATTACACCTTGTGTTATTCCCAGCAGGAAGGATTCTGGCTTCTTAGGAAATGTCATTTTAAATATTTTCTTTAACTCATTATATATCATATCCCAATAGGCTTTAGCCTTCCCACAGGTCCACCACATATGAAAAAAAGTGCCTTCAGAATGTCGACACTTCCAACATTTGTTTGAAACATTTTTATACATTAATGCCAATTTTTTTGGTGTCAGATACCATCTCGACATCATTTTGTAATAATTTTCTTTTAAAGCATAACATGCAGTAAACTTTAAATCGGTTTTCCATAATTTTTCCCAGGCTGCCACTTCTATATTATGACCCACATCTTGAGCCCACTTTATCATGGTCGTTTTAACCGCTTCCTCTCTTGTCTCTTCCAGAAGTAGAAGTTGATACATTTTAGAAACTAATTTTTCATCATTTTCACATAATTCCTTCTCAAAGCTTGAAATCTGATCCTCAAATCCAACTTTAAAATCCTTCTTATATATTTCATTTAACTGATGATACTGAAACCAATCTCTAACCAAATTTTGTATTTCAGTTAAACTTTTTAACTTACAGTCCTTTTCCTAAAAATATAACAAATCCCTATAGGTACCCCAATGCAATTGCATATTTACTTCTTTACGTGATAAAGCTTCAATCGGAGATATCCATAACAGAGTTTTAGGTTCCAACCAATTTTTATATTTCAGACACACCCTCATTAAGCTCCTTCTTACATAATGGTTCAAAAAATCTTTATGTATTTTGCTTTTTTCATACCACAGATACGCATGCCATCCAAACCTTCTATCAAATCCTTCCAAATCAAGTATTCTAGGGTTTCTTAATGTTATCCATTCTTTTAGCCACGTCAAACAAACAGCATCAAAATACAACCTTAAGTCCGGCAAGGTAAGACCACCTCTTTCCTTTGCATCTGTTAGATTCTTAAAATTAATTCTTGGTCTTTTCCCTTGCCAAACAAACTTAGTTATATCCTTCTGCCATTGCTTAAAACAAGTTAGAGTGTTAATTATAGGAATAGTCTGAAAAAGAAATAACATTTTAGGCAAGACATTCATTTTCACCACTGAGATTCTTCCCATTAAAGACAAATTCAATTTAGACCATCTTTGTAAATCAATTTTCACTGTATTCCATATTTTAACATAATTATTTGTAAACAACAAAGAATTATTATTTGTTAACCAGACCCCCAAGTATTTGATTTTCTTCTCCACTTTCAACTCACTTATTTCAGAGAATCTGTCCTTAGATTTCTGATCCATATTTTTAGTCAGAACCTTAGTTTTGGCCTTGTTTATATAAAATCCAGCCAACTGGCCAAATTGTTGTATTTTATCTAAGAGTCTTCCAATCTTATCCACTGGATTTTCTAAAAAAAACCACAACATCATCCGCAAAGGCTCTCAACTTGTAATCTTGTTTCCCAATGTTGGGGCCATGTAGTTTATCATCTGTTCTAATACTTCTACAAAGCACTTCTAGAACCAATATAAAAAGCAATGGGGAAAGTGGACATCCTTGTCTAGTCCCTTTTTGTATTTCACAGTTGTCTGATAATTCCCCATTTACAATAATCCTAGCATACTGCTCCGAATAAATTGTCTTAATTGCCCTAATAAAGTTACTGCCAACACCCATTGCATCTAATAATCTCCACATAAATTGCCACGAAACATTATCCAAAGCTTTCTCTGCATCCAGAAAAATCATCGCCATCTGTTTATCATTATGTTTTTCATAATACTCCAATACATTCAGGACTGTTCTCACATTATCTCTCAATTGTCTCTTTGGCAAGAAGCCAGCTTGATCTTCATGAATAAAATGTCTTAATATAACCTTCATTCTTCTTGCCAGAATGGCAGCAAAAAGTTTGTAATCATTATTTAAAAGTGAGATTGGTCTATAATTTTTGACTAACGTTAAGTCTTGATCTGGTTTGGGGATTACTGCAATATTTGCATACTTCCACGAATCCAGCATAATCCTTTTTTGTAAAATATCATTCATAGTCCATTGAAAAGGCTGTAAAATTTGATCTTTAAATGACTTGTAGTACAAAGCTGTCAATCCATCAGGACCTGGGGCCTTGTTGGGCTTACTTTAATTTATTGCTTCTGTTATTTCCATGATTGTTATCGGAGCATTCCTAATTTCTATTTGTTCCTTAGAGAGTTTTGGAATGTTTTTGGTCCTAAGAAACTGCTCAATTTTTTGGTCTTCAGCTATTTTGCCTTTGTATAGTTCTGAATAATATTTGTAAAATTCAGCTCTTATTTCCTTTCCATCATAAGAGAACCCATTTTTTGTAAGTATTTTGGATATGTAATCTCCCCCCCCCCCCGCAGATCTAATTTTCCAAGCTAACAACTTGCCTGGTTTGTTTGCGAACTCAAATGTCCTTTGCTTAACATACTTCAAATTCCGTGCAAGTTCATTTGCTACTAACATAGAAAGTTGTTGTAGTAACATTTTGATAGCTTGAGTAACTGTCTTCTTATCTTTGGACCATAATAGTTCCCTTTCTTTTTTGGAGATCTGCATCAATAGTGTCTCTTTTTTCAATCCTCTTTGCTTTTTAAAATATGCCTTTTGCTGTATGGAAAAACCTCTCATAACCGCTTTACTTGCATCCCAGATTATTTTATTGTCCATTCCTTGATTTAAATTCAGTTCAAAATAATCCTTTAACTTCTTTTTGGCTTTCTCCACAACATCTGATTTTTTCAAGAGGTATTCATTCAATCTCCAACGAAATGAAATCATTCCTTTCTTCTTCCATGTAAAACAAATTGGATTATGGTCTGAAAAAGTCCTAGGCAAAATATCCATTCTTTTCATACATGGTGTAATAGCCTTAGATGTCCAGACCATATCTATCCTTAGATTCACAGGTAACAGTTCAAAGGCTGCAGGGGTGCCACTTTAAGAGTGGGGAAGGGTACACTTACCCCTCCCGCCACTTCCTCCTGCCGGAGCAGTTTGCTTAGAAAGCTCATCGGGGCAGCAGCGCATCTCCCTGCCACCCCATTGCCCCCGTTGGCCGGACGTTCCTGATGTGCCTGCGCGCACCAGCATGCACACACGCCCACGTGTGCAGGAGGGTCAGGGACTTCCAGCCATATCCGGCCAACGGGGTGGCAGGGAGGTATGCTGCCGCCTCGATTAGCTTTCTAAACAAAGGACGCCGGTGGAGGGAAGTGGCAGGAAGGGTAAGGGCACCCTCCCCCACTCTTAAAGCGGCACCCCTGCCGCCTTTGAACTGCCCCGCCACGGTTCCGTGCGCATCCCTCATCCTAACTGCCCCTCTGCACTCTGGGACAATAAAATCCTAGGGTGCAAATGCTGTGCGTGGGATAAGCTAATCATCTCTAGTTCATTCAATATTCCTGATTCCACTTGACTGCCTTGTCCTTGCATACCACACTTTCCCTTGGATTCTAAAGCACGTACTCTTCCATATCACCCCTCCATACACGCTGCAAAACCCTGTTTAAACATTCAGATGATCACCATTTACACCTGAGTAACGGACGTGGAGAACATGTCTGTATATCCTTGAATGACCTAGAGGTGGCTACATTCGTGACAAGGCTCCGGTCCTATCACATGTAGAAGGGGTGCTGCTGGACTGAGGTTCATCTGAACCAGCTCTGTCTTTTAATTGGATTGTTAATTCTGTGTTTAGGCATAAAGTGCTCCCACCATAATTTTCCCTGACTCAAATATTTATCTCAGAAATACATATCTGTCTGCAGACTGTAAAATACAATATTAACAATAAAATTAAAATATGAAAATATTTTTAAATAATTGGGGGGGGGGACTTTGATTGAAAACAATCTTAAGCATACCTAATGTTTTAGGCTACCTTTGATTGAATTATTCTGCTTCTCAAAATAATATATCTGTTTGCCTGGAATACAGACTAGGATCGTGTATATCCTTGGAAATGGCAGAAAACCCATCGATACTTGTTCTAGCTTTTTCTTTTCTTGGAAGTCTTTCTACATATTTTTGATGTGTGCTGCTTGTAGCATCACAATGTTTGCTTTCCCCTTCAAAACTTGACAAATATTGATTTCATCCATTTGACCGTTGAATGCACACCAGCCATGTTTATTGATATACACTTGATTATACCAGTCTCTTAAAAGAGATTAAAATTGGTGTTTTTTGTTTTTTTTTTAAATTGGGGGAAAATCCTAAGGATACCTATGTTTTAGACTACCTTTCGTTATTCTGCTTCTCAAAAATAATCTAGCAATGCATTAGTTTGCCTAGGATGCAGATTAGAATCGTGTGGGTTTTTTTATTTACACAAGGTACAAGACCTGTGTCAAAATATTATTTGAAAGGCCACATTGCCTAGGCTACTAAATTGATCTTATCTGAAAAATGATCTTTTACTCATTCATCTCCTGCAATCATTTCTGCAGAAGCGGAAGTTTTGAACCGTTTCTGAAAAGCAACATTTCCGTGAGGGGAAGAATAACTAATAAATAATGACACAACTGGTGTGAAGAGCATCTTGAGCAAAGAAGGCCCAAAATATGCAGTGCGTCCATCCAGCTTTGATGGAGCCAACAGAAATGTTCATCCACCAAATTCCATTTGCATCTCTGCAGGCCTGTGGCTAACAAAGTTGTAAGTCTGCAGAGATGCCAAGATTTCTGTTTCTTCTCCTCCCCAGCCCCATCTATGAGCTCTGCCACTCAAAGAAGTGCACATAACGATAACAGCCAAGTTATCTTTTCAAAAGTGGATCTTCTATTACATGCACTCCCCACTTCTCCAAGTGGTGAGATATTCCAGGGACAGTGCTACCCAAATTCTGGCTTTCTCTGGAGCAGAGATCAATGCAGGCTTATGGTGGTGTCTTTGGAATATTGAGATTATTGACAAATATGCAGAGTGAGTACTGGAGAGAAGTAGGGGCACTGCTAGATAATTAAAAGATCCAGGCCCATAGGGCCCACAGCCAGTGTTCCCTCTAAGGCAGGGCTGCTCAACTTTGGCCCTCCTGAAGCTGTTGGCCTACAACTCCCATAATCCCTGGCTATTGGCCACCGTGGTTGAGGATTATGGGAGCTGTAGTCCAAAAACAGCTGGGGGGCCTAAGTTGAGCAGGCCTGCTCTAAGGTGTGTGCCCACTGTCACATGTCTTTTGATGTCAGCTCAGTTCATTTTAGATCCCGCTCAGGCTGACTCAGGAAGGCCCAAATGAAAGCATTAATTAATTGCTATTGAAGCAGTTAATCACCAGTACATGCACCTAATGGCACAGCTTGGAAATGACTTGATTAGCAAGCCAGAGGTTGCTGGTTCGAATCCCGGCTGGTGTGTTTCCCAGACTATGGGAAACACCTATTTTGGGCAGCAGCCATATAGGAAGGTGCTGAAAGGCATCGTCTCATAGTGTCCGGGAGGAGGCAATGGTAAACCCCTCCTGTATTCTAGCAAAGACTTGATGGTCCACTTTACCTTTACATCCTTGTTCTGGAATCTTTTGAGCAGGGCTATTGCTAGAGTCCTATTAGCTTTATTATCAAATTATTTGCTTTATTATCAAATTCCCCCTCTGTTTGTAATAACTTCTTGTGGCAGCCTTGCACTTAAGTCTAATGTGTGTGTGTGTGTGTGTGTGTGTGTGTATGTGGGGGGGGAGTACTTCACATTAAACTCTCCTCAAATGTTTGATTCCTCTCTCTGTGGGTGTGGGTGTCTTTGGGGGGTCAATATATATGGGTGGAGCAGTTACCCACTTCCTTCTCTTGGGTCATCGACCTCCTCCTCCATTGAGCCCTGCAGCTGAGGTTGCTGCTAGGCATGACGGCTGGGCTCTGCCCTCTTCACTGAGCCTGGCAGCTGGGTCGCTGTTGAGCATGAGACCAAGGTTCCAGGTATAGAAAAAGCCAGCCCCCAAATGTGAGGGGAAAAGACAGTGCCCAAATGGGAAGAGGCAGAGAATGGAAGAGGAAATAGAAACATTGGAGCTACCGTGAAGGGTTCTTTCTCCTCTGACTAGGAGGTCATGGCTCACAAAGGGTTGACTTCCACTCCTTGCTCCCGATAGACAGGAAATCTCAGGTGTTTTTCAAGTAGCTGAAGTCTGTCCCCCTTCTCCCAGCATGCTCAGGTGTGATTCCCTAGTTCCGACTGTTGCGTTTCATGATTGGGCTGCAGAACTCCACAGTGTTGTGGAACTAGAGGTTAGCACTCAAAGGGAGTAGGATAGAGGACGGATGCCCTGAGATATTAATCAAGGTAGAAACGGAGGTTGTTCCAAGGTTAGCATCGGAACAATTAGTCCCAAAGGTTGGCGCAGAGAGACATGGCCTGACACCACACTAGTCCCTGATCCACGGGTGGGCCGCGTGACCTCCTACTTCAGAGGAGAAAGAACCCTTCACGGTAGGTCCAATGTTTCTTTCTCCCTCGAAGTAGGAGGTCACGGCTCACAAAGGGACTTACCAGAGCAGTTATAAGTTACCATGGGGAGTGGGGAAGTGGATCAGTTCTGTACCACTTGCTGGAGCACCCGTCCCCCAATTTTGTAGTGCTTGAGAAAGGGAGAAATGGCGGGCCATGTGGATGCCCGGCATATTTCCCCTAGCAGCGCCTGTGCTGTGAAAGCCGCCGAGGTGGCTGCCCTGTGGTAGAGTGTGCTATGATGCCCCATGGAAGCTGGGTTGACGGGGCTTGTTAGGCTGTGTTGACGCATGCCCTTGTCCAACGAGCTAAGGTCATCTTAGGCGCCTTAGAGCCCTGTGAAGTCACGTGGAGGGGCACGCAGAGGGCCTCGGATCGCCTTAGGTCCTTTGAATGTAGGTGCGTCAGGCCCTGCAACCCTCCAGGGAATGCCATCTGCCTACAAGCGAATGTATGGGCTTGGAAGACTGAGTTTGTTAATCTATTTAATTATTTATTTTGACCAAGGTAGGGTCAAAGGACCCTACGTCTTAAGGACCAGCACATCTGGCTGGAAGACGCAGAGCTCCCTTTGAACCGAGAGCGCCCCCCGATTCCGATACTCTGTGTGCCAGAGTGATCATCACTAGGAGAGGACCTTGTCGGATATATACTTTAGCAGGATAGATGAAATTGGTTCAAAGGGGCCCATGTGAGGGCATTCAGTACCTCTTTGAGGCTCCATGAAGGAAGGAGATGAATCAGTGGAAGAGCGATATTGGTAGCTCCTCGAAAAAACAAGAGAGGTGGAGGTGGAGTTGAATACTCCCTGTTCTCCTCAGGCTCAGGACCGAAGCTAAGACTGAGACATGTTATTTCAGAGTAATGGGTCCCAGAGCCTGGCCCAGGCCTGCCTGCAGGAAGGGAAAGCCGTGTCTTGGGGGGACTTTGGCCAAGCATATCTCAGCTTTTTATGCCTAGCCCATCTAAGGTGGCCTTTCTGAGGAAGACGGCCTAAATCATCTGGTAATTCCTATTGGTGCTTTGGCGCCTAGTGGCCCAGATTGTGTCTTGCACCGTCCTGGAATAGCCCTCTCTTCGCTAACTGCGTGCGGTTAACTCCAGGCATGTAGTAGAGCCATGCCCAGTCTGGCTGAAGCAACAGCCCTTGGGTCAGAAGGTCCGGCCGTTGCAGCAGAGGCATTGAGGCCGTGACAGAGAGGGGTACCAGTCCGGCGAACCATGGTCGCCTTAGAGCGGGGCCCCTATATTACCTGTGCCCTTTTCTGTCGGAGTTGTGCCATCAGCCTTGGACGACGACCTACCGGGGTGAGGCCGTCCAGGATACCCTGCGGCTAAGGAGAGTCGAGTGCGTCCATGTCCTCCGCGAGGTGGTGGTAACACCTCGTGAAGAAGTGGAAAAGCTGCTTTATTAATTTTATCATCATCAATTTCGGCGTCAAGGGACCCGCAAGGTTGGGGGAGTCCTAGGGAGGAACCACTTAGACCTCTCCTTTCTTTGTGGTCCAGAGTGGGTGGACTCAGGAGCCAGAGAGAGTCGAGCCAAATGCCCCACTGCTGACCCACCAGCCACGTGCATCAGGCCTCCCGGCTGTTGCAGTGAATCACTGCAATCGGCCTGTATCTAAATTATCTCGCTTAGTCATAGAGGGACTAACCAGGAGGGCAGGCGTCTAGGAGATGGGAGGGGGGACCACC
Source organism: Hemicordylus capensis (assembly GCF_027244095.1). Taxonomy (NCBI): domain Eukaryota; kingdom Metazoa; phylum Chordata; class Lepidosauria; order Squamata; family Cordylidae; genus Hemicordylus; species Hemicordylus capensis. Next base: position 59,234,376 of record NC_069662.1, read on the forward strand.
AAATAAATACAATGCTCTTCTCCCACAGAGGTTGCAGCACAGGAACAGGCAGCTCAGCATTAGAGGGCTGCATTATGGGAGATGAAATCATGATAATCTCCACAGTGTGGCTGGTGGAGGGATGGGAGGCTGCTGGAGTAGATTGATCTCCACACGCACCACTCACCTGTCGAGGATCCGGACTTACCGCCTCATGCTGTTGTCCCTGTCTGGTAGCCTCTGTGGCCCGTCTGGCACATGGGTCCACGTTGTAGGTGCAGCCTGGCTGCCCGCTCATTGACCGCTGAGCACAGTAGCGCATCAAGATGCTCATTGAGCAGACGCCTCTGGTCCTCGCAGGATATGTTATGCGCCAGGTCACTTGTGGCATGGGTGAGGGGCCAGAGGCTTCACCCAAATGCCAGCTCCCCATGCTTGGGGAGGGGGTTGCCAACCCCAGGTTGAGGCCAACCAAGGTTCTGCAACCAGGATCTGTCATGCGCCAAGGTCACCTGTGGCGTGGGTGAGAGGCCGGAGGCTTTGCCCAAACGCCAGCTCCCAATGTTTGGGGAGGGGGCTGCCAACCCCAGATCGATGCCAACTAGGTTCTCCTCACAGCATCTGTTATGCGCCAGGTCACCTGTGGTGTGGGTGATGGGGCAGAGGCTTCACCCAAACGCCAGCAACCCTTGTTTGGGGAGAGGGTCGCCAACCCCAGGTCGAGGTCATTCAGGTCCTCCCATGTTGGTGTCATGCCCAAAGTCCACCTTGCTGGCAGATATTCTTGTCTGCATCACACCAGCTGGGCAGCTCACCCACGTTTCAGAAGCGGGGATAAATAGGAAGCAGCCTTATACTGAGCCAAATAATTCTCCAGAATTGACTGGGGGATGCTGTCAGTGGCTGAGCCTGGGACCTTCTGCATGTTGCAGTCCTCCCATTGACAGTAATCTACCTCCCCTTTAGGGGAGGGAAGAGAGTTGGCTAAGGCAAACCAGGGCAAACTCTGCTAGGCAAAGGGGAGATATTTGCCTTTGCTGTCAAGAGACAGCCTCCTCTCCCCAGCTATTAGCTGAGGGTACTTCCTCCTCATTCAAGTGCTAGCCATGCTTAGAATTCATCTGGTAAATCCTATTGGTTGCCTCCTAAGAATTAGCATAGTAAGCTAAGCAACCCAAATAGGTGCAGTACTTCCTCCTCTTTAATAGAAGGGCGGTTGCTAGATGGGTCCAGCACTGAGTCATGGTCAAAGGTGAAGCTGAGACCTAGAGGATCAGCATAGCCACAGGGGTTGAGGCAGGGATCAAGATAAGGGGCCCCACCAGGGGCTGTGGCCTGTTGGAAAGGACGAGGGGGGGGGGGGAAGCAGCCCTCTTTCCCCTGAGAGTAAACTTGACGGGTAGGGGAAAAAACCCCTCCATTAAGTGGCTGCTGCCACGGAATAACAGTGAGGACAATTTTAGTCTTGAGCCATTTAGACTATGAACTGTCTCCAAGTTATTTTACTCTCAGCCTAACCAAATTCCGCTGTGTTGTGCCTCTGTGCACTCTGCTCTCATGAATAAGGGTTTCTCCTTCCAGAGGGAATTCCCAACAGCACTGGTGATTTCTTGCTGTGTATGTCAGCTTGATTAATTTCATGTGTTACATTATTGTGAAATAGAAAACAATAGAAAGCATTACACAATTGAAACAATATAGGTCTCAATATTCTACTACCAGAAATATATGACTACCCCACTTAATATGTCATCCTTTCTTTCTATCTATAATTCATCATATTTCTGCTTTCATTCCAGTCCAAGAGAAATCTATTCAACACACTGAGATTATTTTGTGTTTACAAGGGAAGCAATTTTAAAGTATTTGGTGAATTTTGAGCCAGCTATGCGTGCGAGCCTGCAAAGCTTGTGACTGTCTCTGCATCTTCATTTCATTGCATTACTGGGCCGAAATTCCTGAACTACTGCATTCTACTATTGGGCATGCAGGAAATACTCCTGGCACTGCCATATATTTACAAACAGCACAAACGGAGTTAGCTAGATTCAGAAAATGAAGCAACGATCCACAGAGAAGCCAATTACGCCCCTAAAACATACATAAATGTAATGTATGCCATCGGGTCGATGCCAGCTCCTGGCGACCACAGAGCCCTGAGGTGGTCTTTGGTAGAATACAGGAGGGGTTTACCATTGCCACCTCTCGCTCACTACGAGATTATGCCTTTCAGCATCTTCCTATATCACTGCTGCCTGATACAGATGTTTCCCATAGCCTGGGAAACATACCAGTGGGGATTAAATACATATAAATTGGCACTTTTATGACAAATTATACTTCATAAAAAACAGTTATTAAAAACATAAAACATACACAATTAAACACTAGAAATAAATTGACAAAAAACATAAAAATAAGATTGAATCCCATACTTTATTAACAAAGTATATTCCAAGTCCAATCCCACCAACATCCACAAGGAAATAGTTCTTCAGTGTGGAAAGGACAAAGCGTATCTAAAACACAGTCCACCGTATCCAAAGAGAGTTCAAATTAGAGTCAAAGCTTCTTAAATTCATGCAGAGATATAGCCACAGACTTTCTTATTACTGTTCATGACGTTACATTTCAAAGTAAGGTATCTTATTTCTAGCGAAATGTCTAGGGTTTAATTGTGTTTTATCTTTTTGATAACTGCCATGTTATATTTAGTATTGTTGATTGTGAATAATTCATGGACTGATCCACGAAAACCCTGCATTCTGCGTTCATATTCTGACATCAGACCCATTCACATGTTATGTTCAGCACTTGCACAATGAGTGCACAGGGTGCACAGGGCAGTCACAACTCTGTACGGGGACAGCTATCAACTGTTATGTTGCACATAAGTACAGCAGTATGTTCCTATCTGTAGTATACATTGGAGGGGCCTGTACCCAGGTTCACTTTTAAAATGAATGTGGGTACAGAACCATTCACACAAACACCTGTGGTACGAGTGTACAGACATCTCTAGGCTTCTGCAGCTTAGTGCACTGCACCCTGACTGCATATGGTGATGGTTTTTACTCTGTATTTAAATTTAAAACCATCTTTGAAGAATCAGCTGTAATGCTTCACAGGACAGTTTGAAATTATATACATGAAAGGTTAACCGATATGGATGAACAAGAATCCTCAGCAGTATAGTGGCAAGAGTGAGATTAACCTGGATCAAATCGACCTGGTTTAAGTTGCTGCTCTATCAAGTTGCTTGCTGAGTCACCTTCAGCAAGAGCTTTTTCCGGGAGCATCTTCACTTTGGGAGGGTTAGTGTGCGGCCACATATCGGCCCGATTAACCCAAAGTGCCTGAAATATTTCAGAGAGCACTTCACACACCATTCAGGGGTTTTCCTCCGTATTGGAACCTAGCCCGGTTTATGTCTAGGGTTAAAAACTCCTCTTCTTCCATCGGCATATCCGTTATGCCCCAAACTTGCAGGAAAGCCTCGTGGTAAGGCCTGCTGTCTAAAAAGCCTCCCGGATGCTTTCCAGACTGGACACTACAACAGGGTCACTCCATGTCCATTAATTGTCCTTCCGCACTGCCTGGGTTTCTACATCGCAGTCCCTGCGCTGTCAGCAAGGTGCCGTCCACATTTCCAAAGCCTTCTTTCAGGTTTTCTCTTTGCAATTCAGCACTACCACCTTGTAAATAGAAAGCTGTATTTTCCCAATGCAAAAGTTTCATGCAAGCTAGAAAAGACTGCTCCCCTGGTGTTGGTTTTGTGCAACAACCGCTATTTACAAGTTCAAAACAATATTGCCAAGCTGAAGTCAACTACCGCTGTTCAGCGGGTAATCTGGAAAATGTCCTGGGAGCTTTCCAGATGACACCTTTCTGACAGCACAGGGTTTGCAATGTCGAAACACAGGCAGTACGGAAGCACACTTAACAGACAGTAATGCCACTTTTGTAGTGTGTACTCTGGAAAGCGCCCTGGTCAATTTCTCTTCCTCTCAGTCTAATTTCTCTTGCAGCATTGTTGTGAGGATAAAGTGGAATAACCCTGTATTCTGCACTGAAGTCCTTAGAGGAAGAGCAGGCTATCAGTATGAGAAATAAAGAAGGAAAAATTAAACATTTTCTTTGAGAAAATGAGTTTTTTCTCTTTTTAAAAACAGGAAGCCAGCACAAATGTAGTGGAACATGAGCATAAAAGAAAGTATCACTAGCATGTTTTTGGAGAAGTTTACCAGGTCTTTACTCCAAAGAAGAGAAACTTGAGCTACTAATTATTTGTTACATGTTATCCATGTTAAAGACCGTGTTCCAAATGACTGGTATATGAATGAGATGAATGAGATTTTCTCAATCAATGTTTGCTGGAGAAAAGTACGTGGATTTTGTCTATAAAAATAAAAACTGTGCATTGAACAAAGATTAAGCAAGTACCTGGATTATCTGTGTGTCTGAAAGATTTAACAGATTCCATTCAGATTGTCTGCTGCTTCAAACTGTCATCAAGATGCAAACAAAATATGGGAGTTCAGTCAAAGCAGGGTTGTCACAACCAAAAGATGCTTTTCATCTAGAGGTGTTGCTGCAGTTCATATTTCCTTCAGAAATATGGGCCCTGGGAGCTCCTAATGCTCACTTCAAGTGTTTGAATCGGAGGCAGGCATTTGTATCTAAGGGGAATTTCCCCCGTCCTTCCAGAATAGGCAACTTCCAACCCCAATTATGGTTGGAATTTGCTCCTGGTTGCGACCCAGCCGCCTCCTCTAGGGGCTCCAGCCCCCTCCTCCTGGTTGCAACCCAGCCTCTTCCCCTTGGCTTGCCTAACACATTGCACCAGGTAGTGTCTCCACCTGGGCAGCTGGTCAAGGGTGACAGTTTTCCCCTTCAAATAGACCGGATGGGACATGCCATGCCAATGCAACCAAGAGGTTTGCCATGCCGATGCACCCAAGAGCCACTGCAGTCCTCAGCCTTGTGGCACTTCCAAGAGAGCAGCAAAGGTCCGGAACCAGGGGGTGTCCCAGGGTGTACATTGAGGCTGGCTATGAGCCCCAGCAGGGCCTGTGTGGTGGGAGCCCCCATTGCACCTGGCCTTTCCCTCCTGGAGGCCAAGCGCATCCTGCACGGCCCGGTGGAAAGTGTGCACAACACCACAGAAGTGCACCAGTTGACCATGCGTAGCAGCCCTGGCTGTGTTGGCTGCATTGTCAGTGACCAGGAAGCCTTGCTGGAGGGCTGGCTCCCCAGGAACCCTAGAATCCACCTACTGGGCCATGGCTGCTGGCAGCTCATCTGACGTGTGGTCTGTGTCCATTGCCTCCACATGCAGCACAGCCCCCCAGGGTCATGCTGCACGGGAAGAGGTATCCACGCCACCAGCGCCAGAAGCTCCCCATCTCTCCTGCCCCCACCAGTGCACAGTGAGGGACGGGAAGGCAGTGTGCAGCCCACTGCAACTGGCCCACAGAGCTCCTGCATCACCATCGCCCAAGTCGCTCTGGGTCCTTTGCCCTGCTGACCCATGCCCTGCAGTGGGAAGAGTCACTAAGGCAGAGCTCCAAGTGATCTCACACTGTGCTGCCATGATGCTCACCGGCCACCATGCTCACCAGCCCTGCTCACGGCCCTTTTCAGTGGTGGCGGGGCTGCTGGTTGCTCTTGGGGCTGCAGTAGGGATGGTGGCAGCTCTCTGTTGGCCATGCCAGGATGTGCCCTTGCCCCCTGAGAAGGGGTGGGATGGGGGTGGGGTCTGTCAGGGGATTCACAGAATGTGGGGAGATCCCGGAAGGCTGATGGTTTGGATTCCTGCATGACATGACGCAAGGATGTCTCATCTGAAGCCCTGTTGGGGATTGTCTAGGGGTTCTCCACATCTGAGGGCCCCTCAGTGGCAATGTCGGTGTGCTTATCCAAGGATGCTTCCGGGTGTAAGTTAGGGTGGATACTGACATTCAGCCCAATTCCGCCTTGGTGTTACATAAGCTCTTTGGGTGAATATTTGCTCCCTTCCCCTGAAGGAAGGAGACCCCCATCTCCTTTGTCCCCCCACCTTCATCCATATGAGACATGGAAAGGACGTGAGCTATTGACGTGATCCTTCCTATGCACCTTCCTTTCCCACCGAGTGGTCCTCACCAGCTCTTCTTACTTTAATGTCCCCCCACTTAACCCAAACATCCCTTGCTTTCTTTCCCCATCTCCTCTAATAATAAGCATCTAGTCAGTTAAGCACATACACTTAAGGCCCATTCACATGTTATGTTCAACACTCATACGACGAGTGTACAATGTACACAGGTAAAGATCTGTACACAGGACAGTCATTCACATGTTATGCTGAGTGCAGTACAGAAGCACACTTCCTATCTGTACCATAATAGAGAACAGATTTGAAGGAAATACTACTACTATTACTACTACTACTAATAATAATAACAAACTTTATTTGTTAGCTGCCCCATAACAAATTGTTCTCTGGCCTATATCCTGGCCTATATCCAGGTTCACTTTTAAAATAAACACAGGCACAGCCATTCACACAAACAAGTGTACAGGTGTACAGACATCTGTACACTCGTACCGCATAATGTCTGAATCGGACTTTAGACAGTAATGCTGTATTAGTGGCCAGACACGTGAAACATCTTGCGTGATCTGTGTCATGTGGAAATGTCATGTGTGTTTCTTTAGATACAAGTCAAGCCTTTCTTTTGAATTCAATAACACATATTTTTATTTCTATTTCAAACCTGTGGGTGGTCAGTTCTTTTGAGAAGCGGTCTATAACTGTGCCTCACTGATTTTTTTTGAACCCTGTTTGCTCTTTGTGACATCACTCTCTGTGATATTACCAACTGCCTTCTCTCAACTGTCAGCTGCTCAGAAGTTTCTGGTGGCAGCAAAAGGGGTTGATTTCTGCCATTGCTGGAGCCGTTCCCATCACTGAGTGAGAGAGAGGAGCTGGGAGAGGAGCTGCATCCTTCTCGCCTCTGCTTTCCTCTGTCGGGGTTAGCAGAAAGGTTGATCTCCAGATGCTGCAGTTAAGGGCTTCAAGGACACCAGCAGGCCTTTCCCTCCTGGGCGCCTTCAGCATCGTGCCAGGTGCAGGATAGAGATCATGATGGAGGGTAAGGGGCTTCTCTTCTGTGCTGGGAAGAGTTTCATCAAGTGGCGGGGAGTTTCAAGGGCAGCCCTGGCTTTCCTCTGTTCCCTTTGGAGGAGACGTAGGGGGTTTCTGTAGAATTTCCTTTATCCGGCTGTTAGCTAGACCTTGGTCCACTGGGCCAAGAGAGGCACTTTTTAAAGTAGAGACTCTTCTTTTGAGCAGGGGGAGAGCAGTTGTCCCTCTTCAGCACTGCACAGCGCCCTTTCCAGGGCCTCCCTTGTGTCTTTTTTCTAATCATGCGGCCCTTTGGAACAGGGAGCAAATGGGGGGGGGGGTCCTCCTCTTGTGCCACACAGTTTGGGAAACGGCCCTGCTCCCTGGGCCATGAGGGACCTTTGGACGAAGTCGCAGTTCCTTTTGGGACACGGAAACATCTTCGGGCCTTCTTGTGACACACAGCTTGGCTTCCCTCCCTGCTAACTGAGCAAAACATTTTTTAAAGTGGTGTCTCGCTTATATTTCGGGGTGGGGGGCAGGGAGCAACTGTCCCCAAATCAACTCAGCATAGCATCCTTCTGAGGCTACTGCTGGCGTCTCTCTTGAGCTGCTGCTTGGACCGTGAGCCCCTCTGGGTCAGGGAACTCTCTTCTCATTCCTTTTGCAATGTTAACTCTTTTTAGTTAAAAACGGCATCTCAACCTTTGTACTAATTGTGGATCGTGAGTGTGACTGGAAAGAGTGACGAGATCACATGGTCCCTCCTCCCTGCATGAGAGGGAGGAGTCTGGTCTTGTTCAGACACACCTCTGCATGTCATTCAGACCCGGGAACTGTGGGTTAAGTGCTTACACATCTGGATGTATCTGATTTTTCTTTATGTCAAGAGAAAAAGAGATACCAAAGCAGGACCGTGAAAGATTTGGGGGCACAAGAGGAGAGCTGGTCTTGTGGAGGCAAGCATGACTTGTCCCCATAGCTAAGCAGGGTCTGCCCTGGTTGCATCTGAATGAGAGACTAGAAGGGTGAGCACTGCAAGATATTCCCCTCAGGGGATGAAGCTGCTCTGGGAAGAGCAGAAGGTTTCACGTTCCCTCCCTGGCTTCTCCAAGAGAGGGCTGAGAGAGCTTCCTGCCTGCAACCTTGCAGAAGCCACTGCCAGTCTGTGAAGACATTACTGAGCTAGATAGAACAATGGTCTGACTCAGTATATGGCAGTTTCCTATGTTCTATGTTCCTATGTCTTTTCCTCTGTCTACCTGGAGGAAGGTCAAGCTGCACAAAGAGAATGCAGGATCCTGCAAGGAAACAGCTGACTGTGATGAGGGCATAATCAAGATGAAAGGTCTGGATTCTTGAACCAATGTCCAGGCGACCTGCATGGAGGACTCCTGGAGGGGGTGCACTTTATGAAGACTGTGGAAAATGTGCTGGGCAAGAGCACTGGTTGATGCAGCAGAAGGGGGGGTAACCCTGGGAGAAAGTGGCTGTGCCATCTTAGAATCCACAAAATCAAGGGGAGGAGACATTTCAAGGAAACCAGACGTGCACCTTGGATTTCAGGCAAGCTGACTTGAATAAACTCAGAGGAGCACCAGATAGGATTCCAAAACTAGACGTCTTGAAGGGGAACCTTGGCATAGACTCTGAGGGCTTTGCCGATGAGGAGAAACCTGATGCAATCCCCAAAAGGGCTTTGGATAAGACACCCTTGGGTCACATCATGGAGGAACCCAAGCCATCAACCTTCGGGGATCTCCCCACATCTCTGCTCCCTCTGAGAGACCTGTCCCCCCACAGAAGGATTCACTTGGGGGGCAAGGACAACATATGGCCAGCAGAGAGGCACCACCATCCCTGTCAGATCCCCAAGAGTGACAATGCCACTGGGCCCAGGCCGATCTGCAGTAATGGAAAAGAAGCACCCAACTGGGAGCATAGCATCTCCCTCAGGAGAGACCGACTGGTGAGGAAGGGGTCTTCTCAAGAGCAACAGTAGAGCCTGAACCAGCTGCACCCAATAAGGGCTGAAGAGACCAGCTACAGCGTGGAGACCTGCAGGCCCCTATTTAAGCCCTGCTGAGTCTAGATAGCCCTTGCTACAAGAGCATGTTTAGCTGTGTTTTCTAATGTCTGAGTCTCTGTCTGTCCAGCATCCAGGCTCTGCTGGCTTATCTCCTGGGGCCTTTGTCTTTTCCTGTTATTCCTTTCTGCAGGAGTTCTCTGGTCCTTGTCCAAACTGTCTTCCTGTCCTCTTTTTAGGCCTGATCTCCACTTGGCCTAGCAGCCTTCCCTGAGTTGGGCCTGTGCCAAAGTAAAAGTGCCCAGGAGAAGGAGTGGGAATCGGAAAAGAATGAAGGCAAAGCAAGCAATGGAGGATCCTGATAGCTGTGTCTCCTGATCCATACTACAGTCCTGTAAGGTAGGCGAGTCTTGTTGGTTCCATATCACAGATGGGATAACTGAGGCATTGGGGTTTGCCTGAAGTCTTCTGAGGCCAGATCCAAAGCAGGGACTTCCAGATGAGTCATCCAGACTCCTGGTCAGCCGGTCCTAGTAGCTCTCCTAGTTACAGAGAGGGCTTTGGGAAGAAGCTGGGTCCGTCTTATAGAAAGTAGGTGCTATTTGTGTCTCTGAATTCTGTGGGGGAAACATGGAAAACTCTGCTGTGTTTGGGTTGTGGGGCAAGCACTGCTGGGCTGTGATGCTGCGTTCCTGATCTCTTCCAAGGAATCTCTCCAAAGATTGGGGAAAGGAGGCTTGCCTTCTCCCCATGGCTCTGTTCTATGCTGAGAGCATTTGGGGCTCTTTCCCCCAGCAAGTGCTCCAAGATGGCCCCTGAGGCCCACGAGAGGTAGGCCCCAAAGTTAAACCAGCTGTCACTGGGATAGGTGGTGTGGGGCTCATCTGAGCCAGGCCGTGCAATCCCAGTCTGGGAGCAAAATGAGCAGGTGTGGGGAAGAGATGCCCCTGAGGCCCGTGGGGAGTTGCAGGGAGGGAAGGAGAATCGTGTGGCTTGTCTCGTTTCAATCTGCAAATCAGCCCTATAGGGTCGGCAAGTCTCCTCTGGCAGATGGGAAGCCTGAGGCCCTGGGGTTTTCCTGATAGAGGCAGGATCCAGTGGGGGCTGTCAGACTGCTAGTGCAGCCTCTTGGCCCTGTGCTACTCCAGTCTCCAAGTTATGAAGAGGGCCTTGGTGAGAAGAAATTGGGGTTTTTTAGCCTCTCTTAATGTCTCTCTGCCATTTAAGTAAAATACATTTTAAAAATATTGCACAAAGTTGACTGAAATGCAGCAAACTGGAAGGAGGTGGCAGCTAGCAGGCGGTCCTGGGACTGGATTTGTGGAAAGTGCTGCAGAAGTCAAGTGTGTGGAGGGGGTTGCAGGAAGGCCTGGTCACTGCAGCTGTGTGGAAGACAAGGGCCAGATCGCAATGCTCAGTAGCAGTGAATGGACCCCGTGAGCAGGGGGGGCTGGTCAGTAAGGGCAGGGGGGCTGTTCCCCCTCACCCCCCAGAATCCCAGGAGGACAGGGGCAGAGGGGAGCATCTCCAGTCAGTGTCCCAGGAGCAGAAAAGGAAGGACTTGCCTAACTGATGTACCAGGCTAGAAGGACTCAGTATCACTTACTGCCTGGCTTTGTGTTTTCATTTTTGAATTCCTGTGTGTCTCCTTGGTTCCCTGTGCCTGCCTCTCAATTAGTGTGCCAAGGTAGGCTTGAGGTGAATATGCCCTAAATATTCTGTTTTCTCAGTATATTCTCACGGGGGCTGGGGGTGGGAATAGGAAATTGTGAGTAATTCCTACTGAGCATTAAAATATTTGGAAAACATTCTCCAAATAATTCTCCCAGCAGCCTCATTGGCAAATGAGAGCTGAACTTTTAATCTGCTTAGAAATGCAGATACAGTTAATTACCCAGTAGTTATAGCCCATTATTGCTGTGACACCTCCTCCTCTCCCATACTTAATTTACAGATTCACTGTAAAACTCACTCCTGATTCAGTAAGAATTTCCCTTTTTTGTTACTTTGATTTTTAAAATTAATCTCAGCCTGTTCAGAATCATCATAGCATGAATGTTAGCATTGAGGAACAGGAGCAGCCCATCAAGACACACGTTTATGTCCTCTTTTCTGCAAACTGACCTTGGAAAAGCAGAATTAAACACAAAATTGTGAAATGTAAAACCCCACATTTGGTGTGCTGATTGTGTTGTGTCTATTTACCACAAGACAACTGGAGTATGACTCAGGGAGGCGTGAGTTTGAATCCCCCACTCCGCCATGAAAGCCACTGTGTGTGACTGTGGGCCCACATGCTTGTCTCTCAGCCCAAACTACATCTCTGATGGTTGTGAGGATAATAATAATCATGTAAAAATACGACGATGGATATTCATATATTGCTTTTCAACAGCAGTTCCCAAAGCGATTTACAAAGAGAAATAAAAATAAAGATGGATCCCTGTCCCCAAAGGGCTCACAATCGAAAAAGAAACCTAAGGCAGACACCAGCAACAGCCACTGGAGGGATGCTGTGCCTGGGTTGGATGGGGCCTGTTGCTTGCCCCCTGCAATGGTAAACCCAAAGAAAACCACAGGGCTCTGTGGGCGCCAGGAGTCAAAATTGACTTGACGGCACACTTTACCCTGCCATAGAAATATATGGCACTGTCTATATTGCACTGTCCTCTTTGCCTTCTCCATACTCCATAATCTTAATCTTGACCAATCCCAAACTGAAAGAAGTGTGCACACAAATTCTAAACTTCAGACAAAGATCTTCATAAAGAGAAGAATAGGCAGCAGACACTTACCCATTGTTCCAAGAAAAGAGGTCAATCAATCTCTCTCTCTCTCTCTCTCTCTCTCTCTCTCTCTCTCTCTCTCTCTCTCTCTGTATTAAGATTAAGAGAGGCTAGAAAACATCCCGTTCCTTTTTACCAAGGCCCTCTTCATAACATGGAGACTGGAGTAGCACAGGGCCAAGAGGCTGCAATAGCAGTCTGACAGCCCCCACTGGATGCTGCCTCTATCGGGAAAACCCCAGGGCCTCAGGCTTCCCATCTTCCAGAGGGACTTACCTACCCTATAGGGTTGATTTGCAGATTGAAACAAGAGACACTCCACACGATTCTCCTTCCCTCCCTGCAACTCCCATGGGCCTCCAGAGCATCTCTTCCCCACACCTGCTCATTTTGGTCCCAGACAGGGATTGCACGGCCTGGCTCAGATAAGCCCTGTGCAGTAGTACTGTTCAGGTGTTACATCAACCGTAGATGCTGAAACCAGGATGTACTGGTTTCAATACTAGTACTGGTTTCAGTGCTAGATGTACTGAAACCAAGTACAGCATCCTCTAGAGCAGAGATTCTCAACATTGGCTCCCCAGATGTTATTGGACTTCAATTCCCATAATCCCCAGCCAAAGGCCACTGGGCCTGGGGATTATGGGAGTTGAAGTCCAATAACATCTGGAGACCCAACGTTGAGAATCCCTGCTCTAGAATATGCTCTGTCCCTCACGTCCACACTCCATCCCCACACTATCCACTAGTACAACATTCAAATACTATAGTCACAGATTGTGTGGGCTAAAGAACACGTCAGTGTGAGGATGAGGTGTGCTACTGGAGAATGCTGTAGCTGGGTACAGCATCCATGCTTATATAAGACCTGTACAGGGCTAGTGAATACAGTACCTATGATGCAGAAACTGGCACTTACCCAGATCACAATGGAATGTGGAGAATCCATGCATCTTTGATTGTGTTGAAAATTAGGATATCCCCATGGATATGGTGGGCTCTGCACTACTTCCTGCACATTGCTACATCCCTAAGGATGCTCTGGACACTGCTCTTAGACCCATCCAAAGATATGTTCTTGCCTAGAAATCCTGACAGTTGCATTTGTAAAACAATAGCAACAGAGAGATGTGTTGCACACGGGCACATCGTGGGCGCGCTTCACGTCTCTGTGACGTGCACGCGCGCAAAGGACTCCTGGGAGTTTTACAGCAACAGCGGGGAAGGGGTGGCAGGGAGGTATCCTGCTGCCCCAATTACTCGTAACATTACGGCGCCAGAGCGGGAAAGAGTCGGGAGGGGTAAGTAAGCCCTCCCGCCGCTCTTAAAGCTACCCCCCCCACCTGAACCGGAACGCCAAGGTCTGGACCGTTCCGGGCCCATCCCTACTTGTAGGGATGTGGATGAATCAAGATCTGTGCACAGATTCACAGCACCGTTTTGGCACCTTTAAAAGGGAGGAGAGAGCAGGTGCCTGCCTATTCCGCCACCTCTCCATGCTGCTTCCTACTGCGATAGCGCTACCCCCAGTAGCCCTGGCGCAGCGGAGCAGCAGCAGCAGCACACACATGGCCTCTGCACATCTTGGTTTGTGCACATCCCTAGTATGTTGCTGCCCCTGCTAACTGAGGAAAGAGGCACCACCTTTTCAAGAGGTGACTTGGTCATATTGAGCAGTGGGTGGAGCAATTCTTCCTATCCAATTCCAGCATAACACCCCTCCATAGTAGTAAACCACTATGGCCTGGTTTACACAGTCATTTGAAGCTAGGTTTAATGTGGGTTACCAGCATTGAAGTGATTGTGTGAACCAAGGTGTTAACCTGAGATTCCCACCTTGACATGGGTTCATGCAATCACACGAATGCTGGTAACCCACATTAAACCTAGATTCAGACTATTCTGTGAACAAGCCATATGTTGTTGTTGTGTTAAGATTTTTTAAAGATTTTGAGCCCTTTGGGGAAAGGCAACCATCTTTTTCCTTTTTTCTATGTAGTAATAATAATAATAACAATAATAATTCAATTTCTATACCGCCCTTCCAAAAATGGCTCAGGGTGGTTTACAAAGAGAAATAACAAACAAATAAGATGGCTCCCTGTCCCCAAAGGGCTCACATTCTAAAAAGAAACATAAGACACACACCAGCAACAGTCACTGGAAGTACTGTGCGGGGGGTGAATAGGGCCTGTTACTCTCCCCCTGCTAAATAAAGAGAATCACCACGGTAAAAGGTGCCTCCTTGCCAAGTTAGCAAGGGTTCCTTTAAAACCCTTGTTGCTCTTGTTGAAAAGTGATATAGAAATATTTGACATTGTAGTTGTTGCTGTGGACTTCTGGTAGTTCAGCCAATTTTGTTGCTCGTCTAGTCATCATGGTGGATGATTAGTGCTCGATTGTCTCTTATTTAGCCAGTGTCTTCATTATTTCCCCACTTTTATTTCCATTTTAGCAAAACAGTGCAATAGTGACTAGAACTCCCAGCATCATTTTCTTTTCTTTTTTTAACGTAGGAACATAAGAAGCTGCCATATACTGAGTCAGACCATAGATCCATCTCTCTCACTATGGTCTACACAGACTGGCAGTGGCTTCTCCAAGGTTGCAGGCAGGACTCTCTCTCAGCCCTATCTTGGAGAAGCCAGGGAGGGAACTTGAAACCTTCTGCTCTTCCCAGAGCAGCTTCATCCCCTGAGGGGAATATCTTGCAGTGCTCACACATCAAGTCTCCCGTTCATATGCAACCAGGGCGGACCCTGCTTAGCTAAGGGGACAAGTCATGCTTGCTACCACATGACCAGCCCACCTCTCTGTAGCTGCAGGATGTGTGGATTTGGATAGGGGCCAGGGTGCAGAGGGATGGGGATCCAGTCTTCTGCTCTTGTGCCAATTACCAGCTTAGATCTCCGTATTCATCACGGAAAGGAAAGCTTATGGGCATTTCCCCTTCAACAGCTAACAAATTCTGGTAGCAATTAGCATTAGGGCTATGGATTTGGGGGGAAGCATTATACCCCTCCTGCACACTACAAACGTCATCCAAATCAGCCCCTCCCTTTGTGGCTTGCTTTATTGGAGGGAGGAGAGGGCATTAGGAGTTCCATAGAGATCCTGAAATACAGTCCTTCTATGTTCAAATACACCCCACCCATTGAGTATTTATCCTGTCTTGAGATTCAAGGTATAAAGAGAGTCTTTGGTCCTAGCAAAAATACGTAATTTCTCCCTACAATCAGGCTCTGAAACTACAGGCTGCTTAGCTTAACTTCTGTGCCAGGTAAATTGATGGAAAGCATACTTAAGGACAAAATTGTTAAACAAATAGAAGAATAGGCCTTGCTGAATGAGAACAGGTTCATATGTGGTCGGGTAACAGAAGGCAGGAATAAATGGGCAGTTTTCACCATGGAGGGAAGTGTGAAGTGGGGTCCCCCAGAGATCTGTACTGGGACCAGTGTTGTTCAACTTGTTCATAAATGATCTAGAAATTGGGGTAAGCAGCTAAGTGGCCAAATTTTCAGATGACACTCAACGATTTCGTGTAGTGAAATGCAAAACAGATTGTGAAGAGCTCCAAAAGGATCTCTCCAAACTGGGTGAGTGGGCGACAAAATGTCAAATGTGGTTCAATGTAAGCAAGTGTAAAGTGATGCATATTGGTATTTTAAAAACCCCAACTTGACATATACACTGATGGGGTCTGAGCTGTCAGTGGCTGACCAGGAGAGAGAGCTTGAGGTCATGGTGGACAGCTCATTGAAAGTGTCCTCAGTGTGCGACAGCTGTGAAAAAAGGCCAATTCTGTGCTAGGGACCATAAGGAAGGGGACTGAAAATAAAAATGTTAGTATTATAATGCCCTTATACAAATCTATGGTGTGGCCAGATTTGGAGTACTGCGCACAGTTCTGGTCACCGTATTTTAAGAAGGACATTATCGAACTGGAAAAGGTGCAGAAGAGGGCAACCAAGACAATCAGGGGCCTAGAACTAGGGGCATATCTAGGGGAAATAGTGCCTAGCGCAAGCACTGAAATTGCACTCCTGTCCAAACAGGGATGATGGGACTTGTAGTCAACAATATCTGGAAATGCCTGTTAAAAGGAACACTGTACCATCTAGAGTAGAACACTGTACCATCTAGACATGGTTGTTGATCAAAACCTGAAAACATGAGCCATCTCTGTAAAAGACTTAGAACAACAGTCAGGAGTTATGTGAGGATTCCAAGTTTCATTTTCTGTCTCATCTCATGCTTTAAAAACAAAACAAAACTGCGACTTTGTCCTAGAGGATCACCTGCCCAAATAGCCACTAGCAAAATAGGGGAAGAAGAAGGTGGTGGTGGTGGTGGTGGTGGTGGTGTGTCTATAAACCAGTGAATGATTCCTGCCAGCCTTTGTCTTGTGATGACTGTTGGCTCATGATGGGGTATATGTGCATTCACCACACTAGTGCTTACTTTGCCACCAGGAGGGAGGAGGATACATTAGTTTGCCACACGAGACAGAGGAATTTGCATTTGCAACAGGAGCAGACAGCCAAGTTCTGCCAGGGCCAAAACCAGCCCCTGCCAGACTAAGAAATCATTGTAATTTGCCCCTTCCTGTCACAAGCAGTGTGCTGTTCTTTTATTATTGACTCTAACTCTCAGATATCCCAGTCATGGATGGAAAATTCAGGGTCAATTTACAAGAGACACATTTTCTACATGGAAGTTTCTTCTGTGCAGGTGTTGTGCAGAAAGTTTTGTGTAGTGACCACCAGGGGCATAGCAAGGTTGGAATGGGCCCAGAGATGAGATTTTAAAATGGGCCCCCAGCCCCTCAAAGTCCAGGGCCTCCACACATCCCAGGCCCCCAAGGGTTTAAGTCTGATATTTCAAAATAAGTATGCTGCCTGGAAATACATTTCACTGAATACACACACGCACACTTCACAGTATATAGTGATATACATTGAGTACTATATATTTGTGCCACTTTTAATGCCTAGAACACACCAGAAACACTAATTATTAAAATGGCCTCCTCGCTGCAGATTAGCAAAGGAGACTTTCAACCATGCAGGGTGAGCCTATGTTTGTTTTCTCAGAATTCTTGAACAAATTCAGTAAAGTTTGATTCCAGGAGGTTTTTCACATGAGGCTTTTAAAGCCCTTTAACACACACCTCCTCTGGAATGGAGGTGCTGCATTCACATGTTGGCCAGATTTATCCTGAAGTCCCTACAAGTTATTGGGGAGCAGTTCACACGCAATTCAGGTTTTTCCACTGCTTGTTAGAGTGCAGCCTGATTTATATCCAGAGTATTAGAAGATGCTCTTATACAAAAGTTCTCATGTCTGAGCAAGTTACAGTCTTCATATGCTCATTGTAAGAGAGCAACTAATCATTGGTTTGACTCATGCTGTAGGACACTATGTAAACAATTGAAGAGTATTTACAGACAGTATAGATCGGGCTCAGAACACTCCCACCAATCTATTTTCAGATAAAGAAAACATACAAAAGCCGTCTCAAATTTGCTAAACATCAAGCCTCACAAAATGACGATGGATATTCATATACTGCTTTTCAACAGAAGTTCCCCAAGCGATTTACACAGAGAAATAAAAATAAAGATGGATCCCTGTCCCAAAGGGCTCACAATCGAAAAAGAACCCTAAGACAGACGCCAGCAACAGCCACTGGAGGGATGCTGTGCTGGGGTTGGATGGGGCCTGTTGCTTGCCCCCTGCAATGGTAAACCCAAAGAAAATCACAGGGCTCTGTGGGCGCCAGGAGTCAAAACTGACTTGACGGCACACTTTACCTTACAAATGCCATCGGTATATAAATATCAGAGCATCAGCACTTTAAAAGGTGTCTCTTTGCTCAGTTAGCTGGGGTAGCTGCTAATTGAGTCAAGTTAAGTAGCTAATTGCTAAACTTTATTTTCTTAAAACTACTTGCTTTCATAAAACTCCCCTGCCTTGTCTAGCACTCCTCTGTGTATATGGAGATTGTAGCAAATCCTAAGAGATCAAAGGTAAAGGTAGACTGTGCCGTCGAGTCGGTATCGACTCCTAGTGACCAGGAGTGGTTTACCATTACCATCTCCCATGCAGTACGAGATGAGGCCTTTCAGCACCTTCCCGCTGCTGCTGCCCCATATAGGTGTTCCCCATAGTCTGGGAAACATACCACCAGGGATTTGAACCGGCAACCTCTGGCAGTCATGTCATTTCCCTGCTGTGCCATTGAGTAGCTCCTAAGAGATTAGCAAAGCATAAGAAATCTTTCTCTATTTCACAGTGTTGAAGAACCTCTTGAATTTGTCTTCCCAGAAGATGGAGAGGTAAGTCTGACTCCTACCACCTCCAGAGGCCAGACTGTCAGAGAGCTACATAGGAAAAGACAGCAGTCCACAGATATCAAAGGTGTTGAAAAAGGAGCGTACTTCCTCTCTGTTGCTATTGAGCGCAGCACTGAACGCTGCCAATACGAGAATGCAGGTTTAGGCTAGGCAGTAGGAATGCTTTCCCAAATGGGAGAAGGGTTGCCAAGGTCACCTCATGGAGTCCTGGGCTCTTCTTTGCTGATGGTTTTCAGACAGAAGCCAGATAACGATGATCTCCAAGGAGCCTTCCCACTCTAAAATGCCATGATTCTGCTGTGATCGTCACATTAAGTCTGCAAGGGATCTGCAAGTCCTGTCCCCCCCCCCCCCGACACCCAGACTGATTCTATTTGCCCCCACAAGTTGACTGCAGTTATGAGGAAGCAGATTTAAGCTAAGCCTTGAGAATAATTTCCCACGGGAGAGATGTCTGCAGAGGTACACACAACCATCCCAAGTACAGATATAGATAGTATAGAGGTACACTCGCACATATACTTGTGAACACTTTTTTAATGTCAATAATTGGTAAAGAGGGACCAGTGATGCATGGATTTATTTTTCTGATTGAATCCCTTCCCTTGATGGGAGTTGCAGCCCAACAACATCTGGGACCAAGTTTGAGAATCTCTTGTCTGTTGGCTTCCCAGAGGCATCCAGTGAGCCCCTATGGGGAAACAGCATGCTGGATTAGATAGGCCTTGGGTCTGATCCAGCAGTGCTGTTAGGTTCTTAACCGTCAGGTATGATGGGAGTTGTAGTCCAACTTCTATTTCCAGTCATTCTCTTCAGCCTGACCTACTTTACAGGACTACTGTGAGGATAGAAGAATTGCATATTTGGAGGTCCCGGCAGTAAGGGCAGATATAAATTCCAGAAGCCAAGGGTTCTTAAAATTGGGTCCCCAGATGTTTTGGGACTAGAATTCCCATCATCCTCAGCTACAAAACCTTGCAGGAGTATTGCATGTCTTGTTGATCAAAAGGGAATCATGCATGTTTGGAATGGAAGGGTCCTTGTAAGAGCCCTGAAAAGTCAGAAGTTAGATTACACAGAAGTTATATTAGAAGTTACAAATATTTTAAAGTTGATGCTTATGCTTTATTTTAAAAATATTTATATATTTCATATTGAAAAGATTCTTGGTTAAAACAACGCAGGGTTGTGTACAGCCCATCAGATCCCTCTACTACCTCTTGGTTTCTCCCAAGACGTGCTCAAGAGAGATTTCCATAGAGATCTGCTTCCACAGACATTACACTTTCATCTTGCTTCTGCTTCCTTGCAATAGCTGCCACTTGAAGCACTAGAGGGGTGGGGAGGGATAGCTATTCACAGCAATTAACCAAGAAGCTAGGGATGACCCACCAGTAGCTCAGCAGCTGCTGTTGGACTAGAACTCGCATCATCCCCAGCTGCTGTGTTGAGACTACAGATGATCACCCCCATCAAAACTGGTGGCTGGGGATGGTAGAAGTTGTAGTATGGTGGGAGTTATAATCCAAAACTGTGATAACAAATATAGTCCCCTGATGCAAATCCATGGTGAAAAGCATCGTGAAAGAAAGCATCAGGGTTTGGGCAACAGCTTGTATAAGGGGGCTGGATAAAGAAATCAACATGAAAATAGGAAGGTTGAAACTAAGGGCCAATAAGGGAAGGCCATTAAAGTAACACATTGATCTGAATTTAAGATGCTATTACCCGAAATGATTTGATGTTAAAACTCAGGGTCACGACGTAAATTCAGAATCCTGCTGTTTTATGTAAGTAAATGTTTAACATATATTAAACTGCCACCCATTCCTGGAGGGCCGTCCGCCCGTTCGTTCCTTCCTCCTGCCGGACCCCACAAGGCTTGGCGTTCCTTCCTCCTGCCGGACCCCACAAGGCTTGGCGTTCCTTCCTCCTGCCGGACCCCACAAGGCTTGGCGTTCCTTCCTCCTGCCGGACCCCACAAGGCTTGGCGTTCCTTCCTCCTGCCGGACCCCACAAGGCTTGGCGTTCCTTCCTCCTGCCGGACCCCACAAGGCTTGGCGTTCCTTCCTCCTGCCGGACCCCACAAGGCTTGGCGTTCCTTCCTCCTGCCGGACCCCACAAGGCTTGGCGTTCCTTCCTCCTGCCGGACCCCACAAGGCTTGGCGTTCCTTCCTCCTGCCGGACCCCACAAGGCTTGGCGTTCCTTCCTCCTGCCGGACCCCACAAGGCTTGGCGTTCCTTCCTCCTGCCGGACCCCACAAGGCTTGGCGTTCCTTCCTCCTGCCGGACCCCACAAGGCTTGGCGTTCCTTCCTCCTGCCGGACCCCACAAGGCTTGGCGTTCCTTCCTCCTGCCGGACCCCACAAGGCTTGGCGTTCCTTCCTCCTGCCGGACCCCACAAGGCTTGGCGTTCCTTCCTCCTGCCGGACCCCACAAGGCTTGGCGTTCCTTCCTCCTGCCGGACCCCACAAGGCTTGGCGTTCCTTCCTCCTGCCGGACCCCACAAGGCTTGGCGTTCCTTCCTCCTGCCGGACCCCACAAGGCTTGGCGTTCCTTCCTCCTGCCGGACCCCACAAGGCTTGGCGTTCCTTCCTCCTGCCGGACCCCACAAGGCTTGGCGTTCCTTCCTCCTGCCGGACCCCACAAGGCTTGGCGTTCCTTCCTCCTGCCGGACCCCACAAGGCTTGGCGTTCCTTCCTCCTGCCGGACCCCACAAGGCTTGGCGTTCCTTCCTCCTGCCGGACCCCACAAGGCTTGGCGTTCCTTCCTCCTGCCGGACCCCACAAGGCTTGGCGTTCCTTCCTCCTGCCGGACCCCACAAGGCTTGGCGTTCCTTCCTCCTGCCGGACCCCACAAGGCTTGGCGTTCCTTCCTCCTGCCGGACCCCACAAGGCTTGGCGTTCCTTCCTCCTGCCGGACCCCACAAGGCTTGGCGTTCCTTCCTCCTGCCGGACCCCACAAGGCTTGGCGTTCCTTCCTCCTGCCGGACCCCACAAGGCTTGGCGTTCCTTCCTCCTGCCGGACCCCACAAGGCTTGGCGTTCCTTCCTCCTGCCGGACCCCACAAGGCTTGGCGTTCCTTCCTCCTGCCGGACCCCACAAGGCTTGGCGTTCCTTCCTCCTGCCGGACCCCACAAGGCTTGGCGTTCCTTCCTCCTGCCGGACCCCACAAGGCTTGGCGTTCCTTCCTCCTGCCGGACCCCACAAGGCTTGGCGTTCCTTCCTCCTGCCGGACCCCACAAGGCTTGGCGTTCCTTCCTCCTGCCGGACCCCACAAGGCTTGGCGTTCCTTCCTCCTGCCGGACCCCACAAGGCTTGGCGTTCCTTCCTCCTGCCGGACCCCACAAGGCTTGGCGTTCCTTCCTCCTGCCGGACCCCACAAGGCTTGGCGTTCCTTCCTCCTGCCGGACCCCACAAGGCTTGGCGTTCCTTCCTCCTGCCGGACCCCACAAGGCTTGGCGTTCCTTCCTCCTGCCGGACCCCACAAGGCTTGGCGTTCCTTCCTCCTGCCGGACCCCACAAGGCTTGGCGTTCCTTCCTCCTGCCGGACCCCACAAGGCTTGGCGTTCCTTCCTCCTGCCGGACCCCACAAGGCTTGGCGTTCCTTCCTCCTGCCGGACCCCACAAGGCTTGGCGTTCCTTCCTCCTGCCGGACCCCACAAGGCTTGGCGTTCCTTCCTCCTGCCGGACCCCACAAGGCTTGGCGTTCCTTCCTCCTGCCGGACCCCACAAGGCTTGGCGTTCCTTCCTCCTGCCGGACCCCACAAGGCTTGGCGTTCCTTCCTCCTGCCGGACCCCACAAGGCTTGGCGTTCCTTCCTCCTGCCGGACCCCACAAGGCTTGGCGTTCCTTCCTCCTGCCGGACCCCACAAGGCTTGGCGTTCCTTCCTCCTGCCGGACCCCACAAGGCTTGGCGTTCCTTCCTCCTGCCGGACCCCACAAGGCTTGGCGTTCCTTCCTCCTGCCGGACCCCACAAGGCTTGGCGTTCCTTCCTCCTGCCGGACCCCACAAGGCTTGGCGTTCCTTCCTCCTGCCGGACCCCACAAGGCTTGGCGTTCCTTCCTCCTGCCGGACCCCACAAGGCTTGGCGTTCCTTCCTCCTGCCGGACCCCACAAGGCTTGGCGTTCCTTCCTCCTGCCGGACCCCACAAGGCTTGGCGTTCCTTCCTCCTGCCGGACCCCACAAGGCTTGGCGTTCCTTCCTCCTGCCGGACCCCACAAGGCTTGGCGTTCCTTCCTCCTGCCGGACCCCACAAGGCTTGGCGTTCCTTCCTCCTGCCGGACCCCACAAGGCTTGGCGTTCCTTCCTCCTGCCGGACCCCACAAGGCTTGGCGTTCCTTCCTCCTGCCGGACCCCACAAGGCTTGGCGTTCCTTCCTCCTGCCGGACCCCACAAGGCTTGGCGTTCCTTCCTCCTGCCGGACCCCACAAGGCTTGGCGTTCCTTCCTCCTGCCGGACCCCACAAGGCTTGGCGTTCCTTCCTCCTGCCGGACCCCACAAGGCTTGGCGTTCCTTCCTCCTGCCGGACCCCACAAGGCTTGGCGTTCCTTCCTCCTGCCGGACCCCACAAGGCTTGGCGTTCCTTCCTCCTGCCGGACCCCACAAGGCTTGGCGTTCCTTCCTCCTGCCGGACCCCACAAGGCTTGGCGTTCCTTCCTCCTGCCGGACCCCACAAGGCTTGGCGTTCCTTCCTCCTGCCGGACCCCACAAGGCTTGGCGTTCCTTCCTCCTGCCGGACCCCACAAGGCTTGGCGTTCCTTCCTCCTGCCGGACCCCACAAGGCTTGGCGTTCCTTCCTCCTGCCGGACCCCACAAGGCTTGGCGTTCCTTCCTCCTGCCGGACCCCACAAGGCTTGGCGTTCCTTCCTCCTGCCGGACCCCACAAGGCTTGGCGTTCCTTCCTCCTGCCGGACCCCACAAGGCTTGGCGTTCCTTCCTCCTGCCGGACCCCACAAGGCTTGGCGTTCCTTCCTCCTGCCGGACCCCACAAGGCTTGGCGTTCCTTCCTCCTGCCGGACCCCACAAGGCTTGGCGTTCCTTCCTCCTGCCGGACCCCACAAGGCTTGGCGTTCCTTCCTCCTGCCGGACCCCACAAGGCTTGGCGTTCCTTCCTCCTGCCGGACCCCACAAGGCTTGGCGTTCCTTCCTCCTGCCGGACCCCACAAGGCTTGGCGTTCCTTCCTCCTGCCGGACCCCACAAGGCTTGGCGTTCCTTCCTCCTGCCGGACCCCACAAGGCTTGGCGTTCCTTCCTCCTGCCGGACCCCACAAGGCTTGGCGTTCCTTCCTCCTGCCGGACCCCACAAGGCTTGGCGTTCCTTCCTCCTGCCGGACCCCACAAGGCTTGGCGTTCCTTCCTCCTGCCGGACCCCACAAGGCTTGGCGTTCCTTCCTCCTGCCGGACCCCACAAGGCTTGGCGTTCCTTCCTCCTGCCGGACCCCACAAGGCTTGGCGTTCCTTCCTCCTGCCGGACCCCACAAGGCTTGGCGTTCCTTCCTCCTGCCGGACCCCACAAGGCTTGGCGTTCCTTCCTCCTGCCGGACCCCACAAGGCTTGGCGTTCCTTCCTCCTGCCGGACCCCACAAGGCTTGGCGTTCCTTCCTCCTGCCGGACCCCACAAGGCTTGGCGTTCCTTCCTCCTGCCGGACCCCACAAGGCTTGGCGTTCCTTCCTCCTGCCGGACCCCACAAGGCTTGGCGTTCCTTCCTCCTGCCGGACCCCACAAGGCTTGGCGTTCCTTCCTCCTGCCGGACCCCACAAGGCTTGGCGTTCCTTCCTCCTGCCGGACCCCACAAGGCTTGGCGTTCCTTCCTCCTGCCGGACCCCACAAGGCTTGGCGTTCCTTCCTCCTGCCGGACCCCACAAGGCTTGGCGTTCCTTCCTCCTGCCGGACCCCACAAGGCTTGGCGTTCCTTCCTCCTGCCGGACCCCACAAGGCTTGGCGTTCCTTCCTCCTGCCGGACCCCACAAGGCTTGGCGTTCCTTCCTCCTGCCGGACCCCACAAGGCTTGGCGTTCCTTCCTCCTGCCGGACCCCACAAGGCTTGGCGTTCCTTCCTCCTGCCGGACCCCACAAGGCTTGGCGTTCCTTCCTCCTGCCGGACCCCACAAGGCTTGGCGTTCCTTCCTCCTGCCGGACCCCACAAGGCTTGGCGTTCCTTCCTCCTGCCGGACCCCACAAGGCTTGGCGTTCCTTCCTCCTGCCGGACCCCACAAGGCTTGGCGTTCCTTCCTCCTGCCGGACCCCACAAGGCTTGGCGTTCCTTCCTCCTGCCGGACCCCACAAGGCTTGGCGTTCCTTCCTCCTGCCGGACCCCACAAGGCTTGGCGTTCCTTCCTCCTGCCGGACCCCACAAGGCTTGGCGTTCCTTCCTCCTGCCGGACCCCACAAGGCTTGGCGTTCCTTCCTCCTGCCGGACCCCACAAGGCTTGGCGTTCCTTCCTCCTGCCGGACCCCACAAGGCTTGGCGTTCCTTCCTCCTGCCGGACCCCACAAGGCTTGGCGTTCCTTCCTCCTGCCGGACCCCACAAGGCTTGGCGTTCCTTCCTCCTGCCGGACCCCACAAGGCTTGGCGTTCCTTCCTCCTGCCGGACCCCACAAGGCTTGGCGTTCCTTCCTCCTGCCGGACCCCACAAGGCTTGGCGTTCCTTCCTCCTGCCGGACCCCACAAGGCTTGGCGTTCCTTCCTCCTGCCGGACCCCACAAGGCTTGGCGTTCCTTCCTCCTGCCGGACCCCACAAGGCTTGGCGTTCCTTCCTCCTGCCGGACCCCACAAGGCTTGGCGTTCCTTCCTCCTGCCGGACCCCACAAGGCTTGGCGTTCCTTCCTCCTGCCGGACCCCACAAGGCTTGGCGTTCCTTCCTCCTGCCGGACCCCACAAGGCTTGGCGTTCCTTCCTCCTGCCGGACCCCACAAGGCTTGGCGTTCCTTCCTCCTGCCGGACCCCACAAGGCTTGGCGTTCCTTCCTCCTGCCGGACCCCACAAGGCTTGGCGTTCCTTCCTCCTGCCGGACCCCACAAGGCTTGGCGTTCCTTCCTCCTGCCGGACCCCACAAGGCTTGGCGTTCCTTCCTCCTGCCGGACCCCACAAGGCTTGGCGTTCCTTCCTCCTGCCGGACCCCACAAGGCTTGGCGTTCCTTCCTCCGGCCGGACCCCACAAGGCTTGGCGTTCCTTCCTCCGGCCGGACCCCACAAGGCTTGGCGTTCCTTCCTCCGGCCGGACCCCACAAGGCTTGGCGTTCCTTCCTCCTGCCGGACCCCACAAGGCTTGGCGTTCCTTCCTCCGGCCGGACCCCACAAGGCTTGGCGTTCCTTCCTCCGGCCGGACCCCACAAGGCTTGGCGTTCCTTCCTCCGGCCGGACCCCACAAGGCTTGGCGTTCCTTCCTCCGGCCGGACCCCACAAGGCTTGGCGTTCCTTCCTCCGGCCGGACCCCACAAGGCTTGGCGTTCCTTC